>NC_142247.1:34488891-34794126 GCF_052056855.1 Sturnus vulgaris | reverse complement strand
CATTCTGTACAACACTGAGCAGTGTAAATAGTACATGAAAAAAATAAGACAGGAAATGAACAATATTTTATCCAACTAAAACTGCAGGGATAATTTAGTGAAGCAAAAAAGAATTACTCAGAGTGGAATTTGGCTAGAACATTGGGTTAAATTTGACATGCAAGAGTAGCCATGGGATTTTTATTGACTACAAAGGATCAGACCTCTTGTATTTAGTTTTAAAGAGAATATTTAGGATGGATCTTAACACTGTAGCAATGTTTGCTTGGGGAATCTACTGGAAATGAAGGTGAGAGAAGCAAGCCATCTAAAGACTAACTAACATTACTGCTGGCTTTCCATGGACTCTCCCTCCTGAGTATATAATGAACCTGACATACAAGCAATACAGAGCCTGATAATGGCTGAAAACAAGGTAGAATATACACAAATAATTATACTTGGGGGAAAATGACATTCAGAGAAACTCACTTCCTGTATGACAGTTACCACCTCTTGGATAAAATATGGCATTTTAAACCAAGCTGACAGTTGTATTAATCATCTTGTTCTTATTTATCTTGGGGGTATGGAGTTTCTTTTCCAACATTAGTTCTGTTTAGTATTATTTCTCTGTTGGGAATCCCTAAGGTAACTTTAAAGTGTTCCTAAACATTTTCAGTGCAAAGATGAGAAGTGTGTTAAAGAACTGCAGAAGAGTCTTCTCCGTCCCCCTGCACACCTCTAAAACAAATGAAGAAAGCATTTGCTTTCTCATGCAAATACCACTTCACAATATTATTTTTTGTTGCCACGGTAATGACAAAACAGAAGAGCTGTGCAAAGACATGCGATCTGGAAAGATCAGTGCAAAATCACTCATTTATTAGGAAGAGGAAGATGGTGCTGACTTCCTTTAGTTCATGAGAACAGGACAAACTCTTGTGGAACTGAAGACAGGCAAGAGAGGAAGGATAAGAAACAAAAGTTAAAGACATGTAAATTGGGAGCTTGATAGAACAGGCAGTTATCAAACGCTGTAAAAATTTGAGAAAGGAGCAGTAAAAGAGGTGGAAAAGCCAAGAGGAGAGTGTAGAAATAATATTGTATCATTAGAATTAGCACATCTACAGCCACAAATAACCCATGCTCAGCCAGTGACAAGGACCTGGGGGAGTCTGGAGTAAGTGACTGAGCACACACTATGTGTACATTAATTTTCCTAATTTTCTCTGGGACTGAGTGAGCAGACCTAAGGAAGCTGAACACTCAAGAAATGCAGTGTGAATGGCAAGATACATATGAAGGAAAAAGCCTATAATACAAGAAAGCATGAAAATTGAAAGGTCACCACTGACACCTTAGTATGTTCCACATTATGCGCCCTGCCAATTAGTTTGTTTAACCAGTTTTCAAACCAGTAACATTTTAAAGAAAATCTGACTAAGCATTACTGTTGCACAGATCTTTGAAGATGGATTTTGAAATTTAACCCCAAACATATTCTTTGAGCCTCAATCCATCTGTCTTAACGCAAAATAGACAATCCAAAAGCAGACTTTTTAAAAAATAGCTTTTGAAATTTTAACCTATTATCTTTTTTTTTTTAATCTACTGTAAAAATCAACACAAACAAGAAGAAATGGCAGCATTTTTAGAAAGGTATGGACTTGAAAGCATGGCAAAAAAATACAATACATTTAACACACAAATAGAAAACCCATGTTTGTTAAACCTATCTCCAACTTGCACAGGGTCTTTCTTTTATTTCTCATTCAATCAAAAAAAAAAAAAACCAACTGAGGAATAACTACTTTAGGCTTATCTAGACAGGAAGTAGCTAGGAGCTAAAGTGACTCATCATATGATGATACTTCAGGTCTATTTTATTTAACAAGTAGCTAGTTTCAGAATAAGCCTTTACAAAATGTAAAAAGACTTCACTGAAATGGAAAAACGGACTTTTTAATACCCTGACAGTTTCTGAAAAGAATGCAAAAATACTTCAAACATTTTGGTGTCTATAATGTAAGAATGAAAATTAATACTTTCATCAGTTTAACAAATTCTGAAATAATACAGCAGAACTAAATTAAATGTCAACTGCAAAATAAGACTAAAATTAATGGCCAGACAAGAAGCTTAGAAAATTACTATCTATTCTTTGTAGTTTTCACATCAGGTTAAGTCAATCAACAGACAAAATTTTAAATTGCTCACTTCAATTTACACTGTCAATTTTGAAGTCAAGTTGTACACTACATCTACTGCGGGAATCTGGAAACAACTGTGCTGTCCTTCATGCATCCAGCAAAATAAGATTTAGTTTGTTCTTATTATTCTACAATAATGAAATTTTCTTAGTGGAATGTGGAAAGCAAGTATCTGGGAAAAGCCTCATAGTCTAAACAGGGTGGTGAAAATGGCTACTGACCTTTTATTTGAGTCCTCATTGCTAAATGCACATTGTCAACACCTGTCAACAGCTCACAACACCTTGAAAAACCTTTTCTAACCACATGTTTTTCCAAGTTTTTTAAACACACAGTTGCACTGCAGCCCTACTGGGAGCCACGAATTACTTACTCGAGAAGGTCTGGATTGAGCCCCTCAGAAATCATTTTGTTTCGTATTGCCATTACAGGAACACCCTGTGTAGCACAAGGAAGAATTATAAATCTATTGGACACAAACAGGTAAGTTAAATAACATAGGCACTTTTAAACCACACTTTCATATAAATTTATGCACGTCACTTGTCAAACAACAGCATGGAACAACAATCTCAGTTGCCATCAATATGAACCTAGAAGCAAGAAATGATTGCGATTAGAGGCCCTTTAAATCCATCTCATATTTATGGTAAAACATCTAGAGAAAGTTCCAGGGAGAGAACCAAGACTGGATAGATATACTTGCAATTCGTGCAGACAAAATCATGAAGCTGAAGTGATCTGTACGGGTAAGAACGCAGAGAAAGCACAAAGTAGCACAAAAACAGCAGAGAAGTTGTGCTAGGAAAGACTTGGGCATGCTGAAGGTATACCCAAGTGAGAGAGAGGAAAACCAGGAAAGTGCATCTGCTACCACTCCAGAAGGATCTCTTAAGGCAGTGCTAAAAATTGGAGAAGTCTAAAATGCAGGGAGAAAAAGGCAAATAGGACATGAGAAGAGAAGCACAATTTAAAAGTGACTTCTCTGAATACAACTGCTTGTGCAGTCAGGCTTGAATCTTCTGTGACTTGAGGACAGATTTCAGCCAACTATGTATGTGTTAAAAAAATTCCTTCCCTTCACTGCAAGTCCTTCCACAGCTTCTGTACTTTATTTTATTCATCAACACCTAAACATTCTCTTATCTTGGATCACATATCCAAGACCCATGTCCTCTCATGAGATACATTCCAACAAACTGCTCCTGTGCTTCCACTAGAGTTGCTCAAAGGCAACTTGTTGCTTTGCCATCTCCTGTTGGAAACCATCAGAAACACCATCTGGATCACTCCATGCCAATGTAAGATAAGGGAAAAAAACCCAAACCAAATGAGGATACAATTTCTGATTTGAAAGGGACTGGTGGTCTAAGAAATTCTAAATGAAAAGTGGTGTAGGATTAGTACCTTTTGTCCAAAAGCAAGTAAAATAATGATAAAATAAAGGGTAGCCATGACTAATGTTCCAGAGAAAGATGTGATTCTAGTGCCAATTCCACAGTAAGAGTCACAATCAAGGCTTGTGCATGAGCATTGTGGAGCAGCACACACACAGGTACAGAATTCTAGCAATCTATCAGGCATAATGTCAAAAAAGGTCACTCAAATAGCTGCAATGTAATAGCTTGAAATAAAAGAACATCTCAGTACTTCACAGCTAATGTGCATTACAAAGGTGAGTATTTTGAATATTTATTTGAGTATTTCATGAAGGTTTAAAAATTCAGT
Source organism: Sturnus vulgaris (assembly GCF_052056855.1). Classification (NCBI taxonomy): domain Eukaryota; kingdom Metazoa; phylum Chordata; class Aves; order Passeriformes; family Sturnidae; genus Sturnus; species Sturnus vulgaris. The sequence goes on along the minus strand of NC_142247.1, from coordinate 34,790,206 downwards.
TATTCTAGTATAGATCTGGACATCAGGGATTGTGTGTCTACACACCATCTTGTACTAATGCTTTTTCCCTGCTTGACTGCTCTTAGGGTACTTGTCCTCATCTCAGAAGTCACTGATGAGTTGTTTATGCACCAACTCAAACCAGGTGAAAACAGAATTGAGTCAGATCAGGCAAAGCAGAATTCATACTTGATTTCAATCAGAGGGAACTTGGTATAGGACTTCTAAGAATGGATTGGTTTTTATGTTCGCACTTGGAGTATGTTTTATTCCAACAACACTGTGTGCATTAAAATCTGTGAGAAAAAATCCTCAGTACCCTCATATATCACAGATTCACAAAACTAATCTGAAGTTTAATCAAAATGCCCTTTTAGACTTCTTATCTGAAGGAAAACAATTAAGATTGTACCTATATCTGTTTATAATACAATCAAGGCATTACAATTACTTTACCTTTCATGCTTTCCTAAATTTTAATCTGTAAATATGGTACTGCTTTTGTATGATTTCTTGGAATATTGTTGTAAATTTTAAAAATTAAGGATTTTGTATCCTCAACTGCACTCCACCAAAATGAGTTTGTCACATTTCCATGGAAGAGCTACTTTTAGTGTAGAATGGTGCTCTTTTATACTACAAACATGGTGAGTAATAAATAAATTATCAGTTCAAACAAATCTTCAGTTAGAAACTTAATTTGGAAAAATAAATGACACTAACTGAAATACTTGACCGGACAAGGAGACAAGTTTGGCAAATACAAAAATACACATTAATTTGTAGTATGTTAGTTTGACTTTCCTACCACACTGTTTACAGCTGGCAGAGGAGTCACCAGGAACTGCCAGTACACAGGAGAAATGTGGAAAGTGAGATCTCACCCCTCTAGCAGTAATTAGACCATCCAGCACTTTCAAATCCACTTTGAAGTCTGGCATTAAATCAATACAGTAACATAGTGTTCTACTCTCTGCTACTATCCCACTGCTAGATTTTCCAAATGGTTTGTAATAAGCTACCCATAAAGAGCCAATTTGTGATTCAAGTGAAGAGCAAGATTTGGAACATCATTCAAGGGATGAAGCAGACCAATTGTAATAATTTCTCTGAATACTGAGTGAAACCATGAAGTTAGTTTTAACTTAAGCAATATTTTATTAATACTCTGACACAGTCATACTTCCCAGAATTTTCATATATATTTTAGAGGAAAATTTCCACAGACAAATTGAAAATAAATTGAAATAAACTCTTTGTTTCCAATCTCATTTTTAAGTTTGTGGATGTGAAACAATCTCTTAAAAATATCACAAATAGTCTCCCACTCACCTTCTCATTCCTTCATTGTATTTCACACGTGTTAATATTGAGATAACAATAATTTATTTCCTATTTATCTGTAGCATAAACCACAGATAAAGACGTAAACAAAATCTGCATCATGAATAACAGGAAACTGGAGTGGAACCAGATAGTGAAGCAATCTCTATTTTGGTCCTTACAGAAATATCAAGTACTCCTGCTCTGGACTATACTTGCAAAGCTGTATTTTGTACCCTACAGTAAATTCAGACTGTAATCAGTCTGTATGCAGGGAATGACTCCAATTTGCCAGGACAACTCCACTTTCAGTGGCATCTTCTGTGCCTCCAGCTGATATCACTTTGCATTTACACATTTCACACCTTCAGTTCACAAGTCTACCAGCAGAATTCTGTGGAAAGATCTTGCCAGAAGCTGAGGGAATATATAACATTAATTCATTTATTAGGGAAGATCTGCTAGAATATTGTGTTGTTACCTTACCTTAAAGAACACTGTTGCAATATATGTTTTCAGACATTTAAGGCTCACTTACAGCTGTGTGGAACATTCCACCAAAAATTAACATCCTAGCCAAAAAATGACACGGGAACTGACTTACCACTTGTACCATTTTGAGATATCTGGCGTATCTTGGATCCTTGGCTACAGTTATGACATTTTCTGTTACTACCTCCGTTTTCTGTAACCCTTCTTCTTGCGTATTGTTCTGCTGTATGTGAAGAACAAACTCTTTAGTGGTTACAGGTACACACCACACTCATGGAGAGAGTCCAGTACATAAAACTCGGTATTTTACTGTATCACGCAACTCTTCTTCATCAAGATTATTCTGATCTACACTCACAAAATTAGAGGTTTCCTAGATGCATGAAATCACAAAATCCAGTTCTTTTATTGTTCACTGTTACAAGAGTGCCTTTCTACTTTTAGAAATAATTTTAAATTACTGAACAACACATAAAAAACCAAAAAGCCCCTAATAACCCTGTTAAGTTGTATTTAATGAGTAACATAGTACCAAATGTAAACGGTCTTTATATAAAAAACATTTAAAAGGAGTATATCTATAAATTTCCTCCAGTACTCCAATGCCTTTTTCCCTCAAAATATTTGATTCCCTGAAAAAGGTTTCATCCAGATCATGTAACTTCTAAACTATACTTTTGAGTATAAATCATTGCTTAAAGGGTAATTTAATGAAATCATAGGTTCCTTGAAAGTGTTTAATTTAAATGAAATTAAAAATGACAAGAAGTTCTAGTACTTTTAAAAGAGCATAGAAAACTATATTTTTTCTACAAAACTCATCACTTGAAAGCAGTATTTGGAACATCCTTTCAGATATATATGAACTTTATATACTTAAATATACTTTATGTACTTTAATGTCTGAGAGGAGGAACATTTTAAAGAAAATTAACTCAGTGAGTCATTCTCTAATGTGGCTGGAACACTCAATGCTGTCCCAGTGTCTCCTCTACTGCTGCCTGCAAATCAGAGTTACAACCATTGAGAGGCAGGCAAAAGCAGCAGAGTGCATCAGCTACTGCTTCTCCACAGCAACTTCCACCAAATAAGAGAATGAGCAGAGATCAGAATTGAGGATTCCATGAGAAGAAACTGTAAGAGGAAACCGGGAAAAGAACTCAGTCTACAAATGGGCCAGAAAGCCTCACTTAGTTAAGTGGTGATCATGGGATTTACATGTCTGGGATAAAAAAATCAACCAACCACATACATTAAACTCCCCAAAATGACAGAAAGTTAGTTGCAGGGATAGTATCTCAATGCTGATTGCTTGTAATAAGCTGACATTTTCTGTACATGGAGGATAATATACAGAAAACCGTCAATGCAATAAACTCTTTAGAATAAAGCATGCTAGAAATTCCAACTTGAGCTAAAAGCTCACATTCTGAAGAAAGGAGAAAAGAGTTGCAATGATGTCATTTGAACTGTTGTTTTCATTCATGACCTTCCCAGCCCCCTGATGTAATTCATGTTCATATTTAAGTGTGATTGAAGAAAAGGAAGGAGAAATTTAGCATTATATTTGAGTTAGTTCTAATTATTTAAGTCACATAGTTAAGAAGGGTATAGCCTTTTTTGTTTTAAGTCACTTGTTCAAACAGTGTCTTAGACTTAGACTAGACTTGGACTTTTATAGTTTATTGCTCACTTCCATAGACTTGCTTCTTCTATCTCCTTCAAATGACATTAAAAACTTGACCTGGAGAGCTCTGTTCCTTCAAGGTGTGAGTTATGCTTCATTACTTACTCCAGACTGAGGTGATTCAGCTGTCTGTTGATCTGTAGCAGCCTGTGCCATGGGACCATTTGTAACGCTGTTAACATTTGCACTGGACACTTCAAATTTGACATCTTCTAGGCCAGGAATTGAGGATAACTGAATGCAAAAAAAATTATCAAATAAGCAATGAGCACTTCATAAGACTACATGTACAACAAAATCCGCAGCATGCTGCTTGCCACTTACTGTCCAGGTAGGTTTTACAATTTACAAAATTGTAACTTTTTGCCCCTAGTGTTGGTATTTTGATTGGGGAAAAAAAAAATCTTTCTATTCAGCTGCCTTCTACAATAAAAGCTTTCACTGTTAACACAGGGTTGCAAAGAAGGAAAGGCTTCCACACCTTCCCAGCATTTTGCTACTGCACTTATCAACCACATGAGAGCCATGCAATCTCTGCTATTTCCCCTACAGTGATAGAAATCATGGCAAGAACAGCTCTATCACCTAACAGATGGGAGACTGGTTACAAATTTTTCCATTTTCTACATCTTTCACTTTTTTTTTTAAGGAAATGCTGCAAATGGATATTAAACACACTACAAATCTATTTGAAGGAAATGCTATTTAATGTGATTATGACGAATTCTGCAAAAATCATCAATTCCGATCATCCCCAAATATTTTGAAATAAATAAGAGTTAGTTAGCTCTGTTTGTATTATTAGACTATTTTTCCCCATAAAGATCTTAATGAACACTTTCAAAAGATCCCACCCTTGCTCCAAGAAAAGCCAACCGAAATTGCCTCCATCATTATTGAAAGAAGAACTTGTTAAAATTTTATAGTGAGTGATTTACTGACTTTGGGATTTTGTTGTTTTTTTTCTTCTAGTAAATGATATACTATATTTCCTATATAAGACCGCCTATATAAGATATAAAGATTATATCCTTCTGTCATTTCAGCTAAAGCAGATAAATCAAACACATTTACGTTAGCTTAGATCCAGTTCAGGTCACATTTCAATATCAATAGATTTACAAGGCTTTTATCTTTTATCAGCTGAAGTCCTTACAGTCCAGTAGCATACAAAGATACCTTTGTTTTACAAAGTGGGTAAGAATTTCCCTATTAGAGTCTGTATGGCAAAAAGTGTTCCTTTCCTGTTCTACATGCCTAACAAACTCAAATTTTCCACTAGGTACTGCTGGTTCCTTTCTTCTGTATCAAATACATATTCAAATGTTGCACAGTGTAAGTAGCAAGACATTCAGAGAGAGAACTTTTGATATCAGGATTTTATATTAGCTCCTTCAAATAATTTATGAAAACTTCTTTGCTCAATTCAGAAAGTAAAAAGGAAGCAAGTTCACATAATCTAGCAGGCTGTTACTGTTAGAAGATGAAGTCTATATCCATACAAACCTTTGCATCCAGAATATTGAGTGTGGTTTCAATTTGCTGGATACGGAGAGAGAGTGCTGACAACTTCTACAACAGAAAACAATCAGGATGTGAAAACACTCCCCTATGCACTTACACATACAAAACAGTTTGCATCTAGTCAAAAAAATCTCTTTTGTCTTCTTCCTGCTGAAGGCAGAGTACAGTGTAAATGAAATTTTTACATTATGAAATAAATGGAGCAATGACAACCCTTTTTATTACAGTAGCTACAGCAGTTCAAATTTTAAACAAATTTACTCTGCAGTTGATTTTCCCATATAATGACAGAAATGAAGACAGAAAAGAAAGCCAAATAGGGTTTTACTTTGGGCAACTGGAGAATAATGGTAGAATAATGGTAGACATATTGTACTCTCCCAGTTACCAAAAGATCTCTCTTCAAAGCTTTTCCCAAACGTGGAAGATGAAAAGAGATGATGTGTGTGTATGTAACTGAGCAAATACAAAGAGAAAAATCTGATAATTAATACAGCAGATGATTCAAAGTCCTATACGGTCAAAATCCACAATGAATCAGAACTAACCAGACACTTTATATGCTCCAGGTGCACCTCAATCAAATTTTGACTTTTTTTTTAAAATACAACTTAAGTTTTTCTAAATTACTCCATAAGAACTGCCAGTCTTTTAGCTAATCACTACCATACTCCACCAGACCTGTCCAAGTGAAGTTGGCTAGAGTGCTGGCTGGCAGATATGTACCATTCTGACAGCTTTCTGGCACCTTGGCAAGATTCTGCCTGGCTCTGAAGCAGAACTTTAACACCCTAAGAAAATGGCAGTTCTGCCAATATGCTAGAAAAAGTAGAAGGAGACTGACAGGAGTTAGTCTTTTTGGATAGTGCAACGACTTGTTTACAGATGGTCCTTTGTTCATGAAAAGGAGTCAGTTCCTATTGGAAGGAACTGTGTGTCCTACATTTAACTGGATAAGGGGGAGGAAAGATGTACCAAAGACAATTATGCAATTTTACGGGTCTATTTGACTAGACATGAGCCAAGAAATTTGGAGTTAAGGATGGTGTCAGCCCTGATTTTGAGTTTCTTGGCTTCTGTTGACTTACACCGTGACCTTTCACATTAAAAACACTTCTGTAGTTCATGAATATGAAAAGCTTCTCAAGGAGTATATAAAGTAACTATTTAGTCTCTTGGGTAACAAGACAATTTGGTTAACTAATAACTGTTTTATTAGGCAGACTTCACAGCAGACTTCACAGCGCTGCTGCATGCTCAAGGTGGCTTTAAATATCTGTGTTCTGATTTCCACAGGGAAGAGGGAATACTGAGATCAGGTGACAACTGAGTTTTGGACAACTGACAACAGCATCATCAGGCGGGTACACTGTCCTACCTATCAAGTTACATGAAGTTTAAAATCCTAGGAAAAATTACTTTTTTTCCTCTGAAGCTCCATATATTCATGTAGTAGCCAAATTTTATACTTGTCACGAGTCTGGCTCTAAACTTCACCAACAAATAACAGAATTTCTCAGATTACATGGCTTAGTCTAATTGGATTTGACTGCTGCTCTAGCTGGCTAGAGCTATATAGCATTCTTAGTTGAATAAACTAATGAAAAAGTACAAAAAAATCTCTAAAAACAAAAAGGTTGCATTCAAAGCCACATTAGAAAACACCCTTTTTACAAGGAGGACTCTTGTCCTGTTCAGTGGACAATTCTAATCTTGTTGGTCTGGTGTATTTCCATTGACTCTAAAGTCATCACATAAACTCACTAATCCTAAATATTTTTATTTTTCTTTCTTTTTGCAGGAAACTGTAGTTAAGGGCTTAATAAATGATTAGTTCTATACTAACCACTTGCCAAATATGTCCTTTTTTCAACATAAAAACTATTTACATTCAGTGCTTAGTAAGTTTTGATGCACCACAAGAACATGGCATCCTTCTCTCATAACAAGATAAGAGCCAGAGATGAAGCTGCTCAGAATAAAATCTCTGTATCAAAAAGTTCAAAGAGTGTGCCAAATGCAAAAGCTTAAGGGAAACAGGACTGAGTGCGGCACAATCAGGAGTTCATTTGGATCCCTTGGGGAAAAATTCTGTCTTAAGCACTTATTCAAGAGAAACCTTGAACAGAAAGCAGACTACATTTTTTGGTTTAAGCTACCAGCATTACTGCATCAAAAATATTTAAATGAATGGTTCTCATTTCTTAAACTTTTGAAATTGTATAAAGGGACAGCTGGGAAAGTAATAAACATACCTCTTCACAAACAGTAGAAAAGCGGTTGAGAAACTGTACTGTGTGAACCACAAACTGGTTTAAAAATGCTACAGTTCTTTTCTGCTGAATAGCAGGAACCTGCATTAAAAAATATAAGACAATCAGGTTACACATCAGTGTCAATTTTCGCATTTGGACTGAAATATCAGTTTAAAAATGCATATTTTTACAAGAAATTATTTGGAAATCTGTCTTAAGTGTGCCTGCTATGAATGTTTACGTACACAAACCATTTTCTAATACACATATGCGTTCATACAAATCCTTTGCCACTAAAAGTGAACTAAGATGACAGCTGAGAATTTACAGGACTCATAGAAAAGGCAACAAGACCCAAGAAATGAAGGATTGTAATCTTATAGAAAACACCTTTAGATGAAATTGTGAATATTCCTGAAAATAAGTGTTAATGTTTTTTAAAAACAGTAAGGAAATTGGAATCTTTCCTTCTGGAGTTTAAGAAGGAAAAGCAAACTTGACCAGCCATACTAATACTCATTTACAACTAACAGCATGACCAAAACTAAAGTGTAGTGATGTTGCTGCCTAAGTATTTAGTGGCTACCCTACTGGTTCTCATTTGCAAGTCCGGACTCCCCTAAATTTAACTAGAATTATCCTCCACATCAGTTTCGATGCTCACATACTTTTCAGATTAAATTGTATAATCCTATGTTTGCAAAAAAGAACGGTGGCCGTATTCTAAAACACAGCTGGCATTTTTATTTAAACCATTACAGAAGACTGGAATCAGGAACGTTCACACAAAAGTTTATGTATAAAATTTTAGCTCCTCTCGGTTAATAACCTTGGACAATTGCTTTAAGTCTTAAGCTCTGCAGAGGAAATTAGCCTGTGAAATTGTCACTGATTTAAGTGGACGATTTATAAGGAATATTATTGGCAGCCAACATTCTGCTGCACTTTTTTTGTGTATACAGTGACTCTCTAGTCCTTCACCTCTTCCTTAGTCGCTGATTTATCAGTGCATTCAATACACAGTTCATTATGGCCATCTTAAAACATCCTGACTCTTTGTGAGACATTTGTTGCTGCTATCTCGAGCCTTCAGCCTTTGCACCTGTACAACAGCAACTGCTGAAGTTCAATTCTGTGGTTCCAAAATTTGCCAAGCAGTGCTTATGACCTTGGCAGAAATCTGTGGGGTGACGCAGAGCATGAAAGAATCACTGGGTCAGCTGGAACAGTCCTATGCTCTGTACTGAGGAAACGGTAAGTTTAAAAAGAAAGCTTCTGCAACACTGAAAGAAATGAATAAACAGCTTTGCGCGGGATTTGCTCCCTGATCGATGTTTGAAACGGATTAGTGTTTAAATACAACGCTATCACAGAACTTGCAGCAGAACGCCTCTGGAGAAGAGCTGGAGTCGCAGGTAAGGTGCAGAGCCCGCTCGTTGCCGGGTGCGAGGGCGGCACCGTCCCCGCACGGGGAGCTCGCCATGCCCGCTGCTACCGGGGGGACGCGGGGCTCGCCCAGCACCAGGGCCAGCGCAGCCACATGGGGCAGGAGGAGCGGCAGCCGCGGAGCGCCGGGCGAGCGCAGCCCGTACCTTGGTGAGGTCAATGCCGGAGCCCACGATGGGCAGCCCGTCCTCGTCCATGCCCGCGGGCCGCGGCGGGCGCAGCCCCGCTCCGCAGCTCGGCCGCGCTCCGCAGCTCGGCCCGGAAACAAAACCCGAGCGCTGCGGGGCGGGGCTGCCCCGCGCTTCCTCCTGGGAAACGCAGTCCCGGGCCCTCACGGCCGGCTGTGCCCCGGGATAAACCCCGAGCGTAAAGCCCGAGCTTCTGGGGTGCCTGCTTCGGCACTCGCCTTGCCGTGCAAGTGCTGGGAGCCGCTGAGGGGCCCGGCCATGCCGGTGGCGGTGACACTGACACCCGGCGCTGCACAGGCCTCAAGACGTGGCCCTGCCTAGCGGTGCTCGGGAAGTGTCGTATCCTGCGGTCAAACAGCAAGGGAAGAATGAGAAAAGCCAGTGAAGGAACTGTTCCTGTGCTCAAACGCATAATTGGAGTGGGGAAGTGCCACACTTTAGATGTGGGAAGTAAAAATAAGGAGTACGGAATGTCCCTGGGCTTTTCTGAAAAAGACAAATACGGGGTGGAGTCCCTGTTTACAACAGTAAATCCAAATAAATTGTAGTAGATTTCCATATTTAATGGAAATTCTCCATGGTTACATCTAAAAACTGTTGCATTTAATAAACCCTCCTAAATTCAGGGCAGTTAAGGAACCATCTTAGTCTGAGGCTGTCAGGTGGAAACTTCTCTTGTGATGAGATTAATAGAGACGCAGTAATTATTGTAATACTTTGAAGATTAGACCCCAAATGTACTATGCTAATTTTGGTTTAAAATTTACCAAAATTCTCCGTTTACTTCCAAATCACTACAGTTTGCTAAAGCGTTCTAAAAATCCATATACAGACTCAATGGTGGCTATACACAGCACTTCGTTCTGTTACTCAAGTTGCCATAAAACTCTCATTTATTTACTGAAGCAGCTTTTTTGGACTTTATTACTTTCACAATGAATCTGCTGCCATATGCACAATATTATTACTCTCTTACTAAGATAGTATAGCAAAGATTTTGTCCATATTAATTGAATTATTGAACAACCTGTGATTCATACTCTGCTTTGGAGCACTGACATGTTGTTGGCTCAATTTCTCACCTCTCCCAAAGGAAGAGCAGCAGGCTAACCTACAAAATTCAGTGGGTTTAGCTTTCAATTCTTAGCTTACAGGAGTTGTGCAAATTTGCCTTGGGCAATGGAGCTGTTTGTTTAACTTATTTTTTCCACCTTAATTACCTTAAAATTCCAACTAAATTGCATTTGAGAAGATTTAATCTCATTTATCATAAGTGTCTATAATACAATCTTTCCAGGCAATGGCACTGAAAATTTATGTAAATGCATAGTCAGATCTTATCTGAATGTCTTGGTCTGTAAAGCTGGATAAGAAATCTTCCAAGAATATGGTCTTACTGTGAACTTTCTGGTACTTCCTACTTTTAATTTGCCCAAAAATACTGCATAGAAAAGTGCAACACAGCACTTTTTTCCTCCCAGATGGAGTTAAGAAATGCAGGGTGTGAAAAGTGCAAAACAGAGAATGGAGGAAAATGATCCAAATTTTCCAAAACCTCTTAAAAAAACTTTTAATTTAACTAACTTGTTCAGCTGTAAATATAATGACTGAACTCCCATGGAGAAGATTTATAAAAAATAATTGAGTGATAGATAACATGCAGATTTATAGTGTGTACAATTTGAAAATGTATTTTTTACCAGCACCCATGCTGGATGATGAATGTCAGACTGTACAGTATTTAACTGCTGGCAGTTTATGTATGTGTACAATATATATGCTGGCATTAAAGGCCCTGTCATGTAGCTCCACCTTCCAGTGAAGGAAAAGAGATTAAAGAGTGATTAAGAGTTACCAAAATGAAGTTTGGTTGAACATCAGTATCTTGAAGCTGTCAACTTTCCAGATGCTGAGGCTAACTTGGAGTGAGAAATCTGTGTGCACAGAAAACTGATCAGAGCTCTTTCTTCACCATTAGTAAAAAAATACCTGACTTGTGATTAGGGTACAGAGAAAAGTAAAGGCAAGAACGCAGGTTTCAAAGCGTTGAAACTGATCTGCCCCATGTATTGCACATAATTGGAGCCTCGGGTCAACCGCAAAACAAAACTGCACAAGCTGAGAAAAACTGGCAAGTGCTACTGTAGCTTACAATGTTCATATGCATCTCGTGTGCTTATATACTGTTACAGGTCCCACGACACCACATTCAGGTTAGAATCAGCCCAGAACTCAAATAGCTATACAACTGAGAGACAAGTTAAACAGAAACAAAAAAAGCTGATCCAAAAAAATTTCCAGACATGGTGTCACCTGATCCTCCACAAGGGGAATAGTTGTTTTAATTAGGTGGTCCAATGAACAACTGAAAAGATCACTGTGGATTAACATTTGCTTGATTTCCCATGGAGTCTTCTAAATCCATGCTTGCAAAGGGTATTCTAGTAGTTTTCTCTATGAAACTGATATTGCCTCAATGATTTTTCTCTACACTGAATTTGTACAAATCTTGCAAGCAGTTCAGAGAATTATCGACCTTTCCCAGTTAAATAGTCTGAGAAATACAAATGTTAGGTATTATGTAGATTTAAAAAAAAAAAAAAGAAAAGAAAACTAAATGATACATGGTTTGCAGTTCTCTGAAAATGGTTTGTCAAGTTTCAGTTTTCCAACTACTTTTCTAAGGTAACATGAGAGGATTAACTAATTATTTTGTTCTGTACAAAACAGCATGGAGAACATGCTAAAAGCATTAGCTGCTCTTCCTCATTTATTTATTTATTTTAAATATCCATATTAGTTTTTTCCAGTATAAAATGAAGAGCCTTGAATTTGGCAAGATCATTCCTGGGTAAACAGTTTTAAGTAATCCTTAAGAACAGAGTATAAACAGCAAACATCCTGGTTTCTGAATTAACTACAAAACAATAGAATTTCTGTCCTTTGCTCTCTTGGGTCTTAAGCAATTCTAAACCAAAAAAGTCTCACTCAAGAGTGCACTTGCACATACCAGGTGCAAATTGCCCTTGTCGGTATGGGCCTGATTATAGTGGATATATTCTGCATAGGCATGAGCTGTGTGAAGTTTGAGGACTGAAGAACCCATATCGGTTTCAGTTTCACTACACAGCAAAAGGATAACAGTGCCTCAGGCCAATCCTTCCTCACAGATTTTTAGCTACAAGTGAATTAAACCTCCCCTTAAGGCTGCTATCTCTGGTCACACAATGGATACAAGATAAGCAGAGCGCTGTTGTCTTGAAACATCTGCTTATTTTACAGTTTAGGCACACACCAGTCCACTGGAACATAAAAGGAACTTTATATTCATGTTAGGTAAATTTTGGTGGCATCTGGAAAGCAAAAGTTCTCAAGGATAAAGCATTATGAGAAATATAATATGGTCTTCAAAAGGTGACTGTAATCTCACTTACTGATGTCCTGCTTCTGAACTGGTTTTATGTGTCCCACATAAATAGGAACAAACAAAAGAATATTTTAAAATCTAACTACAGCTGTTAAGGATGGCTATGATGCTGTAAGGAGCTGTTACACTAGCTGAAACATCCTGACATCCCTTCACTTGCAAAAGCATGCAAAAAAGATACTTAAGATAGGAGTTATCTCTGTCTTCTTTTACCTCAGGTCTTGTATGGGAAGGACAGAAAAAATAAGTTTCTAGAAAGCAGAATGCCTTTGATTTTCCTGTAAAGACTGGAAGTAAAAGGCTGCAAGCAGATACGCTGTTTGACAGGCTTGAAGTAAATCTCTCTGGCATCTTTAGAGAAATAAAACTGCTACAAATTATCATTCTGATTTATTTTACCATTAGCTTCTTCACTAGTAGTGATAACTAGTTTATTCAAAAACGTCCAGGAACAACATTTTATGACAGTACACTATTGCATTATATTTTTTCTTATAAGATAGTCATGGTTGGGAACATTAATATAGAGAGGTGGTTCTTTCTGTAGGTACTCTGCACAATTTCAGATATTTGAGCTGTGTTAACTGAGTGAGACTGTCAGACTGAGATGCTGGGACACAAAATCTCTTTAAAAACCCACTAAAATTAATTTCATAGCAAATACGATGTTTAAAAAGTACATTTTATTTTAATAGAAACAACTAAGAACTGGATGTATGATAATCAATTTTACAAAAGCTCTTGTACTTTCAAGCTAAAAATAAAACACAAACGATTCATATCTTGCTTGCTTCTTTCTTCTGTTGTCCAAGTGAAAACCATTACAAAGAGTAAGATTCTTCGTTTTACTAGAAAAAAGGCATTATGCCATCGAGTTTCATATTGAAGGCAAATGCTTATTTTACATTTCAGTAACCCAAAAGAAAATTTTATGGTCTCCTCCGACTGCACATAATGGAAGAGTTCTGTGCCATGTCAAACCTGATCCTACAGCTGCAGTTCCAGTAAGAATGGGCTTTAAAAAAAACAAGAGAGAAAGAAAAATATCAATACAACTTCCCTTATAAATGACTTCTATACTGCGGACACCAAGTTGCATAGACAAATAAACACCACAGATTAAATGCTCCTCAATAAATATAGTTAAAATACAACAGAAATTCTACTGAAAAATGTGATACTCAGCTACATAGTTGCAGTAGCTACTGACTACATTTAAGTAACATGCAGCAAAATAATCCCTAATAACAAATAGTTTCAACTCTTTACATTATAACATGTATAAGGTATAAACACTAGTATTATAAAGGCACGATCTCAAACTTAGAAACTTTTAAAACTGAAATTACTTCTAGTTATTTCAATGTACTCATAACTAGTATGTTTGGAGGTAATATTTTTACTATAAGCATTACAAATACATACTGACTCCAGCAAAACCAAAATATTTCCTATGCTTTGCATTTTCATTAATGATTTAAAATATAATTAGTTAAAACCAGAAAAATACACCATTAGGTGTTTTTAGCCTCCTTAGAACTAGAAATATTGCCAGATTTATTAAATATCAAGTTAAAGGTGTTTTTTTCCCCTTGGAAGTAATATGGCAAAGCAAACTAAAACGTAGAGATCAAGCAGCTTTTAAAATAGCAGTTTAAGTGTGCAGCAATTTTTTTTCCTTAGCATGAATGCCACAAACCAAAATAAAACAAAATAGGTACACCAAGCAGCAGTTTCTGGATGGTTTGGGCTAGTTTTTAATTATGAGTCTGATCTGAGGAGAACAGATGTAACTCCAGTCAAAAAATTTACCTGGGGATGTCCTAAATGATGAACCAACAATTGAGTAGTTGTCTTTCCTGGATATCCAGTGGTTGCAAACAGATTTTCATTCACTCGGGACCACCTATGAATAAAATGAATGGACTTTCCAAATACCCCTGTCATACCAGCAGAAGGGCACACATAGGGGAGTTCTCTCCCTTGGGACTAACTGTTTGAAGATGTCACATATTCTACTAACAGCAGAGAAATAGATTTAGTGAATTAGCTTGCAAATGATTCCCCACCCACCATATGCACAGTGTTGTAAAACAAAGAAAAGTATCACATGAATGCCACACATATACTAAATGTGGGTCATTCACAAATTTCACATAGTTTGTAGGCCCAGTCCTGCTAAAAATGACTTAAGTGAGACACAGTCAGGTTACTAGACTCACAACTGTTTGCACAGACATAGATTTAAATAGATAAACCCCACAAAATAGAGACAACATTTATACCTGAATAATCTGGCTCGATCAACATGGACAGGTCTCTTATCCTGTGGATAACTAAAACAGACATTCAGAGTAAAAACTGTTCTGCAAAAAACTACAGCTCATACTATAAATACAAAAGTACAGTGAAGAGAACACATTGTCTACTCTCTGTTAAGCAGCTGAGGGAAAACCAGAGCATTCCTGCAGCTTGAATCTCAATTTGGAGTGGGAAAAATGAAGTAGTTGTCTATGACATAGAATCAAATTTTAACAAACACATACAGTGAGAGGTAAACAGTAGTGAGATGCTATCTCAAATGGACAAAAAGGCAGACAATGTTATAACTTTAACAGAAAATATTGCTAAAGATGAAACAAAGAATACCATTGGATGATCTGTATCAATATCGTAATTGCTGATAATTGTTCATTTATTTAACTTATGCATGGGGCCTACAAAGATGAGTATGGGGCTGGAGCATCTCTTACAAGGAAAGGCTGGAGGAGCTGGGCCTGTTCAGCCTCAAGAAGAGATGACTGAGAGGGGACCTCCTCAATGTCCATCAGTACCTGGAGGGAGGGTGTCAAGGGGATGGAGCCAGGCTCTGCTCCGTGCTGCAAGCAATGGGATGAGAGGTGATGGGCACAAACTGATGCACTGGAAGTTCCTGAACGTGAGGAAGAAATTCTTTATTCTGCAAGTGACCAGGCACTAGAACAGGTTGCCCAGAGAGGGTGTGGAGTCTCCCTCATTGGAGATATTCACAATCCTGTGCCTTGTGCTCTAGGATGACCCTTCTTGAGCAGGGAGGTTGGACCAGAAGACACACTGTGGTCTCTTCCAGCCTGACCCTATTGTGGTTCTGTGGCTGCCATGCTCTATTAGCCAAGCACCTGCATTTCCTCATGTACTGATTAGGAAGAGAATAAAGAAACCTATCCCATGGATATAAAAGTACCTGGAGCGAGTGATATCCCAGATCAGCCAATCGTTTCCAGCAACTGCTCCAATTTTAAGAGTATTTTTTAAACACCAGTCTGCTGACATCAGTGGTATTTGTTCACACTCCAGGGAGAGAATGGCTTGCTGTGTAATCAGGTCATAGAATCGTATTGTCCCATTCTTCTCTGCCACCATCAGCTGTTAACAGAAATTCATAGAATGTGGTAAACTTAGCATGTAATGGAAATTAAATTTTGAAATGCAAGCAAGGTTTCCCTGAAGTCTTAGGTATATATTTATGTAAATGTTTTATATGTATAGATTAACATACTCTTAAAATCTGATTGCACATACTGAAACTGCTGTTCAATAGTTGAATGTTTTCCATGTGACCCCCGTGGCGTCAGGTGGGCACAACCCCCCTGGGCATGTGACCCCCTAGGTGTCACTAAATGAATACTAAATGATGTACAGTTTTTCACTTCATACCAGAAAACCTTCTCCTGGACACTCTTTAGCCAATAAATAAAAACTACGTTAATCTATACTGCTGTTACACTGTTATACATAATGATTACATTATTTTATTTTTATATATCTATAAATAGCTATATGTAAAATTTTGGTGATTAGAAACATCACAACCACCAAAGCAATGTGCTTTTATACAGCAAAATTTTATTGTTTTAACATTCAACAGCTTCTGTTCTGAGTACAAAGGACTGACACAGTGCTGTAAAAAAGAAAGGGTTGTCAAGCACTTGAACTGCCAGGGAAGCACTTGGGCTGCCCAGGGAAGTGGTGGAGTCACCATCCCTGGAAGTGTTCAAGAAATGACTGTATATGGCACTTAGTGCTACGGTTTGGTCGATATGCTGGTGTTCATTTAAAGGTTGGATTCGAGGATCTTAGAGGTCTTTTCCAACCTAAATCATTCCAACCTATCATTCTAAGAAAGTCTTAATTAGTGTGGCTGTAGAATCTGTAGAATTACTCTTACTGATTTTATATAATATCTCTTACTTCATCCTGTAACAGTTTGCAACAGATTTTATCTACTTTTTCCATTAAAGTAATACACTCAAGCAGTTGTTTTTTAAGTATTGTAGAAAGAGCTTCCTGATTAAATTATAGAATCATAGAAGGATTGGGTTGGAAGGGAACTTAAAAATCCTCTAGTTCCAATCCTCTGCCATGGGCAGGGACACCCTCCACTAGGCCTGATTGCTCAGGGCTCCATGCAACCTGGTCTGGAACACTTCAAGGAGTGAGCCTTCACAACTTCTTTGGGCAGCCCATTCCAATGCCCAGATGATGAAATTAGATTTTTCTTCATTCTTCATGAGGAGAAATGGTTTTCAGATAGTGATGAACAGTAATTAAGAAAGTCAAAGAAGCATAAAAAATACTCCACTGATACCAGTTTGTTTGGAAAAACAGAACTGTCACCAAAATCATGCTTTCCTGCAAACTAAAGGTCATGGTGAAGTAAGCATTTTGACCTGCGATAAGCTTTTCAGCAAGAACTAAGTCTATCAAGTTTTATGAGCTTTTGGAATGGGCTTTATTTTTAAAATAAAAAACAAACAACAAAATATCCTGTGCCTGTCTTTGATAATGGTCAAAGAAAAGACATGCTAATAATATGTAAGACTGGCGTAATACTGTAGTATTTTGGGGAAAACCTATTAATTTTGTTGAGCTAACAAAGTTGCCCAGTAGCAAACAGCAGCTAACCCATTAAATTCTGATGCCACCTGAATCAACAGTTTTCCTAGTTTACAGTTTCCTTTCTTAGTAAGGACGGATATTGATGTTGGTGGAAATCATGAAGAGATTAGAGATCCTTCTTCCCTATTGCTGTGTAAATATTTTGATATCTTACTTGACTGCTTTTCTCTGTTTTAAGTATGTGTTTTTGTGGTAACCTGAACAACCATTTGTAGCTGCTTAAGGCAATTATTGATAGGCACAATAGGAATAATAAATCCAAGACTGCAGGGACTAGACCATTAATGAAGCTGGATATTTGGGTACATACCAGCTGATTAATCCTCCCCAGTACAAATAACGAGATAAGTTTAAAATTGTCTATTGATTTGATTTTTCAGAACATATTTCATACACTTCAAGCAAGAACAACAAAAAAGTCCCTTGTTAACCTCAAGTAGATCCTTTTCAAAGCTTGGCAAGTTCTATAAAGGGTCTGTATTATTGGTGAACCGTGTTACCACGACTGAGAAAAACTTGAGCTCTTCTCTGGTAACTGTCAGTTAATATGCAATCAGCAGATTAGTTATCAACAACTGATGTACATAATCAAGAAGGAATATTTCTGATGGGAGGAGTAAGGGACTGAGGGTAAAATGACAAGAATGGCAATGAGAATTCATTTACAGTCACTCCACATTAGCAGATCCAACTAATATCCAGTTATAGTGTAAACTAGGTCCCCAAACTTCAATGTGACTACACCATCAAAGATTCATACTTTAGGTGTGTCTCCCCACCCATTATTTTAGAGGTAATAAGGGCAAAAAGCTGAAAACCACAACCTTAAAAGCCTCCTCAGGATGCCAGCAAACACTCATTCCAGGAGAACGTAAAACAAAATGGGCCTTCTCATTTCCTTCCAAATCCCAGACCCTGGGGAGAAAAGAAAGAAAGAAAGAAAGAAAAAAGTAAAGTACTAAACTATTGCCATTGACTGCAAATACATTAACTTTCAGTGCCTTGCTACGTTCACAGAGGAAGTGACCAAATGAAATGGTATTCATGCTGTATCATTTGAAGGTCAGTGAAAGTAGCCAGTGCTGCAGATCAGAGCCTCTATTTAATTATTCAAATAATTTGATAATTTAGTTCTCTAGACATGAAATTTCAGTGAGATGTTCCCATGTTTTCATAACTCAAGACTACAGCTTTGTACTGTACCATAAATAGCAACGAGGCAGTAGAAAGCAGGAAAGTCACTGTTGGTCCAGTTGATACAAGGAACCTAAAGTGAGGTACCAAACAAATCATCCAAGTTACCATGCAAAGGGCAAGACCCTTTATTGAAGTATTTTGGCTGCCTAATATAAGAGTTTCCCGTATTTCCTGGTAAGACAAGATTGAGTAATGGAAATATAAGAAACCAGAAAGGAAGCTAAATCAAACAGAAGGATGTGTGGCAGAGGTAACACTAGCCAACAAAGGGTCTTGGAGAGCTTTCAATAGATAAATCACATGTGCCAGTTTAACCTTTTCCTTTAGAAACACCTACAGTACATATCTGGCAGCTATAAAAATTTAAAATTTTCAACAGTATTTGGTCAATATGGATTGACAGGAAAGTGTATGCTGAAACACCAAAACTAGGTTAGGTGATGGGTGAGTTTTCTTTGGATGTGTTCAATATGAGTGGTAATGAGCCATGGAGCTACTTTATTCCTAAAATGCAACAAAACCAAAACTGAGCCTATTTTACCTCACAGCCACTGCTCATCTCCCTCTTTTCCTACAAAACTGATAGCTTAGTTGTAGAACAAAAACATCACAGTTGTGAACATCAGTCTGAACCACAAAGCTACATATTATTTATACACATTTGGATACTGAAACATATACATATATCCTTCCTCTCTGAAATGCAAAACTTGAGAAACAGCCAGTTTTTAAAGTAGTGTTTTGGTGCCCAGTCTTTTGAGCTAGATGAGTGGCTACGTACTATTATTGTTTATTCTAGAGGATTTTTGCTGACTTCCTCCAGACTTTCTCAGTTTATATCTCACCAGGGTGCTTAGACCCTTATATTTAAGAGATTTAAAAAAACTCTTAACTAATACATCATAAGTCTAGACAAAATATATGGGAATAAAGTAAATATATTTAATGAACAATGTTGTTTTCTTATGCCAAACCACAACAGATCAAATATTTGTTCTCCCTGTAGAAAACACAGGGTCTCTAATCTTGAAGAATCAGTGTCCTTACTAAAAAAAGTCAAAACAAAAACCTGACAAGTGTTTAAAAAATGAAATATCTACTTGATTAGGTAATTTAGAAACATACAATACTTTCTTCTACTGCCAAAAATTTTGCCTTGTAGATTTGTCCAAGTCAAATCAACACTTCCCATGTGTATTTACTGTGCAGGGAGAAAATTATGATACAACTGAAGATGGTGAATCATTTTGGCAAAAGGAATATGCCATTATGTTTCCTTTCCTGAAGTGAGTGATGTTATTAGGTGTTGAGACAGAAATTTATGCTTTTTACCTCCATAACTTTGTTATTTATAAAGTTAACAAGTTTGTACTTTTACTTTGTGAGAACGGCAGGACTGTTAGTAAGAAACAGTATGGGGAGGAGAAGGGATAAAAGCCTCTTTTATATTTTCTTTATTGATACCAAAGATGATATTGTTGGGAAGGATGAAAGTTTAACAGAAAAGTTTTACAGATATACAGAAGATTCTACAGAAATGAAAGCAAGTTTTGACATATAAAAGATGCTTTTAGGCCCAGTTGTTGCTGAAATAGCTGAAAGAACAAAGGTTTAGTCGAGTTGGAAGGAGTTTTATAACTAAAGTCCAAAGACTAAGTGGCCTTGAAACAAAAGGATAAGTCTTCCTCAAATAAGGCATGTTTTCTACCAAGCAAAAAAGCATAGGCAGACAGAAAGATGTTTTTACCAAAGCTAGAAGACATTTCCACTGCACAACAAGTCATAAAGTTTAACATGTAACTGCTAACTCAGATGATTGGCTAGTCACTAACATAATATGGTAATTTTAGCAGTTTTGATAGGTTATATGTAAATGTAAAAGGTATTGTGTATGATGTTGATTGGTTGTCATGTAATAAGATGCACAGCAGAGAAAGAGATATAATGCTTTGTAACATGAATAGAATTGGGCTTCAGGACACACGGCTTGCCTACAGCCAGCAGCTATAGACTCACTCACAACTCTCAACTGCTGTAACTTCGTCTATGCAATAAACAGCATTTTAAGAGCTGTCTGAAGTCTCCATCTCTCTGTCAGGCTCTTACATGATATAATTTAGTTTTGGGGAAAAAAATCCCCAAAACCCTCAAAACACAATCCAGGCAATACATATCAAGATAGATCCTTGCCTGAGTGCATCATGTCTATAGAATTACATGTGTGTTTTCAATATTTCTTTGTGAAAAACCCAAGTAAAAAATGTGCAAACCCCAAAAATTTAGCCAAACTGATTTTCAGTTCCTAAATTACTCAGGAATCATAACTAAATCAGCTACAGATGCTGTCCCCCCATTTTGTCCACATTCCTATCACGTAAATCAATCCAAAAAGACAGGATTTTCCATGCAAAGCTCTTGAAACTTTACTAATACTCCCATGATTTTATACCGAAGTAAAATACTGTCTATTTTTCTCCAATTATCCTTATCTTTTGTAATCCTGCAATGTGTTACTCTCTTACTTCTCCTTCTCTTCCAACCATCTTGGTATAGATGTCACTTGTCACTGAGCTTGGAGTATTTTTTTCTGATATTAAAAAAAAATTCCACAAAAATTTTATTGGAGAAAAGTTTGAATAAACACAGCTAAAGTAAGTACCCAGGTTTGATTAATGTATAGTCTTAAAAATAACATGGAATCTTCTCAGTAAAATAATTATTTTTTAAGTAACTAAAACTGAGAAATTATTTACTTCAGTACTAAGAAAATTTAAACTAACTCCAAGACAGGTAGTTGCAAATGCTGCTAAAGAAAATTCTTGAGATACTAGTACCTTTCTCTTGTTACTCAAATCCTGTAACTAACAAACAAATGAAAACTGCTGTTATCTTATAGCTTGAAGATATTAAAATTCCATTGCATCAACTATATTATATTTCGTAGGCATGAATATGGATGCATATGTGCAGCAATTTCATCATACAGTTGACTTTTTTTACAGCTGGAAAAGTACCTCATTAGAACTCTGAAAACTTGTAGCAATGGAGATGATCCTTATTTTATTTTCTAATTTTCTGAATTATGAATAATTCTAACTAGCAGAACCAACTGCTAACTGGACAAAAATCATCACTTGCAATAGTAAAAGAACTAAACCAGATTGCAATCTTCAGGCATTTCTCAAATCCCCAGAAGATAGAAGTAAAAATGCAAATTCTTCAAATAAAATATTTCTAACAGTTTTAGCGAGTGGGTGGGGGCTAGAAGAAAACTTGACATCTGATTCCCAACCACAAAGCACGATCAACTATACTTGATCCATTTCTCAAAGATTACTCCTGTCCAACATGGTTTTGTTGTGGTTTTTTTTTAATATCTAAATTTAATACATTTATTTACATCTCCATCAGATGTATTCCATGGAAAATCCTATCACTTTTGAAAAGCCTAGAGGACAACAGGGCAAGATTCCTGTTCCTGAGATCACACAACAAAGGTGTTCCTCACAGAGCATGAGGAGTGAGGAAAAGATTGCAGAAAAGGAACATGAAAGTGCAGAGATTAGGAAATACTGCAGAGAATACAACCAACTGGCTTTCTCTAAGATCTTCTGCCAACTCCATATGGATTTGGCTATCACAGATCTGGAGGGTACTAGGCAGGACATGAAAGGCTGAAGTGGAACTGTGGAAATTCCTCTGTCTGGTCAGAAGAAGAGAAAGGTGTAATATTCAAGATAATTTCTAGTAATTTATTTTATTTTACTGACAAAGAATTTAAGTTTTTATGAAGTCTTTTCACAGAGGAAATGTACAAATATTCTTTCAGAAAGCTGACCCATGTTCACCATTTTCTTTTGGTAATCAAAGGAAATGTCACTGTACCTAAAGAATTAGCAATAGAGTATTTTGGATCTTGGCATTAAAAAACATGTTATCTCTAGCTTCTTGTAATATCTACTTGGATATGCCAGCATTGATCTATTTCTCACTGCTAACTGTGGGCTGCAGTTCTACCCTGCAGTGTTGGTAGAGATGCAGTGCAGTATCTCCCCTTCACTCATACACATTTCAGGCCACACACACAGAACTAAGTCCAAGAAATACACATTTCTACTACTACTACTGAAATACCTTTAGTTATCTAATGCAAAACCAGAAACCATGCAGTATTTTTGAAAAAAATGTGAAGCTTCAGTTCTGTCCTTTCATTTCCTTTAAATGGATGTTAAAAGCTATCAGTTTGTTGTTCCCAATGTAGATATAAAACGAAATGCTTCTGTGATATGACTGCTACTGAGAAACTCAACTACCAATTCTGTTGATGGTTTTCTAAAGTAGAAAACTTCTAAACAAATCTAATGCAATGATTTCTATTTAGAAACAATTTATAGGCTAGACTACATTCTAGGGCTGTGTGACTCTTAACATAAGCCATAATGTGTCACAAAGTAAATTACTACATCATCCTCATATTTTGAAGACTTCCTAACTAAAAGTTTAAGACCAGACTGAAATAATGTTCCAAACATTTGATCTTGCACTGTCCAACACCACTTGGTTAGTACTTGCATAGTGGCTGTACAATGTAACAGAATTGTGTAAGACTACATTTAGGGAACATAGAGGGAATGCATACAAAAAGTGTGCAAATTCAAAGACTGGACTGAAAAAAATTCAAGACTTCTTTATTTTCATAAATTATTATGCAGAACTAGCTTGATAAAATGTAACTAGCATACTTCAGAAATATTTTGGTATGACATTTTTTATATGAAGGGACACCGGAAAATCCAATCATACAAACAGATGAAGAAAGAACAACATGAAATAAGACAACTTTTATAAAAATTCTGACAGGAATCCATACCTGACTGCACTAGGAGTTGGAAGATGCAAATAGAATACGGTTTTGGAAGCAGAAATAAGTGATAATGACCAACTGAAGACTGAAATATTTATTGAATAAACAAGGTAAGATTCAAGTGCAACGTGTGCTGGCAAAAAATTAAAGAAAACAAGAACAAAAAAAAATAAACAGGATTTACCATTAGCATTCCTTCATATTGTCTGGAGAAAAATCTACACAAAATAGAGCATGAGACTACCATGTAAAAAAATACGCTACAGATAAACCCCCCTAAAACCAGATGAAACACTAGAATATATTCTAAGACTCTAGTTAATTTAGCTTTCAGTGACATCAAACCTTTCCCCCTAATCCCTGTTTAGGGAGCAAAACTAACCTTCTCATGGACTGGCATTTATTTTACATGCAACAGAGGAAGATGAACTTCAGTGACTGATAAATTCACATAGTCCTCTATGAAGTGATGTGAGCCATGGCCTAAGGAAATGAACAGAACTCTGAAAGGACTCAAAGGATCTGACACTGTCAGTAACCTTTCAGTTCCACCTGAGGAGGGAGTATAAGGTGATTATTAATCAGACTGAATTAACCTTTTGACAGTCAAGAGGTTCATTTTTAGCATGGATATGAGATTAGTGGGTTTTGACAGGATGGTATTTTGCATTAAGTAATTCCAGAAACATATTAGATAGTGTCTATAACCACCAACAGCAGAGGGGGTCAGTTGAACTCATGCTATTTTCCAAACATTTCCCACAATTTTTGGGGGAAATTTTTATTAAGTATCAGAACAAAATGATTTGTATATCTGAATCTGTGCAGACTCCTAGACTGTATTTCCAAATCACAATGAAAAAGCCAGTAATAATTTTTTGTTTGAAGAGTGGTGCACAGGGAGTCGTACACACACAGATCTCATTAAGAAAGTGGGATGCACGCATTCCTACACTTAATGCAAAGAAGTGTATAATGACTCACTATTTCAAGGAATTCAATGAAATATTCTTTAAAGCTATCACAACACAGATGACCACTGGAATTATTTTTATTCGAGAGCATTTTTAGTCCAGTTCTACTTCACAGCTGCAAAAAAGTTTATAGTTGTGAGATCAAGGTGCAAGAAGTAACAACGTTTCCTGAATAACACAGCAGCAATTTGTAGGTAAGAACATTAGATATAACCAGTATCCAACTTACAGTCTGTCCTTCAACCAAAACGACTGAACTCCACTCTGAGATGCCACAGTTGCAGCAGCTCATGGCAAGACTATTTAGTGGATGAAAACTCAGTCTCACTTCCTTAGAGGTCTCTGATGAACTTAAACCTACACTTTGTCTTGAGTGAAAACCAGGGAAGACTGAACCATGCTTGTATATATTCAGTAAATACTGAAAAGCTGTTTTAAAACTTTATTAAGACTTAGAAGTGGAACTCAAGACTTGTTCTAGAGCTTTATTCCACAGGCATTAGCAGATTTTGTATCCTAAGAACAATTTCAGGATAGAAATTCAGTACAGACAGAAGAATTATTCCTCTTCTTACATTACTACTGAAGCAAATTACAGAGTAAGTAAAGAATGATTTTGGTAAGTCCCAAGGAATGTATTTTCCATTCGTTTTGAAAGTGTAACCTTTAAATTCAATAGAAAAAGTCTTCATGCCCCACATGCATGAATGGAAAAAATAAGAACTCAAGTAGCCAAAAAAAATCCTACTTATTTCCCATGGCTTTTAACCAAAGACTTTATGGTTTATGGCATAAAATGTCCTTCACAGTTACTAAGCTGAAATCTTAGTGTATATTAATTACATAAATTTTATTTCCTGTTAAATTAGTATCAATTAGACAATTGGTTTTAAAACAGTTTTCTGTATCCCAGGAAAAGGCCACAGAGTCAAACAGTTTTTTGCTGAATAAGCCAAATACGAGTTTAGATTTAACAACAAAATCACGGATAGGAAAAAACTCAGAAGAAGATACAGGTAAGTCATACATTTCTACTATTCATTCCTACTTTGTTGGAAATATTGACCAGACATCTATGGAAAAACTGCCTACTCAGCAGAGTAAAGAAAGTCAAGGATGATGCTTTTCCAACTCTCTTGCTGCTCTACTGTGATGACCTGAAAAGCCTGCATAGCTGCCCTCCTGATGTCTCCAACTGTACTGGAGGGGTAAGAAGAGCAGCTCAGAAGATTCATGCACACTACAAGTAGAAGATGGGTGACCTTTTGACAAGGACAAACTCCTGCATCAAAAACCTTGCCTCAGCATGCTTCAAAGCATTAAACCGTGCTTCCCTTCTACTTCCGCTTATAAATATCCAAGCACCTGGATTTGAAGCAGCTGTAATCATGGTATTTTGAGCTGCCAGTACCACTGTATTAGGATGGTGCTGTCTTCAGGCTATGTCACCCCACCCCCTGGTAAGGCTAATACATTTTGGTAAATGGACAAGTTCACATATGTATGCCGGTTTTAAACTTGACCCTGATGACAGAATACATAAAAAGGGTCTGTGTAATTCACTGCTGAGCTATGCATATCTGCTCTCTCCTATTCTCATTTTATTCCTATCCCAGAAGGGGGAAAATAGTGTATGCAAATCCAAGACAACAGTCTCCTTCATTTTGAATCTAGCTGGTTCAAAATATTGCTTTGAAAAAAGATGACACACAAATCACAA
Source organism: Sturnus vulgaris (assembly GCF_052056855.1). Lineage (NCBI taxonomy): Eukaryota > Metazoa > Chordata > Aves > Passeriformes > Sturnidae > Sturnus > Sturnus vulgaris. Next base: position 34,764,171 of record NC_142247.1, on the reverse strand, counting down.
CAAAAAGACAGTCCACAACTTAAGTTAACAAGAATAGCTCATTTCTCATCTTGTTAGTGGACTAGTCTTGTTAGAAGGCCATGAAGACACACTAAAATAAAAATATAAATGCTTATTTAAGTGGACATATAAAACATTCACAGATAGAAAAAGTCATAGTTTTGGAATAGTGTTTTGAAGAAAATGCATACCTGCAGGTGTGATCATCACTTACACTTGCAATTTCTTGACCTTCGTTGGGAGCAAAGACCAGATCATTAATGTAATCTGAGTGGCCATCAAATATCTGCCAACCAGAAAAGAGAAACACTTTTACCTTAGAGCTGACTGTTCCACCAATGTACTTAACAGACCTGCTAATGGAAAGATGTGTTTCAATTAGTAGAAGGTGAAAAAAGTTTTTATCGGTAACTGGATTTCTTTAAAGTACCTAATCCATGTGTAGATTCATACTGCAGATGAAAAGACCTCCCCCCTCCACTACTCCTTGTAGTTACCACAGAGGTCATTTTGATGCTTTTGCTTGACAGAGATCAGTGAATCACACCAGAACTTTTAATCATTTTTTCAACCACAGAATTTTGAAGGTAGAAGATAGTAAATCTCAGAAAGGATAAGGAGAATGACCAGGCAATGAATGCCTGACCTACTCACATTAAAGAACTCTGATTACTGGTAAGTAACACTGATCTCAGTATCTCTCATTAAATACATCTATGGTGTTTTTGAAAGAAATCTCACAAAATTTTAAGTCAGGCAAATTTCCATGTGTAGATGTATCTGTTACTGTTCCACCCTCTTCATTCAGTTCCACTGATTAAGTCTCAAGGCACAGCTGCTTTTGTTTTGCCCAGCAAGGTATCATAAAAATGAGACAAAAATATCCTCTCAATAACAGCATGAGACCAAGAGATTGCAGAGGAAAACAAGGTCAAATGAAAACAAGTTCCACAGTTTTCTGAAAGAAAAACACACCACCTTTAAGTGTAGCTATTCTGAGGAACAAATGCAGAACTGATAAAAAAAAAAAAATCTCTCACACACAAGAACTAAATCCCCCCCTTTAAAAGTTTTAAGAATACTTCATCAATTCAATACAGAAACATTTTCAGCAGCCAACTTATTTTTTCCAGTAAATCATTATTTTATTAAAACCTAATGGATTATACTAGAACTAATAGGCCCTAAGATGATGCTAAACTATTTAGACAGAATGCCAAGACTTTTGACAATTTTCAGCATTCTGAATTCAAATATCCTGCCTCATTTTACTTCTAGTTCTGAAGAAATATGCTTTTTATTAAGCAAAATTTGAAGCAGGACAAGGAAGCCATAATTCATTTCCAAATGAAAACCTCAAAAGAAGAAAAAGGTTTCATGAAGATCCATCAGTCGTATTTTACCTTTTGGGTTTTTTTTTTGTTCTGGGCTTGATCCAACCCATAAATTTTGGATTAGTTGTGTCGACAAAGTAATGGAAAACTCAAATGTGCTTCAAGTTCCTTGTTGATAATTACATCAAGACAGCTTTTCCACAGGGAAAACAGAGTAAGATTACTCCATCTGTCCCTCCAGAAGCAACACGTACTAATTGTTTACTATAAAAGACAAAATGTTCGGAGATTACATTCTGAATGTAGTCACATACTTCCTTCAGCTTTGTTTCCATGTTCTGGACCTCTCCTGAAGATCCCATGTGTCAAGTATGCACTGTATAATGGATCAAAATTTTCCATGTGTTCATCGTGAGTTCAACCTCAGGTTTATGAAATAGGTTTTCTGAGGTATCAGTGAACTTTTAATAAGAAGCCACTGTATCAAACTTTATTGAAAGCCAGATCAGCATAGCTCACCCAGAATTTGTAATCATCTGGGATTTTGCATGTGCTTTAAATCAGAGTTAGGTGTTACTTTTATTAACAAGAAATCTAGAGTACAATGATTGTCCAGATATAAGAAATTAAGATGATTGCCAGAAAGAGTTTTCCACACTTTTTAACAAAAAACCCCAGAAAACAGTCTCAAATACAACTTTTACTCACATATACACACTAGTTCACATTCTTTCTTTTTGTTAATGAGTTCCTCACTAATTGGTAAAAATATGTATTTTTAGCTGTTTTAAAATTATTTTTAACATTAGACCAAGCTTGACTCAGTAACAATATGTATTTTTACTTTTTCCTCAGCCAGAGTACATCCTTAATAAAGTTCTTATACAGCTAATTTCAGTGGTGGAGCTGGCATAAACAAAGCTAATAGCTTTACTGTTAAATTCAGGCCAGCACTTCTCATTTGTATTGTATATGCAATAAGCAATCATAGAATCATTAAGGCTGGAAAAGACTCCTGAGATCATTGAGTCCAAACACTACTTTAACACTGCCAAGTCTGTCCCTAAGCACCACATCTATATGGTTTTTGAATACAGTGATCACTCTGCTTCCCTGGGCAGCCTATTCCAATGCTAGACCACCCTTTTAGAGAAGAGTTTTTTCCTAATACCCAGTCTGAACCTCCTCTAGGAAAACTTGAGGCCATTTCCTCTTGTCCTGTCACTGTTGGCTGGGAGACTGACCCCCACCTGGCTACAGCCTTCTTTCAGGTGGTTGCAGAGAGAAATAAGGTCCCTCCCGAACCTTCTTTTCTCCAGGCTGAACAACCCCAGTTCTCTCAGCTGCTCCTCATAGGACTTTTGCTCCAGACCCCTCACCAACTCCAATGCCTTCTCTGGACATGCTCCAGCACCTCAGTGTCTTCCTTGTCCTGACTGGCACAAAACTGAACAAAGGATTCAAGGTGCCAAGTATAGAAGGGCAAACACTTCCTTACTCCTGCTGGCCACAGTACTTCTCGTGGCCTTATTAACCCAACAAATTTAAAAATTAGAATTTAGATGTTGTATTTAACTTGCTAGAGTCTGTAGTGCCAAATTTATCTCACTGCTTTGTTACTTCAACTTACAAACAATACATTAGCTAATGCTAAAGAAACTTTACATTCTAAAAGTTGAAATATTTAATTCACAGCTTAACATTAAAGCCCATGGTCTGAAATTCACAAACTGGCAGATATTACATAAATAGGTAACTTTAATATGGAATGGCAGACATCAACTCATAAGCAAAGAGCATAAAGAACTTTTAGAACTATTTTGTCAGAAAGCCCACCAAGATAACTGTGTCAGTTATCCCACTGCTCAGTGGCAAAATCATGTAAGATGACCAATGCTGAAAGAAGGAAATAAAAATATGTGCATGTATGAAGCAACACAAAAAGCATTTTCTTTCAAGACATTTAGTAGCATCCATCTTTACTTCTTATACCCTGCCTTCATTCTATTATCAGTATGGCCACATAAGCGACATTCACAATTCACTTAATTTCTGTATTTCAAATCTCATTGTCTTACTAACACAAATTAACACACCAAAAATAAAAGTCTATTTGTTTCTTCTTTATACAGAATAAGCCACTCTCATCAAAAGAGGCATTATCATATTCTAAAGCAGTAAAAGCCAAGGAAGACTCTTCCCCAATTTTCTTTATTAATTAGCTTTGCTTATTGTTAGGTAAGATTGAGATCTTAGCCAAAAAAACCTTCAAACTGGATAGCACAAACATCTAATTAACAGTAGTTCTTGGACTGGGACATTGTTTCAAAGGAAGAGTTTTTAAGGAAATCAGAAAATCATACAGATGATAATTAGTCAGTCCCACCTGAAAAATAGAAAGGTATTTGCAATACAATGATTATCCTTAGAGATTATGGATCTAGGATCTGTTACAAATGGAGCAGAAAAATAGTTAAAGGTTAGACTTCACTAAAAACTAAATAATCTTTTAAAAATCACATTAGCTGCCCTTACCTTAAATTCATTCTTGTCCTGTAAGTCAGAGGTAAAGAGCCGTAACTTCCTATCAGAAGCTGCAGTACAAAACCTACACTCAAGAGACAAAAAAAAAAAAAAAGCCCTTCAGTCAATCAACATTGCAATAGTTGACTTTTTATCAGTTTTCCTTCATTTTAAAAATGCAAAGTGAGATGCAAAGAAAAAAATCAGATTTTGAAAAAAACCCAAAAGCATCTATCTTTTCTGCTTTGGCAACAAGCAGAATTATATATAACTGGAGCTCATGTGTAAAATAGTGTGCATAAAGTGCCAAGAATACTTATTCAGAGAAAGAAATGCAAGACATTTTACAAAGCTAAATCTGGATCAATTACCAATTACCTGAAATATCTCCCGTAAATGCTGCTGAAACTTTAATTGGAAGATGTTAGGTAGGGCACAAAAAAACCTATCTGCTTTATGAGGGTTTAAAAATACTGAAATATAAAATTCATAAACCAATTTCTAATCAACATATTTTAACCCAAAAGACTGTACAAAAATGGAGTAGTAAGCAACTATGGTAATTTTGAAGAATCAAGCAAACTTGAGTATATTTTAATTCAGAAGTTCACATTTAATAGCTAAATATCTTTCTGGATTTTCTAGATTTACACCTCAATGGCTCTCACAAATAGTATCTAACCTACATTGAAACACAACACACATATTATGCAAATAAGTATAAATAGCTTTATAAAGGAGGCCATTCAAATGATCTCACATTTACTAAAGCTCTTAAAAGAAATGCTTCTTCACAAAGAACAAAGTACAAAGAATGAAACTATGTCTGAGGTCCATAAAAATAATGAAAAAAATGTTATTTACTGCTTGTTCACTGGGATAGAGTCAAGGGGTACAAGAAGTAGGGCAACAAACAAGCAAAATGAACAAAAAAAACCAAACTGTAAGAATAAAAATGCTCAACTGAAAAATTCAGAGACTTCATCAGTGATTTCTAAGGAGTTAGATTTCACTCATAAGCTTTCAACAGTCCAATACTAAGGACTTAGGGAAAACAGGTAAGAGACAGGATTCACTGTAGCTGTTTATTGTTAAGTACCTTATCTGGGGAGGTATAGCATCAAGCCTAGTTTCAGGACTCCACGCTATGGCATCAACTCTGATTCCATGGTGAAATGTTCTTAGTGTCTTATATTGTATGCCTTCCACTTCTGCATCCTCCTCCTATAGAAATATTGCAGTTAATGGTTCATAACAAGGTCTTGGTGACTTCTAACAAATCATATTGCTATAAAATGAAAAGGCTTTCAAAATTGCAGATATTGGGATCTTTTCAGATCAAAACACCTTCAAAGTGAAAACTTGGAACATAGAGAAAGCAATAACTTGAAATATTTAAGTACTTAGAAACACATTAAATGACTGCAGTCTCAAGTCAGAGTCCAATGAAGAGCAGAAAAATCAGAACTGAGCTATGAAGATGAGCTCATTCTCTGTACAAGTAATATCTTCAGAGATACAACTAAAGCCACTTAAAACAGCATGGGAATTTAACACACACTGCAGTGAGAAGAAGCAATGCAAACAAAAACAAGCATGTAATTCAAGCTGTCTTCTCTCTGAGTTGTTTTTACACCATGGAAAAATGCTGCCACTTCCAGAGCATCACTCTTCAAACAGCAGGAGATAAAAAGGTGCCCTTTGTCATCTAATCATCATTACGAGCTTGCTTATTCTTACCACCGGTAAGAACACCAGATAACAGGAAAAATAAAACAAGAGTTGGGATTATGGACTCCATCAATAAGTTGACCTCTAAAAAGCTTTTCCAAGCTTTCAGAACATCCAATGGAGCACCTCAAAGGATATTCCTACACAATATTCTCTACGTCACAATTCTGCTTTAAGGTAAAGAACCTCTTTGAATGCCCTCTACATAACGTAGAGGCCAAGCAGAACCTAGCTGAGGATGCATGAAATTACCCACAGTTTTTCAATGCTTCTCAACAGGAACAAAGAATAACATTTTCCTCTCCTACTCTGAAATACTCATTGACTCCACATGTGGAAGGGAGGATATGAAAATTATAGAGAATACACCTTGTGCCAGTGGTTGTCAAAATTTTAATTACTTCCTTTTCAAGGCCTACACCAGAAACAAGGTAGAGAGCAACACAAGTGTCAGTAGATTTTTGTGGTTAGCACTAGGTGCTCTTCAGAAAATTTCCAACAGTAAGACCATGGGGGATAACAATAATAATAATAAAAGTATCAGCTGCGCTATTATTCATAATAGATGAATTATAAAAATAATGTTGTATAATAAACCAGCAAGATGAAGGAAAAAAGCTTAGAAATCCCAAGGAATTGTCTCCAATTGATTGTCAAACATCTAGGCAAAAAATCCCATCTAATGAAAAACATTTTATCCAGTATAAAAATATACAATACTCAGTATTTTGCATTTTAAATTTTTTCACAATATAAGTCTAAATAACTTCATGGTAAGAAATTTTACTGTTTCCAACAGTCTGTGAGGGAGATCCAATAAAAACAATTGGGAGGAAAAAAGCCTAGGTAAGTATTTCTACAATTCATCCCTAAAAAGAAAAACCCATAAAATTAGCACAGACGTATCAGTGGGTATTTTACTTTTTTTTTTTTCTTGAAGAACAAGTATCCTAGACTTGTTAGTGTCATAAACAAGTAAAATTCCCCCTCGTTTACCACAGGGAGAGGAGGAAACAAGAAAGTGACTAGAGCAAAAACAATGATAACACACACTAACCTGAAATCTGCAAGTCCCAACAACCACGTAATTGTTGCCACCATAAGCAATGAGGGAACATGAATCTCCGCTGTCAAATGGATTGAATTTTACCACATGCACATAATCCTCACAATCCACAGTGTAAGAAATGTTTCTAGTAGAATCTTGCTTCATTTTCAGTGAACTAAGTCAAGGTAACACGGAAGTGATGTCTTCTCCAGGACAAAAATCTACATTCCTACACAAAAATTTAAAAAAGCACAGATGACTCATTTGCATAAATAATAAATAACGACAAGAAACAATACATCACGACCTTCAAATTCTCTTTACAGACTGTGTGTCTAACTAAAAACCGAGTTAACTAAGTTTGCAAAATTGTAAATGAAAATACTGTCATGCATTCAACCAGTTTTCATGAAAATCAGGTTTCTGTGCTAGAACACAAGAGGCCAAGATACATAATTGATTTCAGAATGAATTCCTTTTAGACGCAGTACAGATTTGACATTCGTTTATGTCTTTTTGGGAAATCAGATCTTTAACTACACCCCATGTGGAAAACCAGCTTGAAATCTCAGACCTTTGACAGATTTTGATGTATAAGGGATATGAAGGTTTCAGCATCCAAGACCGAACATTTTGCCTGGAGCCTGTCAGGTTTGAGAGAGGCATCACTCAAACATGGAGAAGCTCTCGATAGCTGTGTGTTTATTTATTAATTCATACAACAAACCACCATACTTTACCATAAATACTTTAGCCATCCATATAACTTGCACAGCTTTGCTCCTAACGCCAAATGCAAGTTTTAACCCTACCAGAAGTTTTCTTCCTCCAAAGCTTCCCATGAACACAAGCCATGACAGAACCTTAGAATGTTAAGGGGTTGGAATGGACCTTGAAGATCCCGTAGTCGCAAACCTCGCTGCCATGGGCAGGGATATCTCCCATTACACCAGGCTGTCAATGCCTCATCCAGCCTGGCCCTGAACACTGCCAGGGTTGCGGCATCCACATCCTCCCCGGGCAACCTGTTCCAGGGGCTAACCATCCTCACCGTAGAGAATTTCTTCCTCACATGTAACTAAAGCTTCCCCTCTTTCAGTTTGTACCCATTGCTCCTCCTCCCACCACTACAGTTCCAGACGAAGCCCCTCCCCGGCTTCCCTGCAGTGCCACTTGGGATGCTGGAAGGTGCTAGGAGCTCTCCACGCGTGCTTGTCTTCTCCAGGCTGATCAACCCCAACTTTCTCAGCCTGAATTATCTGTCACCAGAACAGCTTAAAAACACCAAGAGTATTACTACCTTCATTTCTTTAGGAAACGCAATTAGGGCAACCGAGCCGCGTGGGTGCGCGTTACCTCCCCCCCTGCATGCGCATCCTTTGCCCTCCTACTCCCTCTTTTCCCCTTCAAGACCCAGCTGCTGCTCCCCAGCCACGCTGCCCCAGTTCCGGCGGGCCGGGGGTGGCGCAGCCCGGCCCCACACGCACCTCCGCGCCTCCCGCACCGGCCGCGGCTCCCGCCCCGCCGTTCCCCGGCAGCGCCCGCCCCAGGGCGGCGGGAGCGCCGCGGCTGCTTCCGGGGCAGGGGCCCTGCGCCCATTGGCCGCGCGCCGCGTTTGAACGGCAGCGGCAGCGCCCAGCCCTGCCGGCCCGGCCCGGCCCCGCTAGCCCAACCTGGCCCGGCCCGGCCCCGCCGCAGCGCTCCGGGACCGCGCTGAGGGGACGGCAGCGGGGCCTTGGGCGGCCGCAGCCGGGAGCAATCGGCGGCAATGGTAATGCCAATTGCAGCTTGTGGGAGTTAGGGGCGGCTTCGCAGAGATTTGAACTTGTTCGGGCTGTTGGGAGCGACAGGTGTGGTCCCTCGGGAAGCTTTCAGGGAGGGCAGAAAGAAAAGGCTCCGGAGAGGTTTTTTTTCTGCCCCACGCTAACGTGCAGCCCACCTGTTTCATCCCCTGTGACTCCCATATGGCATTTACATTATAAAACGGGTTGTCTTTTTCAAACATTTTGGAGAGTGCGAACTTGCTGTTGCAGTCGTGCTTGTTTCCCGATGTCTTCTGTCCTCCCTGCCCCTTGCCCACGATTCCTCGCTTTTTACAGTCCTGCCAATAACGCAAAAAACAAACGCGGTGTGGGCTCTGCCTCAGCTGTATGGAAAAAGATCAAAGGTTGAGTTTTGTCTTCTGGAAGTAAACGGGATGGGTATTGCCCCTGTACTGTCAGTGCATTGTTAGGGAACTTCGTTTCAGAAAAAAAGTTTAAAGGCAAACTTGTACTACATTGTCACGTACCTTGTTTTGACAAATGCAAGAAGGTGAGACCAAAGCATGAAGTAGTCTGATTATTGACAGAGAATGTAATGGCTTCTTGAATTTACAACCCACGAATTAAAAAAAAGGTAAAAGACTATATCAGTAACAAAGGTGTTTAGAGTTGTCTGTGTTAGTAAGCCTTAGAAATATTAAATCTCTTTTTTCCAGGTTTAAAACATCCTCATAGACACTCATCTGAATGAATAGCGAAAGCAGAAAGTACTGAATACGCTCTGAGGCTGCTTTTGGAGACAAAGACTCATATTTGTGATAACATTCCTTTATGTTGGCATAATGTACAAGGAAAGTCAAGGCTTCATGAAGGCGTGACATACATAAGCACTTTTAACTCCTGATCTTCACAATTATTCTGTCACCGTGAGGCAAGTCTGGTTTAGTTGGAAGAGTTTATTCTAGGAACTTGGTCTTTAAGAAGATACAACTGGGTTTGCACAGCTTGTTGGGAGGTGAAGACTTGCATATGCCTCTGGCCTAGTTATATTCATTTTTCTCTTGATTATCTGTCTTCTATTCTGGACAATGGTTTCTTTCCAGCAAAAAATTTTACACGTGGTCAAGTGTTTCAGAAGACAATGGCCTTTATTTTCCAACTCTGAAAGGACTACTGTGTGTGGAGCAGACTGCATGTTGATGGCGTTACAACTGTCCATGGCTGAAGTCAATAAACAGGTTAGAATTCTTTTCAGTATGTTCTTGGTACACCTCAGACTTGGTTCCCTGGCGGCACTTAGTGCTTAGGCACCAACTTGAAATTACTTTTTTGGTCACTTTGTTGCTGTTTGTTAAAACAAGGTGTATCAGAGGCCAGGTGCTGCAAGCCAAGAAAATCAATATGATTAAGTACACTATTGAATCAGGGCTTAGAAAGAGGAACTGCAAGAGAGATGGGGGGATGGAGTGCTTTATGTGTACATTTGAGCACCAAACTTTAAACACGAGTGTATTTCTGCTGACCATGTAACTTCTATTTTTTATCATCCAATGTTTCTTCTGTGCTGTGGATCAGGGTGGGAGAACTGTGGCATTCAGGGTTCGTTTTTTCTTCTGCGTGCCCTGAAAATGTTTTGGAGTGACATGTGAAGATCATGGGTATAAAACTAATCTGGTGTAGTCTGCGTGAGTTGTACCTGCCACATTCCATTCTTGGCTGCTCCTTTTTTTTGTCAGACACTCATCAGGTGCAGACCTATATGTACATGTAAGTTGTGAGTATGTATCCACTACTGGTAGGGATTATATGGCTTTCTCTGTGTGTGTACATGAAGTGTCTGTCAAGTGGTGAAGAGGATCTGCAACCCTGAAGTGTCTCTGAAAGAAGTGCTATGGCTTTATCCAAGCTGGAGGATGTCTGAAACATACCATAAACAGTTGCAAGATACAACCAGGCCTTTGCCTGTGTCCCATCTAAGGAGAACTATTGCAATACTTGTTTGATAACCTAAAGATACCTTTTTAGGTCAATTAACCTAATTATTGATGAAAACAATACTGACTGTTGTTGGAAGACTTACTCAAGTGTTGCGTAGTAAGTCAAACATGTAGTACAAAGCTTTAGTTTAAGAAAACCAAAATATACCAGAAACAACAGAACCACATCCAAGTGAAATCCCTAAGCCAATAAAAAAACCAACCAAACAGAAAACCTGATTTAGTTTGTGCATCAGAAAAAAATTTGTAGTCTACAATGTGCAGATTGGGGGGTATCTCTTGTCTTAACATTAAATATAAAATTGGTTAAATCATCCTCCACTGTCAGAAACATTTCAGCAAAGATGCTAGAATCCCAGGATAAGACATTTGTACTTCACAGAATGTAGTATATTCCAGCTAGGGGCCTGGTGTCCTCAACAATACCAGTGTAGGTAAAATGAGAAAATTAGTCTGCATCAAAATTAACTCTTGGAGAACTGATAAGACAATGATGCAAAACTACCTAGGGAGCAGGTGACTGTTTGTCATGTTTGTTATGATTCCCAAGGCAGAACTATGACAGTTTTCCAAAGCCAGCTCTGGAAATTGTGGTGCTCCGTTGTGTGCCAAAACTTACAGACATGAAAAGGTTATGGTTCATTGCTCCCTGTTTTCCTTACAATAAGTTTTTCCCTTCCACTAGAGGTAATTAGTTTATTCTACTTTTTCCTTTCTTTTCCTCTTCCAGATACTGTTCCTCTCTTCCATAAATATCTTTTCTTTCAGAGATGATATGACAAAAGTTACAGCAGTTATTTTCAACTAATTTAATTTTGAAATGTTTAGCTTAGCTTCTCCTTCAGATCTGAAGAAAGAACAAGTTTTCAAAAACCTGATTTGTTTTTTTCTGGTTATACTAGTTGCTCTAGTAAGACAAATCTTGGCTTGCATATGCGGATTAAAACTAATTTAGCATTTATATGTGCTGCCTCTGAAGCAAAACTTCTTTAGATGGTATGCATTTGGGATTCTTGAAGCAAAATATGTCTGGTTTATTTTGTTGAGAACTGAAGCTTCAAACTAAGATGCAGAGTATAAAGTTGTAGGCATATCCCTTATTAAGTTTGATTTAAATACAATAATTTTGAATTGTTAACGCCTGTGGAATGGAAATTTACTTTAATAAAATCAATTACTGCAATAAAAATAATTTCATTAATAGGCTGTGGAGTGGCTGTATTGAGAAAAACCCAACACATCCAACCTATCACAAACAACCAAAATACACTTGTCTTCCTTTAGAAGCCTAGACAATTTTAATGGATTTGTTGTTTTAACTGGTAGCTATATCTGCAGTGGAAATGAAAAATAATGAAGCTTTTTGGAGAACTCTAGGAAAGTTTAAAAGCTTCATAATCTATTAATCTTAAATTTCACAAGAATAAGGGTAGCAAAAGGGTGATAAACCCTGATCAAACAGCAGGGATGAAAGGTAAAAAAAAATCTGTACTTTGAATCGCTCTGAAAATACTTTGGTTTGTAGCACAGTTGTACCATGTGGCATAAAGACAAGTAGCGTAAGGTCTATGGTGGAAGCAAATACCTTTCACCTGATTAATCAGTATAGATCTAAAATACATTTTCAAGGAGAAGAACCTTCCTCAAGGTTTGAAATAGTAATAACAGTTTTCAAGATGAAGTTCAGCTGTAATTGCTTTAATTTGACTGGCTGTACCTGTGGATCAAAAGGGGGCTATTAGTTATTAGGTCAAATAATCACCTATCGTTTTCAGACTATGGCTATTTTAGCTAGTGGCATGGGAAACTGAGGTGTATAAAACAGTTATTTTTCCAGAATCTGCGAGTTTAATTTGTCAGACTTAAATGCATTGTAAATCTCTTATTGAATGAGAGCTTTGATAGTGGAAGAGAACCTGCTTCATTTTTGATTTTGGAAATATATCTTCCCTTTAGAAATTTGTGTTTGTATGTTTCTGATACTGTATAAAAGCAGTTTTGGTGTGTGGTTTAGTTCTGTTCTGTGCTTCCATGAGTGCATTTTATATGCTGACTGAAGAATATTATATTCTGTTTTGGTGTCTTGTATTTCTTGAAATTATTTTCTAAATTGTCCTGTTTCCATGTCGGCAAATGAAGAAAAATGCAGCCTTTTGCAGTGTTACTTCCTTAAACTGTATCCCTTTTGGTAATGAGATACTCCTTACTAACTTTGTAGCAATTTTATGTGATATGTTGCTTGTGATGATGCTGCTAAGAGAGGTTGTCTTGGCTGTTGTTCACTGTGATTAATTTTTCAGAGAATCACAGAAGAGTTGAAGTTGGAAGGGAGCTCTGGAGGTCACCCAGCCTCCTTCAAGTAGGGCAAACTAGCAGAGCCGGTTGTCCAGGACTATGTCCAGGTGTCTTTCAAATTGTCTCTGAGGATGGAGACTCCATAACCTCCCTGAACAGCCTGTGCTAGTACTCAGGCATCCTCAAAGTAAAAAAGTGTTTCCTGATGTTCAGAGGAACCTTCTGTGTATTTGTTTGTGCCCATTGCCTCTGTTCCTACCACTGGGTACCTTAGGAAAGAGCCTGGCTCCATCCCTTTTGTACCCAGCCTTCAGATATTTGTATGCATTGAGGAGATCTTTCCTGAGCATTCTTTTCTCCAGACTAAACAGCCCCAGCTTTGTCAGCCTTTCCTCATACCTGAGGTGCTCCTGTCCTATCATGATATTTGTGGATGATGCGTGACCTTTGTTGGACTTCTCTCCAGTGTGTCTGTGTCTCACTCATACTGAGGAGCCCTGAACTGGACACAGTAGTTAAATGTGGTCTCACCAGTGCTGAGTAACCTTCTCTTTAGAAAAAAAAGATTGGAGCAATAATTATTTCCCTGGATCTTTTTTAAAGGAAATTATATACTGAGACTGTTCTACTGTCTTTCCCTGTAATATGTAATCAAATCATAACTCTAAGTTAGTTTCATGTGTTTTTGTTTTGCTTAACAACTGGAGTTGTTTTAATGGTGTTAAAACTCTTGCTACTTGATGCATCTTCCTTTCCTTATCAATAGGACTTTTTCTTCTCCCTCCCACTCTTCTCTATAGTATTACAGGTGCCTGTTTTGAGGGGTAGAAGAGGAAGCAAACATGTGGGGTTTTTTATTTATTTATTTCTAGCCAGCAGGGTTCTAAATCTTCAATATTTTGTTTTTATTACCATTATAACTGAGAGTGCTGGCTTTAGAAAGTGCTGGTTTGTTGTTTGGGTGAGCACAGTTTTTACTTTGCCTGTTCCGTGATTCTGCTGTTCTACTGACCCATGCATCCAATACCTCTCTTGTCCTCCTTAAACAGAGAATATCTCTACTCTCTTGTGCCCTGGTACTGTTTCCATTGGCACCACCGACCCAAAGAAAAAGGTGTTGAGTACCCATGCCGTTGTCGTTTTAGTTATTATTATTTTATAATATTGTCATTTCTCTAAGCTTGGGCTATCGACCTGTAGCTTCACTGCTTCTGCACCTTGCAACCTATCAACTGCCAGATGTCCATGCACTTGTATTCACATGAACCAGTTTCTCAATCTGTGCACAGCACTATCAGCATGATGGAGAACTTATTAAAAACACTGCTTTATCCTATGTTAATGTGCTTTATGTTCCATTTGGAGTTTGGGGACTCCTCTGCTGTGTGAGAGTGTAGGGAAGCAAGGAAGGCTGAGCAGGACTAGAGGTGACAGGAGTGTAGAATTGCAAAACTCAAGGACAAAGCCAGAAAACAATGCTGCAGTCTAGGATGTGCCTGGGACGAATAGACCCAGCACAGACGTGGTGGTTAAGCACAGCATTCCTAAAAGGGTGGGTGAGCCTTAGTTTGGGGAAGGTGGAAGCCAACATTTTGATGCTGAAATGCACAACTTTCTGATTTCTAAAACAATTTGCCGTCCAAGTAAAAATTGTTTTGCTATATAGTTAGCACTAGAAAACTTACAATACCCACAAAATAGTAAAAAGTGGTGTCTTTAAGCATGACATGTTGCTACTGGATTCCAAAACAAGAATCCCCAGGTAACTTAATATGCTGCATTACCAGGAACTGAAGATGCAATACCTTATGTGTTCTATTCCTATGAAATAGAATACTTGCACTGCCTATAATAGAATGAAAACATGGGACTTTTTGAACTTCCTTAAGCTATTAGCCAGTTGACAAATGCTTACTGCAAAACCCCACAATATTTTTAAAGTTAATTTTAAAACCAGAGAGTTGAGAAATTGACTGTGTAAGTAATGGAATATGCCATCACAGTGAATGCCTGATCACAAAGGTTAATATCTGGAATGCAATATTTGGATTTAAAATATTTTTGCAGAACTAACGTGAACTTTGCTAATCTCTGCAGGCCCTTGATCTGGTGAGGAAAGGTTTTGATTTATTAGACACCTTATGAAGTTGTACTTTAACTTGGTACTCCTAGAGGATTTTGATTCAAAATAAAGTGAGAAAACAACTTTTTTTTCCCATCTACTGCTGCTTTGGTCTGTTTAAATTGGATTATAATATGATATGTTTAGTTTTTTAGGGGCTGAAATGAAAATCAGGTGCTTTTCAGAAAACACATAGGCACTTTTAATATTCAGGTGATAGGTGGAATAATATCTAAGTTCGTAGTGCTGATTTATCAGCACAGATTAGAAGGCAAGAAAGTGCTCTGAAGCTAATATGCATGAGTTCTAGATGTGTTCTAGAATTTTCACTCCTAGTTCTTTGCCTAGACACTATCAAAGTGGTTGACTTTCAGGATTTTGGAATTGTGTTTTTAACGATGTCTACTGACAAGGTTTTGGTAAATATGTTAGAACCCAAAGGAGGGATCGTTTGGGCTGGAACAACTTATATTATTAGTATTTCTCATATTTTCTTATTTCATGTGTTCTGTTGTTAATGCTGTTTATAAGCAATTAATTTCCTTAATGTGGAAATGTCGTAAAATAGAATTAAACCTTTGCTCTAGACAGGAGCCATCTGTCATTATGCACAGTGCAATGCAAGGCTCGTTACTTGGTCACAGGGCATTTATCTCATGTTGCATAGTGAAAAGCACCTTTTTTGCTGCCATATATTGGGGAATGCTTTAGATAACAGTAATGTGGACAAAATTAAAGAGCAGGGTGTGGACAAAAATGAGAAGGACAAGTTCTAAAAGAGAAGGTGGTAAGAGCAAGTAGTTGGAGGAGAAGGCAGAGGGGAACATGGAACATTACTCTTCTTTCAAAATTATTAGATTTAGTCTATACTGTATAGTTAATGTTAATTATAGTAGTAGTAACAGATGGGTGTGTGTGGCTTTAATGTATTTACTAGAA
This sequence comes from Sturnus vulgaris, assembly GCF_052056855.1. Lineage (NCBI taxonomy): Eukaryota > Metazoa > Chordata > Aves > Passeriformes > Sturnidae > Sturnus > Sturnus vulgaris. Next base: position 34,748,419 of record NC_142247.1, on the reverse strand, counting down.
CTGTGTAGTAACACTGTCAATGTTATGATAAAATATAACTGTAAACACAAGAAATAAAACCTCTTATTTTTAAATTGATATCTATTTTCTCAGTTTACTGCTTGAAACAAAGTAAAGGAGCCATATTTACTACCTTTGGGAAGTAAATGCCTGCCGTGCTGAAAACTTTATTTCTGCAAATAAAGAACTTTATGCAAGGAGTAGTCCTGCAACATTCACTGTATTTTCTCATGAGTAAAGTTTGATATACATGCCTGGTATTTTAAAGACCAGGAACAAATGCTGACAGAATACAACAAAATTCAACTGTTAATGCAAAGCAGTGGAGGAACTTCAACTATAAGTAAGACTTTGTGATAAATTTAGATTATGACAGATTTTCAAATATATATGCAGCTTGTTTTATATTTATTTTCAAAGCTATGCTGAATATCAAACATATTTTTTGCTTTTTTTGTCTATTAGTACCATGGAGACTTCACAGTATCACTCAGTGATGTGTTGGAAACTTGGAACTATTTGTTACATGACAAACTGGGATTATATGAAAACATGAAAGAACCTGAATATTATGCTGATGTGAAAAAAGCCTATCATGCCTTCTTAGCAAGAAGCAATATGTTAGATTTAATAGACATTTATCAGAAGTGCTGTAGTCTTGGACTTTTAGCTGAAGATGAAAGCATATCCCCTGTAAGTATTGTTTGTTTGACCTCTTATATTGTTTTGACATATTTTTGGTTCCAGCAATGGATTTATGACACTTCTGATAATACACAGAAGCTCTGGATTATTAACAAGTTAATTTGTTTTTCTTTTGGGGAAGCACTTGAGTTTAAATTGCTAAATATTTGAAAGGGGTCTTAAATTCACTCAAAAATTATTTCTCTCTGTTGTCCTGTTGGATTGTGAAGTCACGCAACTCTTCTATGAATAAATGACTCCTTGCCATAAATTGGACTGAGAAATAAACTGTAGAGATTAGATAAAACTGAAACAAAACTTAGTTATTAACACATCATGAAGTTTTAGTTATATGTTGATGTGCAGCCAAAATATTTTTAATTATTATGATTTGAAAACACCATGCTCTTTAAACAAAACTATATAATACACGTGTTACTGTGTTAGGGGTTTTTTTCAGAAGTTCCTGTTCAGCCACTCAGTCACAGCTCCATTTTATTTTATTGTAGGTCTTTTGTTTGTCTGGGGTTTTTAATGTGTTTTTCTTTTCCTCCTGCTTTTTGTGAGTAAGATAGAGAACTTGGGTGGGTTAATGAGCTCTTCCTAAACTCGGCATAACATATTAAATTTTCTCTAAAATGTAAGCAGCGGCTTTTAATGTAAATGCGTGACATAATTGGTTGAGATAATTTCTAAGTTAATTTTAATCTTAAACCTAATTTTTCTACTAGAAAAGTTGTACTACCTTTTAAAGACTAAAACTAAAAGTTGTAAGGGCTGTGCTAACCTCAAATACTAGCAAAGTGACAGGTTTACAGCAGATTTTAAAATCACTTTTGCTTTCTAGTCATCTTCATATTTAAGCTTATTCTGATCTCTTTATTAAAGGTTCAACTATTGGAATTTATTTCTGGTGTAATGAATGCACAAGAAAGTAATGGTTCTGTTCTTTCTACTCCTACACAAATCAACAGGCAGGGCCAGGAGCATATGAAGGTAAAAATTGTTTTTGTCTCTTGTATCTGTTGAAAAGATGAAATATCACACAGTTTTATTTTCCAATTATTGGTATTCAGTTGTGGCTGGGATAAAAAAAAATGAAAACCTGTGTATCCAAACTCTGCATAACTTGAGTATATTGTTGGTGTGTATGAGGCTCTGTGCTGAAATTTATATTCTGGAAGACAGTCCAGAATGGAAGACACTAGATGCAGAACAAATTTTTCTACAAATACACCCGTCACTCAAACATTGTCTTAACTTTAAATAAATGAAGTAATCTTTGATTTGATTTTATTAGCTTGTACTCTCTTACATATGGAAGAAATCTGAATAGCTGCTGTAGTGGTAGCTGTACCAAAGCAGCAAGGTTTGGCTGTCCCAATAGAGGACTTGAGGACTTTACCCTTTCAACCACCAAAATAAGAATCTCTGAGTACTTTCTAGCAGTGTTTGAAATACTTGGGCTTTAGTAATTTCCAAAGTTACTTTTCTCATAATAAATGGCATTTTCAAATCGGTATTTAGGTGTAATTCAAAGTATTTCTGAACAAGAAAATATTTTCTGAACTGAGGTTCTCCCCTAAGCAGCACTACCACAGTGGATTTCTTGCTGCTCTGACTTGTGCAGTAAAAATATTATTTGCTCTTTTTCCTCCTCTGAGGACTGTTTGCAGACTGTCACATGTACTTGTTTGGTTTTGTAACTATATTTTGTTTTATATATCCTGTGGTATGAGAAGATGTTCCATAGCAGGTATGAATTTTCTTGTTATATGTTCTTCTGTTAATGGCCTTTTTTTTTTTTTTTTTTTTTTTTTTTTTTTTTTTTTTTTTTCCTTAACTTGCAACAAAACTGCAAATTATTCTGTTCTGGAGCTGTTGTTCTCCAAGGGTCCAGAACAGTGCTGCAGTATTAGCAATTAGAATGTTATCTATTGGTTGTGTGGGTGGGGGTGGGTCACAATTTATGTCCAAACTGAGTCAGTGGAGTTTCTTTGCTTTAAATTACCTGGAAGCCAAGAGAAAAAAAACTACAGAATCTGTGGCAGAGCTGGCAAGTAATTTAAAATTTTTGTCTTCTTGAGGTTAATGACACATTCTTACATGGTTTAACAGTGCTAGTATTTACCTTGAGATAGAAAAAAGAAGTCTTTGAGGAGCTTTCTAAACAGAAACTTTTAACTGATTTTAATAACTCTCAAACACCTTGTGGATATTCAGGTACATTAGCAATTCTAACTTATTTATCATGTTTGTTTTCCTCAAGACTTCAGGATTCTCATGCATAAAGTAACATTTTGAGATGATGCAAGGTGAATTTTTACTCTTCCAAAAATTACATCAGTACGTGTCTAATTAACTTTAAAATAAAATGGAACAGAATTTAACAGTGGCATGACCAATTTGTGTGATGTTTTCTTATGCAGGTGACAATCCTGGCAAAGAAGTTTGTCTGTTCATATTTAAGCCTTTTGGTGAATTCTAAGGATGATCTGGCAGTGGCTTATATTCTAAATGTTCCTGACAGAGGACTTGGTAGAGAAGCCTTCACTAACCTGAAGCATGCCTCACAGGAGAGAAAAATGTCAGTTTTCCTGGTATGTGGGTCAAATGAATCTTCCTGGAGGTCAGGGTCAACGAATTAAATCTCTAAAAAATGGCTTCAATCTAATATGACAACACTGATGTTTGCAAGCCAAGTCAAATACCATCATGAACACTATTTTAAAGCTAAAAAGACAATAGGCTCCCTGGGGAGAAACGGGTTCTTGTTTGATCATGGGCTCTCAGAATGGACAGAAGAAGTAATTTCTGTGTGTATCTCAAGAGTTGTAAAATGGCATCTTGCAGTAGTTGCTGTCAGCACAGATGTGTCCCAAAAATAGTTGAAATAAGGTAAATAAGAAGTCTCTCTCCAAAGAGTCACTGTAGTCCCTCATACTCAAAACAGTCATTAAATTTTGCATGCAGTATAGCCTCAGTACAGACAACAGTAGTATGAGTTAAAAACAATATGGGTATATAGTCACTGAAGTAGCTGCGTTCTCAAACTTTAATGGTTGAATAAATACGGAAAACTTGTGAAATCTCTGTTCCAGGCTTAATTATTTTAGGTCCTAATGCTCTGTTAACATGGTTTAAAAATCTGTGTGTTTGGACTGGGTTTACTATGTCTTCTTCACAGTTGCCAGAGGGGAAACTTCTCTACTGTGTAAAGAAATAATCTTTTCTGGCATCTGTGTCTTGTAGATATCTTGAAAACTGGAGTGTTTTCCATTGGGAAGGGAAGGTCCTATGAACTATGTACTTGATCCATAGGAAATCTTTAGCACAAAGACAGGAATACTGGCAAACAGACAGCAAGTTTGCTTTCTGTGCTAGAGTAATTTGAGTTTTTCTCTTTCCAGTCCTAATAGCTTTATGGTCTAGCTCTGTACTCTGAAATTAAAATTTATGTGTAGAATTAACATTTCTGCATCTGTGTCAAGTGTATTGGATTGCTATCCTTACTTTCACCTTCCTGGAAATCTGCTAGGGTTTTTGTTCTTATTGTTGCTTTAAAATTTTGAGGGTTGAGGTTGAGCACACTCTAAGGTATGCTTTTGGCAGGTCTTTTCATTGCCTTACAGCATATAAAAATATATAGACACTTTCAGAATGACAGAAGCTTTAGTTTTCATTATTTTTGATAAGATTTGAGTATACATTATTTGCATGTCTGAAAATTGTTATAAGCTGAAGTCAATTTTTACATGCTTATGTTAAAATTGTCCTTGAATCACAGAGAACACTCTGAATATAAGAGTAGTTTTTGTGAGACCGGCAGGAACATTTAAACAGCCACAACAATAAAGGAGTTCTGTCCCACGTTTTAGTAAGTTTTTTGTCCTAAGCTTTCAAAAGGCTGATGTAAACATAAAATTAGCTGGGTTATTTTTGCTATGTTTTGTGGTTTTTGTTCTTGGGTTTTTTTTGGTTTTTTTTGGTTTTTTTTTAATGCATCTGTACTATTTTAGTCTTGATCTTGCAAATATTTATGGTGAGATGTACAAAGCTTGCAATTAAGAGCCGTTGTTTGATTTCAGGTAAGTTATTTCTGCTATCAGCCAGCTGTTACACAATCTGTAGCCCTATAGGAAAGGCTCACTTCAGCATATGTACAGTCCATGTCTGTCTACAATTTGACATTTCTGTTTCTCCTAATAGATGGCAACATCTTTTATCCGGACCATAGAACTGGGAGGAAGAGCCTCTGCATCTTCTTTGTATGATCCTTTAAGAGCCTATGTAAAAGGGCTTTCCGACTTTGTTAATTTTATTGACAAGCTGCAAGAGATTGTTGGTGAAATCTTAAATACAAGGTAATAGATTTTCTATTAGATTTTTTTTGTCTTGGTGAACACCTCCTTTTCTTGTGCTTGAACAAAAAGAACAAAAGAAAATCAAATAACGTACTTACTAAAGAATTCAGAGTAAACATTTAAAAATTAAACCTGATTTGAAAATATAATTGAAAAACCATTAGGGTAAGCTTATGAATTTTTGAAGGATTTTTTTTGTATTAAATTTTTATCAAATCTATGTATGTATGGTGGTTTGGTTACTTCCCTAGTTGTAAATGAAGTTACGAAGGTTTCCATCTTGTGAGTCTGGTAAGTACATAAACTGATATATGCCTTACTTGCTATTAAATTCCTTTCTTTTGGTCATTTCATTCTGTTTACCCTTATGTAAAGGAGTCTTTCTTGCTGCTAACAAATGACAATGTTGGTTATTTAGACTTTTCTTTCATTCATTTTAGCTATGTAAGTGAAGCATAATAATTATTGCTTAGGGAGTCTCTGGTGGGGTTGCTGATTTTGAATGTGTTTGAAGAACTGAAGTTAGTCTTTTGGGCAGTCTTATAAATGTTTGATTAATTAGGAAAGTGTAAATATATCCAGGAGTTTAAATTGATAAGTGCTGGCATTATTACAGAGAGAAGAGCTATTTTCTTAAGCTTCATAGAAATCAATAATTTTGTCATTTATAGTAAGTAATTTTTCCATACAAATCTTTGGCAAATCAGCTGTAATAGTTCTGTCCTTGATACTAAAGAATCGGGTTTTTTTACGTTTGAATTGAGTCTAATCCTCACAGTGGAAAACAAAATGTTTTAAGTAAGCATTATTTAAGTTAACGTTCAGTTTCCATTGAAGCTGGAAGTGAGAAGTATTTCTGAAGTTGTTTTGCAGTTTTGTCTTTTTTATTCCACTTTTTTGTTCTTTTATTTCAACATCCTGGATGCCAGAGACATACTGTCTGTGCTGGTGATTAAAGAAGACTATTAGCTCAACATATAGTATATGCTATTTTTCTTTGTTTAAATTGTATCTGGCACTGTATGTTAATAAATATTTTTCCATGTCTAATTTTTTATGTGCATGAACTTTTTTTTAGGATGAAAATACTTTTTCAGGTAAATACAGTTGAGAAAAGTGTGACCTAAAGTGCTGTATCTTTTTAATTACTTCTCTGTTTAAAAGTAAATGTTTAAATGTGGGAAAAAGCAGAGTGGGATAGTTGCTGGGAGTTACCAGTTTCTCACTGGGTGAATGTTCTGGAGCTTGGAAATGCTTTTTAGCATTCAGATATTTTGTGTAGCTTTCCCTGCTGTGCCATTTATTTTGCAATATAAATCTTGTTAGTGTCAGATGCTGGTGTGTGCATTAAATTGACTGTACACATGTAAGTATTGCTGTTTGTCTTGCTGACCAGGAGTGGAAGATGGCTGTACTGTGCTGTTGGTAGTACCTCTCGTACTCCCCATGGGCTTTATACCCTTGCTATGTAAGCTATGGTTTTTATCTATGTATCTATAGACGTTTTCAAGTGTTTGGTATGTCGCATGGATGAGCACTCTGTGTCCTGCCTGTCCTGTCAGTTGTTGGGAGTTCCAGGGGATCCAGTTCTATGCAAAAAATGTTCTCTAGTTCTGTTACTGCTGCAAAGTAGAGCCCAGAGAGGGGGAAAAGGCAACAATGCAGCAGACTCCCGAGTTGCTTCATCTGTAGAAGCTTGCTGACACATCCAAGGGCAAACTAGACAACCTGTCTGCAGCATTGCTGTTTCTCTGATGCAGAGATTAGCCAACCTGCATTAACCAGGTCTCTGTATTGCCTATGCCACAAGAAAAAACTCTGTTTTAAACTTAATGATTAGAAATCTGTTATTTTGTTATAATTTTGTTACAGTGGAGATCTCATGAAACTTGGAATTGCACAAAATACAAAGTAGCCAAATAAGTGGTGGGTCACTGTGGGACACATCTTGAAAAGAGGCTTTCTTCATTGGCCTGATTCCTTTGCTTTGGAAATCTAGGAACCAAGTAGAAGATCTTGGACAGTGCTTAAGAATATTTTGAACTTAGGAGATGTTATTGCGCAACCAAGTATCTGCTAACCTACGGGGAAAACCAAAGATGTGTTTCTCATCTCCCCATCATTCAGCTAAGAAAGTGAACAGCAGATTAGATGAACAAAGGGAATTCTGTCAGAGTGGAAGTTTTGTTCCAATATGTCACTCCTGATAGCAGGAGAATGGAAAGAAGAGGAAATTCGGTAGTTTCTAGGTGTATTCACTGAAGACTGAGCATTCCTACAGGTCTCTGGCATGTTGAACTTGCCTCTCCTCATCCTTTAGATGTCTAATATTAGAAGACATCACTAATCTTTCAAGAATCAGTAGCATGAATATTCGTTAATATTTGGGGGTGCTGTAAAACTTCTAATGCTAAAGCTGTTTATAGATTTGTGCATGTAAGACTTAGACAATGTAAAAACAGTAAATGGAGAACTTGGATGTTTCTACTTTTTTACACCTGTTTCTTGACAAGGAGCATATCAATGTTGTATTTGTCAGCAAAAGAGATGATTATTATACACCTTAGGATCTGAAAACTCTTTCCAGTTGGTATAAATGAAAAGCTGAAGTTCTAATCCATCATTGTGGAAACTTTTTTTTAGGCCAGAAGAACTCCTGAAATGACTTTTCCCAAGTTTGTTAAGAAAGTGTGACTTAAAACTGAAGGACAGAAGGTCATTTGTCACGTTGGTTACTGTGCTCGATGGTTAGCATGGGGGTTAGTGTATACGTATACATACGCTCTAAGAATCCCCACTGATTTTATAGAATAGCAAAGTTGGGAGCTGGCAGCAAGTTTTCCCCTCCGTTGGGCGCTGCCCTGGGCGCAGGCAGCGGCCGCTGGGTGTCAGCATCGCCCAGCTCACGCCGGAGCCAGATCGCGCTCGCTGCTCCCTCTCGCCCCATCGGAGCGAGCGCGGCGCTGCGGAGCGGCCCCGCATCGCGGGAACCCTGCAGCCCGCCGGAGTGTCACACAGCTCGCCTTCACCATGTGGATTAGTGCTCTCTGCTTCCCTCAACAGGGAAAATGCTGTTTCTTATGTGCTTCCTTTGGGAAGCCGTGACTGCATCTCGAGGCGCGGTCGTATTTGGGGAGCGAAAGCACGTTGGACTCTATCTAGGCTTGTGCTGGATGTTTGAGTTAATTGGACAGTGTTCACACAGCCCTGGAGGTTTGTGGTCTAAAGTTGCTGGAAAGTTGTGCAAGCATATGCAAAACATTGTATATAGGATTGCTTAAATTTAGGATTATAGAATAATTCAGGTTGGAAGGAACATCAGAAAGTTTTTGGTCCAACATCCCGCTCAAAGCAGGGTCGATTATGGAGTCAGCTCAGGTTAATCAGGGCTTTATCCAGACAAGCTTTGTACAGTCTCCATCCTTGGAGGTTTTTAATCTCCCTCTTGGCAGCCTATTTGACTGCTTTTGACCTCACGGTGAAAAGTTGTGGGGTTTTTTTCCTTGTATTGAGTTGGGACCTCTCTTCTTTCAGTTTATGCCTATTGTCTTTTTTCACTGTCTGCCAACATGAGGAGTCTGGCTCCATCTTCTTGGTTGCCACCCTGTAGGTAAAAAAAACCGCTGTTAGTAAATCCCCCTGAAGCCTTTTCTTCTGCAGCCTGAACAAGCTGTTCCCGTAGCTGCTTCTCACAGGGCATGTCTCCCTGACCAGCTTGGCAGCCCTTTGCTGAACTTGCTCCAGTTTATCAGTGTCTTTCCTGGACTGGGGGCCCAAAACTGGACACAGTATTCTAAATTTGGTCCAACGAGTGCTGATTAGAGAGGGATAATCACATTCCTCAGACTACTGGCTACGCTACTGTTGATGCAGCCAAGGATACTGTAGGCCTTCTTTGCTGCCAAGGCATGCTCCTGGCTTGCAGCTCACTTGCTGAACATGCACCAAGGTTTTTTACACAGAGCTGCTCCCTGGCCTGTATCGTTGCAAGGGGTTATTCCTTTCCAAGACTTTGCATGTCTTGTTGAATTTCATATGGTTCCTGTCAGCCCATTCCTTTTGTCTGTTTAGGTATCTTTGCTTGGCAGCTCTGCCTTCGAGCATATTGACTGTTCCATCCAATTTGGTGTCATCTGTGAACTGGATGAGCATGTAATTTTAGAGAGTCACTGCCAAAGATAATAGGACAAAACCCAGGTTTCAGGATAGGCCCCTATATTACTCCATTGTTACAACATTTGCTACCTTCTGAGCATGATGATCCAACCAGCTGTTAACTCCTCTAATTGTCCATCCATCCAGACTGTAGCATCAATACTCCTCTGTTGAGAGTATTCTCTGACATTGTTGATAAGCCTTGCTGCGACCAAGGGGAATGGCACCTGCTGTTCTCCCTGCTCTGCAAATCGAGTCATTTTATTGTAGGGGAAAATAGATTGGTCAGGCATAACTTACATTTGATAACTATATGCTTAGGGTTACCGGCTCCCTCTTAATCCTTCATATGCCCAGATATGTGTTCTTAGAACAATTTGCATTATTTTCTTGAGGAACAAAGTGAGGCTGATGAACTTGTGGTCCCCTAAACTGTCCTTTGGGGTTTTTTAGTGTTTTGGTTTTTGTTGGCTTTTTTTTTGTTTGTTTGTGGGGGTGTTTGTTTGTTTGCTTGTTGTTTGTTTTGTTTTGGGTTTGTTTGTTTGTTGGTTTGGTTTGGGGTTTTTTTTTGTTTTGCTTTCAGGCAATGGTTTATTTTTCTCCATTTGTCAGGGACCTTACCTGTTCACCATGACTTTTCAAAGATGATAAAGTTGTCTGATGAGGGTATTTGCCAGTTCTAGAAAGGCTCTTGGATGCAATCTGTTTGGTTCAATGTTCTTGAATGTACTCAGTACTTTCAAGTGAAACCTGTTTTGATCTTTCTCTACTGCTGGCAGTTCTTTCCTGAAAAATTTCTCTAATGAGAGTGTTGGTAAAGACTGAGGCAAAGAAGGCTGGAGTACTCCTGTTCTATCTGTATCCACGCTGTTGCAAAATCTCCCTTTCAGCAAAGGTCCCTCATTTTCTTTGTTCGGCAGGTGAAGCTCCTTTAACATTCTTTGTAATTCTCAACTCCAGCTGAGCTTTGGTTTTCCTGATAACATTCCTAAATGCCTGGGTGATGTTTCTAGATCGTTTGTTATCTGTCCCTTCTTCACCATTCTGTGTGAAGCTCTTTTGCATTCAAGCTCTGTCATCAGTTCACTGTTTAGCCAAGCTGGTCTGCTGATATTTCTACATATTTTCCTAAGTATTGTGATGGAATGGCCTGGTGCTCATAATATTATTATAGTATAATATAATTTATGTTATTATAATTAATAACAGCTTGCCTGAGTGCCTTTGCCTTTTAGAACTTTCTCGCAGAGAATTCAATGGCTGCTTATCAAGACTTATTCTGGGAAGAATACTACTTTACTTTTATAGTAACATTGTCACCAGACTTGGGTAGCAAAGCTTGGGATGGAGAATATGAAGAGTCACTCTAGTTTCCTCCACCAAGCTGAAGGAGAAATTTTAGCCAATACAGCAAAAGCAGCAGCAGCAAGATGGAAAAATACTCAGCAACAAGTTTCTTTTTTTGCTGTATTTTTTGTTATGGATCTAATAATCTGTGAAACTCCAAAGGGTCTAAGGAAGAGTCTTCACTTAATGTTGATATCTGTTAGAAAATTAGATTAGTAATCATACAGCAATTGCTGAAGGTGGATTTTTGAATACTATGTGTGTTTTGATATAGTTTTTTAATAGATATGTTTAAAATCTAGGTAAGTTCACTGCTATAATTTTATTGATGAAATTTTGAAATCTGAATGAACATGAACTGCTATTTTTTTAAATTTATGCCTATAACGTAAGAAATAAGCCTTTAGATTTACTTCAAAAGCACAGTTACTGCTCTGTTAAAAGCACTTGTGTTGCATTGCTTCCTAGTTAAATTTTGTCCCACTCTTCTACCCAAGTAAATTGAGCTCTAGTTGACAACTTGTTTTGTGTTTTAGAATGGAAGTACTGCTTTTCTCTTCCTATAGCTCCAAATTAAAAAATTGGAAAACTGATCAGTTATTGTCAAGTTCTAAAGCATCTTTTAAATCCATAACAAGGAAAAAAGGCTGTGATCTCCTCCCACCCTGTGATCACTGGGTGTTTGTGAGTTCTTTTAAGAAACTACCTAAGTCAGATAGCTATATATTTGTCATCTATTTTTTACCTCTGTTGAAGTTGAAATGAATGAATAAAAATGTTGACCTTAGTATAATAGAATCTTGATATATTCTTTTCTGTTCCTGGAATAAACTTCAGGACTGTGCTCTGCTTTTTTTCAGGTTTTGAATATTGTCCATATCCTCAACAATTTTTTCCTTGTTTATGCTATTTTAGTCTCTTCCAAAAAATATGTATTTTCAGAAAATAAATAAAAGTGCTCCTGCATCATATTAGCTTTTCACACTAAGGCCTGAGTTTTGGAGGAAGAGCTCTTGCTGATGTAATTTAGATTTTTGATAAGCCCAGGAACTTGTTTATATGATGATCTCAGGGGCAAAATAGACAAGGTGTGCTATTAGTTTCTTCTACATAAAAAAGATGGTTTGATAAGGAAAATGAGATAAAAAGGGTAAAGCTGGGACTCAGATGATGTAGGGCAAAAAGAGTTCCAGTGTGCACAAAATCTGTGACTATTTTTAGTAGAAGTAGCCAATGACAGATCAGATTTGTCCAGTGCCTGGGTAACAGATGGAGTTTTACATTGCACTATTTTTTAAAAACTCTCTTTAGAAGCACTGGTCCAAATAATGGGTTTTTAACATATGATTCATTTTATCTATATGTAGACATTTGTTTTTCTCTAGCTATGAGGCAGGTGAGCTGAATCCTGCTTGAACTGTCCACTGTTTTAGTACTGTTAGTGCTGTTTAAAGCTGAAGAAGGTAAGCCACTCCTGTCAGTTGATCTAAGATATTTGTGTTTTCATGCTCACATGGTCACATTTGGACTTGACTGAATCCATTCATTGGAGGATTGCCACTGTATTACTGACTTCAGGCATCTGTCTTTAAACATTGTTGGACAGTGGAAGTCGGTTGTTTCTAAAGTGTTAGGGTTTTCTTTCCATTTATAATTATACTGATGAATTTTCTTTGGTTTTATCACGGGAATTTATCACAGAATTTGGTTTTGTAGTTGATTTTTTTTTTTTTCAATTCATACTTTTTGAACAAAGAAATGCTGCATGTGACTCTGAACAGCATTATATTACAAGGGTTTTTAAAAATCCTATTTTGCAACCTCTGCCATAGTGGCAACTGATGACTATATTTGCTGACTGGTTTTGGTAAGAGTCCTCCTTCAATATAGTTGAAAAGACTATGGATGTGATGCTGAGGCACTTTATCCTGGAGTACCTCATATCAGTAGCTTGTGATCTGAATGGAATATCACAGAAAGCTTTTTAGCAGGAGCACTGACTAGAAGGGATAAAGGTCTTTCCAATTGCCTTAGACAAATGGCATTGCTTTGTTTAATGTATCGAGTTCATTCTTGAATGCAACTAGGTTTTTTGCTCCTCTTTCAGAATTAAAAAGAACAAAAATTCTTAACTTTTAAGAGATGCCCATGCCATTCTGTATTTAAAACAAACCTTTGTGGTTCTTTTGGCTGTTAGGAGCTGCTAAGTGGATAAGAGTTTCCAACTTCATTTTAGTCCTATAAATTTTTTAAGTGTAATATCAGATATTTTAAAGTTCATTCAAGTTCAACTGATCTTCTGAGTAATATAAATCTACAAAAGAGCAATATCAGAGCAATCTGTAATAGGGTGTCATCTTTGTAAAATAAACAAACAAAATCCCAAACACCCCAGATGCTTTTTAACCACATTTTCCTTTTATCCTGCTTTTAGTTAATAATTTTGAACCTTACTAGAACTGGCTCTAATAACTAGATTCAACATTTTATATATATATTTATGAATATATATATATACACATGAATATATATGACTAATGACACAACACAATTTATGTTATGTTCTGGTGTAAAATGGCATAAGTGTGGCAGGGCTTTTCAGTCCTAATCCATGCAGGCTGAATCAGCATTTTATGTCTTGGCCTGTTGATATAAATTCTAGTTGAAGTATAAATAAACTTTTCCTTTTCCTTGCTCCAGTTAGTACTCTGTATATCTGATAGGAGACTGGAACTCGTTCCTGGAAAAGGAGAAGGAATATGGGGAGAAGAAGAGATTAAATGAACTTTATTTCTACTAGCAAATAGCTTTAGTTGGCATTGGACAATAGAGGCAAAAAAATAAACATAGAATTTTTTTTTGTGAAAAGTTTGTTATTTTTTCTCATTGAAAATCTATGAATCTCTAATTGAGTTACATGCAGAGCAAAGCATTTAAATTAAGGGCATACTAATGTTAATTAACTGTGCTGTTGCCCAGTAATAGTTGTATAATTTTTTTTTTCTTCCAGCATACATATGGATATATATGTTAAATATGCGGAAATGATAAATTTATTACATATTTGCAAATAAGTTCAACATATCTGTAGACAGAAATAACTGAACCTGGTGTTCACAGGGAATTTTGGTCAATCCCTTCACCTTCTTATTTGTCTTGAAGTTCTAGTTTCAGTTCTCATTTAATACAATACTTTTCTTATTTGAGGATATGATTTTGGAAAATGTAAGTTTAGGATTGAGGAAAACAGATCAGTCTGGCAAGAATTATCAGGAGACTTGGCTACAGTTTATATATGCTTCTCTGAAACAACTCTTCTTCAACAGTGCTCTCCCCTTACTTTTTGACAACTTGTAGTGGATTTTTTTTCTTCCCTTTGAACTTTTCATTCTTTTGTTATTAGATTGAATTGTGGGGTTTGGAAAAGTGGTATCATAGATTTTTAAATTTTTTCTTTTAAACTCTTTTCTGAGATCTGGATGAGTCTTGACCTATCTACAGAGACTTGACATTGTGATTTTTCTTTTGGCCAAGTGTATACACTGTGCTTTAATTTCTTCAAAGCATAAGATTTGCTGTTTAATGAAGCCTGAAAATCTAATGTGAATTGTATGATCTTTAGTCTGTAAAAGTTGAAGTTGAGAATTGTGTGGAAATATTTTTTTTCCTGTTTAAAAAAAAGCCAATAAAAACAACAAAAATCCCCCCCAAAGTTTCATGTTAATGTCAGGTTTTTCAAGTTATTTACAGGAGTCTTGTTCAGCCAGAATAAGCCAAAACAGTAAGGTCCCTGGCCCAGTTCCCTCCATGTATTTTAAGTGGAAATAATATAAACTATTTTTTTCTGATTCAATACCTATTCTTACCTAGTTCTTCCTAATTATTTTATATTTTATAAGAATGTAGACCTGCAGAGTTTCATTTGATGAAGGTTCTCCCAACTGGAATTCTAAAATTTATCTTTAGAATTTAATGTGTACAAAACACATCTTTATTTGCATTTGCAAGATATCCTTTTAGGGCAACCTGGCAGGAGCATGAAGGAAACTAGTGAGGATGGAGGAAGCTGAAAACTGAGTCATCATGTCACTCTTGGCTATGTGACCTGGTGTAATGAAGCCATTGCTTTGGGATTTTGACAGAACTGTCATTTGCAGCATCATAAATGTGTCTAAAAATTCTACTGTAGGTGCTAAGGATGCTGCATTTCTGCTTTGATATGGACTGCAAACCTCATTTGGGAAAAAAACCCAGCTTTTGGGAAGAGATGTATTATTATATAGGAAGGCTGAGTGGTTCTTGTAATGCTTTATTTTCTTTACTCAAGTTAAAGTAATGGTAAAACATACTTACCATTTTGTTTAGGTACTGGAAAAAAATTGTTAAGCTTTTAACTCAAGGAGCTTATTCTTTTTCACAAAATCTTAATTAAAGTAGTCAGATGCATTTGCTGAAGAAAGAGATTAATGGAGTGTGCCTTTATAGCTAATAGCGATGTTCATGTGGTATAATTGCTATCTATTCGAATAAAACTGAAAGAAGATTGGTATTTTGAAGCACCTTCACAAAGCACAAGAGAGTCAAATCTAATGGGGTATTAAACAGGAATGCATGTTTGAGTGAAAAAATTTGTTTACACTTAACAGTTTATGAGCAAAAATGTAAATATGGGTTTAAAGAAAGTACTTTCCTTTGAACTTCTAAGGAGGAGTTAGTTTTGTATTGTATCTCAGAGCATTACTAAATACTGAATTCATTACCTTGCCTAATAATCCCCTTTTTTTTAGCAAACTATTGTGTTGGACAATACATCTACACTGCTGTTTGATTTAAAAGATGAAAGCTGTTCTCTCTGATGAGCAGTGAAGGCTGGCTATGTTCAGCATTAATAGGTATACTAAAGTGTTGCCAAGATTAATGTGGAGATGACCCTGTGCCTATTTTCAGAATTGCAGGGGGCCGAATTCTGTCAACAGTGAAGATGCATTTGATAAAAGGCCGAAGCAGTGGGGATCCTTTCTGTCAGGCAGTAGAGGAAGTTGTACAAGATTTGGATTTGAAGATTAAAAATATTGTCAATTCACAACAGGAAACCTTGACTGCTAGCACTACTGGAGTCAGTCCAGCACGGGTAATGGGACTTCTTTTGTTCTTTTTACTATTTAGCTTTATAAGAAAGCAAATATCTTTTGCCTGTTTTATTTCTTTTTCATTTTTAAGGGCCTATCTACAGAGTATAATCTTTTTCCTAACTGTATAAAACTAGTCATTTCCTCTACGCTATGATTTTAAACTTGTTGAAATACTTATCCTTGAGGATTACACTGTGGATATCAAACAGCTGATTTACATCAACTAAATTTCTTACCTTAAAATTGAAAATAAAATACTCTTCAAAGCTTAATTCGCTTGTGCAGTTATTATAAATGTAGATACTTAGAAGTGTCAGATTTTCCATTAATTTCAAAGCAGTAAATCTATAACATATTTCCAAACAAAAGAACCTCATGAAAGTAAAATTAAGATTTGAGAACATGTACCAGTAATTTTTTAAATTCAAATACACACGTTTCAATTAGTACAGCATCAAGTATTTCAAAGTGTGAGGCTTTTAAAGTAAGGTTAAATAGGTAAGAAATCTAAAATATGGTAAAATGAGGAAGGGAATTAAAGCCCAAACAATCATGTGTAAGCTTTTCTCTTTTGGTGTTTTAAGTCATTAATGAAACTATTAATGGATTTGTTTTCATGGAAGGAATCAGGATATTTAAAGTTCTGTAAGTTAGGTGCTGAGGGCATAATACAGGATTTCTATTTGTGGTTCACATACTGTGAATGTACTCAGGTTTAGATTATAATCTTTTTATGATGAAAAACTCAACCAACTTTATTTTACGTGGTTGATGTATAAGATATCTAGCAAATTTAAGAAAAAATTATAGACATCTTGAATGTGTTTAGAATTGCTAGGATGCTTTGTTTTGTGAGATCATTGGTTTTATGTCATGGTAGCAAAAGATTTAAAACAAATTTTAATCAAACCTTCAGTATCCTTTTTCTCTTTTACGACAGCTGAAGCTAGCCAGACCCCATTGGCTAGTTAAGCTGGTTTAAATGTGTGTTTCTACTGAGTATGTTGAATATATATTTCATCCTAATATTTCTGTTTGCTATGAATATTTGTGCAGTGTACTTCTTTGTTTCCCTTTCATAGCCTTCTATTTATTTCTCTTTCTAAGCTGAGAAAATTTAACTATCATCAGTTCTGTCTTTAGTTAGTTACTTGTGTAACCAATAAAATTTAAAGAAATTATGTAGATCATTATAAGCCAGGTAAAAGCATTTTATTAAAATGTCATTCTTTAGGGAAATTCACTATTGATCTTCCAAAATGATGTTTGTTTCCTACTGTTCTCCAGAAGTTCATAGTCTAATGACTCTGTAGAAATGTTTACCAGTATCCTTGTTGAGGCAGAAGATAGCAAAGATGGTTGTATCCTGATGATGTGGGGAGGACCTACATTGGAGAATTCATGAAGGGCTGTATCCCATGGGAGGTATCTCACACAGAGGAGAAGAGGAAGAGTGTAAGGAAGAAGCAGCAGGGACAAAGTGTTAGGAACTGGCTCATTCATCTTCTTCCTTTGAGGGAAGGAGGTGGAAAAGTTGAGAGCGAAGTTGAGTTCAGGAAGAAAGAAGGGGTCGCATTATGATTAAAAGGCAATAAATTGCATTAATTTCAGGAAGTCTGTTTTGCCTATGATTTGTAAGTGAACAACCTGTCCTCATCTTACTCCCATGAGCTTTTTTTCAAGATTTTTTTCACTTCCTGTTCTGTTTAGGTAGAGCAGCTTGGTGAGCACCTGGCAGCTAACCAGGGTCAACCAGCACAGTTCTTTGTGGAGCCTGAGGAATTAGAGATAAGGACAGTAGTTGAGAGAGGAAATGGCCAAAATGTGGATCAAACATTGGTAGAGAGCAGACTAAGTGTAGGAAACTTAATTTTTTTTGTAATTGTGGAGGGATGAGGGGTAGAATATGTGTAAATTGTTTGCTTTTGTCAGCATTGTTTGTTATTTTGGTGTAGGAAATTCTTTTTGTTGATGTAAGTGAAGTCTGTGAAGATTGTGATGAATGTCTATTTTAACAATTATCCTTAAGGATATGATTCAGAGACCTGAGAGGTAGAAGAGGGCGCTTAGACAAATGTTAAGATAGTGACATCAAATGACTTATTTTGGTGGAACTTGGTGTTGGAGGAATGTTTTACTAAACATATGGAGGGATAGGTTGCCTTTTGCAATGAAAAAAGAAAGCAAAATTGAAAAAGTCCAATAAGTTTTCCAAATTAATTCAAGCTCTATTAGAAATTATAGCATCTATATTGTTCTATTAGGATCTTAGGACAGAAAATATTAATGCTTTGTTCTGATTCCTACATAGAGCTTGGGGATTTTGTTTTGATTTCCCTTAATAAGGAAACTTCCCTGATGCTACAGTTTTTCAGAAAAAAAGTATCTATATTCAGTTCAAGTTTTGATTTGATAGGATATTAGGGTTTTTTCTGATGCAAGAAATTGAATAATTTCTTTGAATGCAAATTTAAAATATGATCTTCAGTATAGAGGTGAAAATTATGCCTCCACTAGCTCCTGGTAAGTCTGCTTCCTCATAAAATATACCTGAAAAGCATAACTTTGTTAGAAAAATATTTGCTTTTCTCCTGGCAATGGCATTTTTCTTCCATCATTGCTCAGTTTTCCTGAAAATACCTGTTTTATAAGAATCTAGAGCTCCAGGAAAAGTTATTACTTTATGCAGCAGGAAGCACCATTTTGTGTTGAAGCCTGCACGAGTGATTAATAGGAATTATTTATATCTTCCTAAGAAAATTACTGTTGTAAATGGAATCTAGCTGGTGTTTCTGGATGGAACTAACCAGAATAGGCTGGAGTAGCTAATGGTCACTATGCTTCAAAAACTGGGCAACTATTTTTATTTTTTAAAAAATATTGTTTATAAGTAAGCTTTATCATGAAACATGATAAAGCTTATTTATAAACAAGTTTTTTTGGTTTTTTTTTGGTCTTACTGAGATCTCTTTGTCTTACCTGGAATTCTTATTTTGCCTTGGACTTTTGTCCATGTTTAGTACACAGAATGAATGTCTGTAGTACTTGAGATTTCTGAAAGTTATTTCTAAAGAGTTTTTCCCCTTGTGTATCGTCAGTCAGGATGATGCCATATTTGTACTTTTTTCATTAAGACAAAATCACAGTGCCACACATGACATTTAATAAAAAAATCTATAGTATGGTGATGTAATGACAAAAGAGGCTCAGAAATAAAATTTGAGGAAATTAAATGGTACTGAAATAGGCCAATTCTGTAAAGCCAAGTAACAACCATTTCTGTAATTGCTATTTCTAGCTATTGATTATAACTTATAGTAGCTGACTGACGTGTTGCTATGGTTTCTTGAAAGCTACATACACTAATTGGTGTATCCAAATAGAGAGAAAAATAGAATTTGATATTTTCGAGACTGTGTTTAAAAGCAGTTAACTGATTAGATAAATGCTTTCATTGCTTGTCTTGCCCTTCAGAATAAAGTCAGAGTATTCAGTGTTCCTATGCATTAGTAAATAAGAGAGCCAATAGTTTTCAAAAAACTACCACTGTGTATAAAGCCGTAAATTTCTCTGTGGAATTCCTAGTACCTTTAAAGAAAAATATAGCAAACTTTCATTTTTTTTTAAGTCCCATAGTGGCTATGGATTTCTCCATCTGTACTGCTGACTGTTGCATTGAGCACTTCCAGATGCGGATTGGTTTCTTTCTTTAAGGAATTATTTATTCTTGGGGAAAGTCATGAGGAATTCACCCAAACAACAGGAAATTGTGCCAAGTACCTCTATTTTCAAATCTTGATGGAAATCTTACTTTTAACCAACTACTTTAGCAGACTGTTAGTCAGAGTAGCTAGACTTCACCAGAACATGTTTGTATACCAGAAAATAATGTTCATTTCTGCTGCACAGTTGCAGCATAGATTTGTATGTTTTTCTGCGTGACTTGCTCATCGGTGTATACATGTAGCTGTCAGTGATCTAAACTCTATTAACTACTTGGGATGAGAAAAACTTTGCTATGGAGAAACTCCCCATAAATGCTTACTGCAAAGGGAAGGAGGGGTTCCTCACACCTTGTGCTGATGTGGATTGATTTTGGAGGTGAGCTATTGGTCTGGCTTGTTGAACTTTGCTATTTCATGTTCCTTTTTTATTTCCTTTCAGCCAAAATTGCATTCCATAAATCACGGCACTGCTTATTGTGGCAGAGATACTGTAAAGGTCTTGCTAGTTCTTCTGGATGAAGAAGCTGTCAATCCTCCTACCCAGAACAAAGCAGATCTGTTGTGTGACAATGAAAGCTTAAATATGTGTGGCATCACCTCTGTTTTGACACTCTTCAGGTGAGTATTGGGAGGTTGCTTTTGTTGTGCTACTTTGTTTGGGCTTTTTTTAAGGATCTGAGAGTCTAGCAAAGCATTGATGTTGCTTACACAGAGCAAATAACCAACATACAATCTGCCGTGAGATTAGGTGTAAAGGGAAAGCAATTTTAGAACAGTTTTGAGTTTTCAAAAGTTTTCTAAGTCTTCATTTGCATTTTCTATATTTTCAAGATACTTTTGTAACATGGATTTTTTGAGATTGTGCAGCTCAGAAATGTACTAACTCTATGAAGGATGCTTGAAAACCCATTTCTGTGGGCACCAACAAGGAAATTCGCCGACCCATGCACTGAAGAAGCAGTGATGATTTACTTAGTCACTGGTCCTGAGGAAATATCAGTGGTTGAAAAAACAGGATGCTGAGAATTTTGGCATTATTGGTTAGAAAGAAGATTCATGAACCAGAACAATAATGTAGACAGTAACATGATGAAGCTATTTTGAAGCTATATATTTTGGTAATAAAAATAGGAGAACCATTGCAAAGCTGGCAGAGATTTTGCACCACAAACAGCTAGAAATAAATAAAATAAAAACCAAGCTAAATAAACCAAATTTTATTTATGAATAAATTGGATAAAATTAGCAAAATAAATGAAGAATAAATTACTGTTGAAAAACCTGTCCTCATATGCACGTTGAGTCTCCATGACCTTAAACAGAGAAATAATTACTTATAAATGCATAGATTAATTCTTATTTCAGGACCAAAAAGCTATCTTTTATATGCATCATTAATTTTTTGAATTATAGGCATCAAACTTTTTCATTGATGTACATAACTACTTGCATAATGGCATGTAAGAGAGTGGAAACATTTTGTGTGAATATTTCTGTTGAGAAGTCTGCAAATACATGTAAAATTATATTGAATATCAACCAGATGCTATTCAAGAGCATGTAAGTAGAATGGTGGCTTAGAAGTGGTCACCAGCATTACTACAACTAGTAGTAATACTGTGTCTTGAGAGCTACAATATTGGAAACATGCTGCAAAATGAGTACCAGAAATTAGAACTCTAGGTTTGGTTTCTTTATGCTCTCTTCAGTTGTTGCACTACATGTGGTTCCTTAAGAAGGTAAAGTTAAGTTTGGAGAGTAAAGATATTTGCCTTTCTGTTTCTGAGGAACTTGGTGTGGCAACAGTTTTTATTAATGAATTGCTTTTACATGCTCTAAATACTTATCTCTTTTCAATATAGCTCTCCAATACGATCCAATGGATCTTCTCCAAAACCTCTTAGACAACGTATTCTGAAATCTATGGATGAAAAAGTCATTAAGGTACTCTGTAGGAATTGCTATGCAGCTATAGAGACATTGTTATAATAGTGATAAAAGTGTTAGATTTCAGCCAGGTATTTGAGATTTTCATCCCATAGCTAAAGAAATGTAATTGTGATTAACCTGCAGTAATTTGCCCAACTAGAGCAGTATTGTGATATTAATAGAAATATCTAAAACTCCAGAAGAGAGAGACTTTAAACTTAAAAGTACTTCCTAATGAAGATTTCTTAGTGAAGGTGTTCTGAATTAATCTCTCTCTATTTTCCTATCTGTGTATTTCAGGACCATAGAAATCAACCAGGCAATCTCAAAACAGAAATAAAACTGAGTACAGGCACCTGATTTTAGCTCTGATAAAACAGACATTGAGAAAGTGCAATAATGATGGTTTCACTGCTTTTTTTTTTTCTTCCGATGCTTTTTATTTATACTAATCTGCAGACATTTCTATAACATTGCTTTGTGAATAATAAAATAAAGATGCTAATGTTTGCTTTTTGTAGATGAAATGGAACTTTACAAGAGCACATTGGTATCGTGAGGGCCTCTGTTCAAAAGAACAATGTTTTTGAAAATTGCTGTCTTTCAGTGCATTGCATTTTACATAGTAGTTTTCCTAAAAATTGGCGAACTTGAATGTTGGGACTATGGAGGGAGGCAGAGCTTGTGTTCTGCAGTATTTCAACAGAAAGCTAAATAAGAGTAGAGGCATAAAATTTTTCCAGACTTGGTCCTGACAATATGTAAAAGCACAAATTAATTAGTATGTAAGAAAGAGATGTTCTAAGCCATCAGAACTGATTCTAGAGCAGCACAATCGAAAATATCTTTCACTGAACATTTGATAAACTTGAACATGTAATGCATGTCTAAGAAGTAGAAAGATATCAAAATGAAAAGCACTGTCAGTATTTTCAGCATGCATTTTAAATATGCTTCAACTTAATTTTGAGTCCTTTTTTGTGGATTGGGTCAATGAGGAGCATTTTGGATACATGCACTGATTAGGGAGAAATTTAGTTTAAAACTCATAGGCAAATTACGAAAAATTGTTAAAGGATCTTTATGTAAACAGCATTTAAATTGCAGCTTTACTCATCAAATAGCAGCAATGTATCATGATGTTTGCATAAAATATTGAAATAAATCATTATTACCTTAATGAAGGTTTTGTAATTGGATGCATGAGCAGCTGTGCTCAGTATCAAAGCACAAAAACTATTATTTAAAAGTAATTACCTGTCACATTTGAGACATTTGCTGGTTTGACATGTTTTTGACAGAAACAAGCAAAATGAATCAACTAAAATGGTTGTTGCTGCACAACTAATGACTTTTATAAATAAAACTCAGTTCTCTGCTATTCATATTGGATTTCTGCCTTCTCATAAAATCCTACTTTCTTAAAACGTTGATCTTTCATTTTATTTTTTTTTTCTTTCTACCTCTCTAACTATTTTGGCCAGGGTTTTTTTTGCATATTTCTACCCTTCCATATTTTTTTTTATGAAGAGATTTAAGCCCCTTTCTTTCTCCTCTTTTCTCTTTCTGTACCTTCTTTGTGGCTGCATACACCTACCAGCAGAACTTCAGCTATCAACAATTGACAGATCTGGAGTGACCTAAGTGTCCCTTTTGTCAAAATTGATATCTTCTGTTAATTCCACACTATCCTGTGGATACTCAGCTCTCTTGATCTTGAGGTGATAGGTCTGTCTTTCCTGGTAAATTTATATAACACAGAAGAAGGTATTGTGCGTGTTATATTTTTCCTCCTTGACACTTCTGGAATATTTTTCTCTATCTCTGTCTACTCAAGTGTAATTTATTAGGTATTCATTTTACTTTTGATGTACTGTTGTGTGTTTTTCTTGGACTTGATAGTTGCAACTTTTGCCTACATTCCTTCACTGAGATTGCTGTTCAAAAAATTATCAAAGTGATTAGACAGTAGATGAGATCCTACTACTTGCATCTCAGTCTGTTCCTTTAAGTTGTAGTACATATAAACTACTTGTTTTAGCCTGAGCCCATTGATTATTTGATTTGCTGCTTTGCCCTGTCCTTGCTTATATTCAGACTGCAATACCAGTCTTTGTTCATTTGTTAATTTTCAGATAAACCCTTGAAGCTTTTACACTGTTTCTTATGGCTGAAGGGATTTCCTATAGATATCTGCAGAACTCATTATATTCCTTTCTAACCTTTTTCAGGACCTGTAAATCAAC
The DNA here is from genome assembly GCF_052056855.1 of Sturnus vulgaris. Taxonomy (NCBI): domain Eukaryota; kingdom Metazoa; phylum Chordata; class Aves; order Passeriformes; family Sturnidae; genus Sturnus; species Sturnus vulgaris. The sequence goes on along the minus strand of NC_142247.1, from coordinate 34,724,837 downwards.
CTCTCTCCAAATCTTAGTAGTGCTTTTTGTTGAGATAAATGCCCATTACAGTGACTAATTTCAGTTCTTTTCTCTGTGAATCCACATATTTCTTGTCTAGGATTGTAATGTCTCTTGGTAGAAATAAATTTTGTTTCATCCTTACTGTACAGCACATAGAACAAAGAATTCCTTATCCATTGCTACAGATCTCAAGTGCTGTAATAATATTTACCACCTTGTCACATTGAATGTCAGCCTCCATTATTTTTCCATGCAACCATTTTGAAATGTTTACAGTTGCTTGTAAAATTCAGTGACAAATTTTGTTATGCACAGTGCACTCACGTTAGCAATTGATTCAGAAGAGATACAGATATTTGTTTTTTAAATAAGGGAATATCAATATGATGTTTCTTCTCAATATCTATGATCCTTCAGAGAAGTTTATTTTGCTGTATGTGTGATGGTAGCTTTAGTTCCAATAGATTGCTCTAAGGGCCTTTTTACCTTTTGACACTGATAGGTGATTAGTCTACAGTATAAATTAGGGTGGTCTCATTAGGCTTTGTCCCATAAAAGTTACCTTTCTATGATATTTGAGAAGGGAATTAAAAAACAGTAGCAGTGATTAGTTTGGTTATATGCTGAGTCCCTATAGCTAAATGAAGAAGTATAGGAAAATTTAGGAAAAAGAGAAACACCTAAATTAAAAATACTATTTTTAAAAAGCAAGAGATAAAAAATTGTTGTGCCTACTCTTTCCTAAGAGGAACCGATTTCTCAGCTTCTGTGGAATTATGTGGAGGAATGCAGATTGATAATATTTAGACCTAGGGCACATCGTCAGTATGTGTTTTAGTATCTAAAAATAAGGACAGTGGATAAAATAAACAGGTAGCTATGAACTGGAATTGGTGTTCAGAAATAAAATAAATCTTGTGGATATTTCCATTGTGCCAAAACAAATTCCTGGCAAAAGTGGATGACAAAGAAGTATTTTTTTGTCTTTCAAACCTCATTAAATACTGGAAGAAACACAGATAGATCAGCTAACTATAATGACATTTGTTCGGAAGCAAAGCTGTTGCTCTTATTGCTTGATGAGAAAGAAGTCTGGGGGACAAGCATGTTGCATTGTTTCATTTCTTCTAGCAGAAGTAGGTAAGAATAAGAATATGAAACTTGGTTTTCCTTTGGAAGACAACTTAGTTTCAAGTTTATCTATTAAGTGAAGTGTGTTCTGGTGAATGGTATTTTGTAGATGGAGTCTTTAATTCAGAAAGTTCTGTGGAAAATGTATTGAGTTTTGCTTCTTGTGAGCCATCCTTACCACTTCTTTCTGCTTTATAGTAATACATAAGAAACTTCATTGCACAGGAGAGAATTATTTTATCTGAAAAGGGTTCATCCAGCCTTATGTCTTCTTTTTTGAATCATATTTCTGTTTATGTGAAATGAGTAGATACCCTGGTGTTGACTAGTTATTTTTTTATTTCAATGGGTTATTAAAGCCCTGCTTAGTTGTGTGGGAGGGGAATGAGCAGGCTTTGTTTATAACCTGCTTTGTTTAACCTGAGGAGCAGCATAGGACAACAAAAATGTTGCATAATAGGTTTTCCATCTTTGTTCTGCACTGCAAAATATTAATAAAACTTTAAAATTGTAGGTGAAATACTGTTCCTGAGCTAATGGGATTGAGTGAAATGGAGAACTTTAGGAGTTAAGAATGGAAGAACCAAAGTTATTAGACTGTAAGCATGAGATATATGAGATAATATATGAGTAACAGATCTTCTTTTGTAAAGTTAAGATTGTTTTGGCCTTTTGATATATAGTTTTAGAAATCCTGCTGCATTGTTAGCAGACTTAGCCTGAAACAGCTGCAAGGACTTTCAGTAGTTCGGTGTGTTTTTTTTCTAAGTGTAACCAGAGACAACCTTTCCTATATGAGGCACTATTTCCCTCCAGTTGGGAACATAGCTGCAGTTCTAGTTTTAAGAATTTGTGGCTTAAGAACTCTAACAAATTTTGGCCTGCTTGAAGTTCATTGTAATTTTACTGTGTATAGAAATCCTTCCAAGAAAAAAGCTCCACAAAGCAAAAATCCTGGTCTGCCTTTCTCATGTGACTTTTTCATGTCTCTATAAAATGACTTAATATCTAGCTTCATGCACTGCTGTTATTTTTCATTGCTTTGTTCTCTAAATACTGTTACTTGAGAGAATTGTTTTGCCTATTTGTGATTCCAGTACAAATAAACTGTGACTTGGAAAACTATCAACAGGAAGTTACCAAGAGTTTTCTTGTATGCCCACTGTAATTGTGAACAGAAGGGTCATAGTAATAGAGAAAACAGTCTTCTTCAGGTAGCAGTCTCATCTATTGCTGCATGAAATATTTATTTCCTAAGCGGAATGTAACTACAGGGAACATCAAAGTAGTTTAGTAGAGGAGGGAAGTGAAGGGAATGAAAAGATTACATGTTCAGCACAAAATCTGAGGAAAGACTTGGTGTCTGTTGATAAACCACATTTGTGTAGAAAATACCATTTTTATTTCTGCAAGATCCCTAAACTACTTTGTTTAGTATCCATAGCTGTGAATTTTGTTTGAAAGCCAATAATGAGGTGATTTGAGGTTTATGTTCTCAAAACAGTAGCAGGTTGTTTTGGGATAGCAAAGGGCTTGTACCATATAATTCTAAATAATAAAAAAAATCGATCGTTTCAGTACAATAAAAGCTTGGTACTACCTGAACTATCCAGGATATTTTTTTAATAACATGCCTTGTTTTGTTACTCTTCCCTTTGTACTCCTTTCCCTTTTTCAACTTCCTCTTTCAACTTACCTTGAATATTTTTTTCTTCCTCAAAGGACAAGGGTAAGGATGGAGAAAATAAATTTTCTTTTTCTGTTCCAAATAGTACTCTGGTTGTTTGGCTAGAAAATAAAAACATGTGTTTGTTGTTACTGATGTAGGTTTTCAAATTCTATTATGCCATTCCAGTGTATAAAAACCAAATCTCAACATTCTTAGTGACTAAATATTGGCAGAACTGTGTGTATGCAGATGCTGGAAGGAGATCTGGAACAGATTATAATCTAACTTTTAGAAATAAATAGAGCATGCACCATTAATATTTCACATAAAAGTGAATGTTTTATATGGGCATCTTGAACAACTGAAACATTTCTCTAGATACAGATGTCAAGGTGGGAGAATGTCCTGCTTTATCTGCTTATTAGGATATCTAGTTGGCCTGCTTGTGGTGAAACAGTTGTAAATTCTACCCTATTTTCTCCCAGCTGAGGAGTAGTAACAGTGAACCTTTTTTTTTCTGAAATGCAGCAGAATTTCTTTCATCGTATGGGGATAAGAGCAACATCTGACTTGCTTGTGAGAGGAGAAGCAATAGTAAGGCTGAATTCATTGGATGCCATTTGTGTGCAGCTACTCACTTAGCAAACTGATCTCCAAACATTTTTTTCTCTCCCAGAGCTGTGGTCATTGAAGTGGTGCTCTTAAAGGAGTGAATTTTAAGCAATTTATTGTAAAAGAACGTTAAGGGCTTTTTTTTTCCTGAGAGCTTTTTCAAGCTGTTGACAGGCTTCATTGTGTACTTTAAAAGTAAATTTTAGGTTGAGCTTTCTTCTTTAAACCATTCCAGTGAAGCTCTACTTTCTAATTCCATACTAGACTCGTGCTCCTCTGTGCTGCCTTCAGGCTGTTAAAATTTGCTCATTGCTACTTCACCCAATGTAATACAGTTCTGTACAGAACTGTGATACAGTTCTTTATACTAGTGAATATGTGTTTTTAGACTGGTCGAAAAGTTTGACTGCTTCAACAAGTTGTCTTACCCTATATAAACACCTTCTAGATTAGTTCTAGCATCCACAATTGGATGTGGTAGAGCTTTGTGTACTGTTTGCAAATGCCTGAGTGGTATGTGATGCAATAGACATATTTCAAGCTTCAGTGAAGTTGAAACACAGTTTGTTGTGAGTTTTACAGTATTTGAGCTTGACTTCTGTCCTTTGACTCCACATATTCTTTCCCTACAAACTAAATTAGTGAAGCGTCAGATGGGAGTGGTAAAAAGAAACACTGCTCTTTATAAAAAACCCTGCATTTATTGTTGGTTATAGAATGGTAACTATTAGGCTTGCTTGCTCCAATTTTACATTCTTGATGCTGTATTTATTATGGAGTCATCAACTTTGCGAAATTGCAGCTTATTTGTCTCTTGCAGTATGAATGCAATAGAAAGCTGTTCAAGTTGGTGCATACTTTTTGATGTGTGTCGTTTACTGAGCAGTTATTGAGAATTGAAGAATTTGTAAAGGATTAAGTCGAAATTTTTCAGAAACATATCAAATATTGGAAAATATTTTTCATTAATATTACAGTAACCTGAAGCTTTAAAGGAAGTGCATGCCCCCTTCTTAATATTGTAATTGTACAATATGATGTTCACTAAATTTAAACTAGACAGCTGCTCTATCTTTCAAAACACTTTCTGAGAAGAGTATAATGACATATACAGCCTACAGCTTCCTCACAAGGGGAAGAGGAGGTGCAGACTGATCTCTTCTCTCAAGTGACCAGCAATACGACACAAGGGAATGGCATGAAGCTTTTTGAGGGGGGTGGGTATTAGGAAAAAAATGTTCACCTGAATGTTGATTGAGGACTGGAACGGGCTCCCCAGGGCAGTGGTCACACCGCTAAGCCTGATAGAATTCAAGAAGTGTTTAGACAATGTTCTCTGGCACGTGGTGTGATTCTTTGGGGTGTCCTGTGCATGGCCATGATTTGGACTCAGTGGTCCCTTCCATCTTGCTGTATTCTATAATTATACTTACAGTCACTGAGCTGAGGCATAATGTTGAAGACTATGTATATAGTCTTATTTCATGGTAAATATTTTAAAGTACAAAGTAGATTAACACTAGAAAGAGATTTGAGTTGTTAAGAGTCAGGCTTGCTAGTTTGCCCTGTTAATTCTCCCTTTCTTTCCCAGTCTGTTATCTGGCCCAAATTAATTGCAGTTTGGGAGTGATAGACGACAAGGAAAGCCTGGTCTTTTTGACTCTTGAAGGGAATACTGAGTATTAAAGTAAAACCATGTATGTCCAGGAGTATTAAACCAGAAGGAACGACTATGTTTCTGTAAATGAATGAAGTATTTTTTTCCAAGTATTTAGGGTATTCACTTGGCCAACAGCAGTACCATGAAGAGATATCTAGGTTGCAACTCAGATAAACTCAGATCTGTTACTCTATATGTATGAATGCAGGGTCTGATCAAAGTGGCATCAGTTGTGGCTCATTTCGTGGATGAAGTCCTCTGTGAAAGGAGGTTTCTGGGAAAATTATTCTCTTGAGAATAAATCTGAGAATTTGAGTTAGAAGAAAATTATATCTCTAAGGGTCAAATCTGAACTGTAAGATTTAATCTTGCTTGTGCTAAGAAGAAAAGTAGACTTGCATAATGTGAATCTTTTCATCAGAAAAGTGACTGTAAACCTCTTATTCAGCAAATCACTCCTGCTATCTATTTATGTAGTAATATTTATTTTGTAACAGTGTTTATTACTTGTTCTCTTCTCTGATGTTTTTATTGTAGCACCTGTTCAGCTCAAATTGATTTAAATTCATCTGTGCTTCTGTGATAGAATTATTAGCTAAAAATCCGGATATTGTAGCTATCTATTCTGTGCTACGTCTTTGAGTATAATTTGTATAATCCAGTGCACTCTCAAATGGAAGTGAGGGCAGAATTTGTCTTGCAAAACCTATAGCATTTATAAGAAAGTACCAAGCTTGACCTGAAATTCTTAGCTGATATGAAACTGTAACTTAAGAATAAGATGAGGAAATTTTACCTGTGACTCGAACTAAATGGTATGTTTTGGCAAATGTGGAGTTAGACATTGGCATTCAATGGTAAAATGGCTTTATTTTGTGAATAAAAGGGAAATCAGAAATAGTACTTGATATTTCTTTTTCAGATAGAGGTATAGATGATGAGCTGCAGAAGTTTGAAAACTGACTAGTAGCTATGATACCTACTCAAAACAGTGGAGTCTATCAGAAGATGGGGCTAGCTTAAGAAAAAACTTTAATTTGGAGCTCTAAGAGTTAATGTGTACCTTTCTGAAAGAGCTGAAAAAAATTTTTTTTAAATTATTTTAGTACTTCTAATAGAATAAATTATTATTATTGAAAGCCCTTATGCTTTCTAAATTAATATCTAATTTTCTTTTTTAATGTGAGCATATCTATTTTTCAGATTTTATGTGAAAAGAATGAGAAAGCTTATTATTGTACAAATCTTGCAGGTGTTGTCTTTCAGCTTTGTAGATAATAAAAGCTAACAGCAGATTGGTATTTGCAGATGAAGCAATCTTCAATTAAATCCCAATTTGCCTGTACGTATAAAAATGATTTGAGTGAAATGAGAGGTCAGCATTCCCATGGAATTCCAACCTGCAAACATCCTGTTGTACCAAAGCAACATTTAAAAGCTGGAAAGTGCACAGGTAAGCTGTGGTAGGATTGAGTAAGTAAATGTGATGGGTAATACTTTAAATGCTATCCAAAAAGCGTTTGTACTAAAAGCTTTAGTAGAACACAAAATTTTTTTCAAGGAAAAGAACAAAAAAGTTCATTGTTCTCAATGTCTCATATGCCAGTTAAATCTTTTTGCAATAAAATTGTAATGCCAATGCTTTGAAAATATAAATGTTTGAAAAAAAAGAAGTGTTGGTGCAACCTTTAGGTAAAAAAGTGATATATGTTGCACATATGACATATTTGTTCTTATTCTACAAAAGTAAGGCAAATGAAATTTATATTTTTGCCATTAAAAGGGGGGAGAATTTGTTTCACTGCACTGTAAACTATATAATATATAAGATTTCTATGCCCTTTAACCCTCTCTTACAATATCTTAAAGTTTTAAATCTGCTTCCCTAAGTTAGTTATTGCGTGTTTTTGAGCAATGTAATTTTAAATTGGCAATCCACTTATGAACACATAGCAAATGTTAATAGCAATGACCAGCATAGCTTTGTTTTATGGGTAATACATTAGTTTTGATTTAAAAAAAAAAAAACATGGCAGCCCTTATAGAAAAAGGATGTATGTTCCCAGGTAACTTTTTATTTCCTCACATATGTTTTTGATATTCTTGCATGACAGAAGGTACAAATTCATGTCTTGATGTACCAGGGCTTGGAACTATTTCTGAAAGTGTTCACCAGACTAGAAGTTATGCAGAAATGGGAAAGCTGAGTTGTCTGCCAAGGAACAAGAACTCCGAGAATGAACAGATGGATTTGAATAACGACAAAATAATCTGTGACAAGGAAAGTGAACCATCTTTGCAAAAAAATACTAAAAGACTTAAGACTTCAAACAGCTCTGAGAAGGAATTGGACAGCAAAATTGGTGGAAAAAGAAAACAGACCAAAGCTGCACGTAAGAATAAGTTGATTGCTGGTCAGGCAAAATTAACTCGCTTTTTTCAAGTCTAAGTTTTTTTTTTCACGTACACAGTATGTTGACAGTTGTAAAATTTTGCAAGAGAATGAGTGGAGTTATTGAATGACTTGCTTTCATATGTAAATAGTTGAAAGTAGCTTGTATATCTTATTAGACAACTAGTTACAACTCTGGATTATGCTGAAGTATTTTATTTTTTAATAACAGTACATTGTTAATTACACTGTTATTTTTGGTAATGAATTATGTAACCCTCTACAATGCAATGGGAAATTATTTTTGGAAGCGTTTGGACAATTACACTAACACTCAGTAACCTAAAATTACATTAAATTCAGAATAAAATGTTTAATCTTCAAAGAAGGTGGTGGAGATTGAGTAGTTTTCACACTTGCCAACACGGTCGATAGACTCTTCCAAGCATACACCTGAGAACTACAGGAGGTAAAAAAAAAAAGAGCCTGAAAATTTAAATCATCAAAGAACCAGCATTCTTATGGCTTCTGGAAATACTAATTTAACAAATACTCCCTCCCCCGTGCATCAAATCATAGCAATCATGGAGTCTCTAAATTAACCTTTTACCAAATTGCTATATTGACATTGCAGTGTAATTTACCAGAATCAAATAATTTTTTGTGTAAAAATAAAATATATTTACTGTCAAAATCCCTTCTTCCTATAGGGAATTTAGCTGAATTTTCTTCATCTGTGGTCTCTCTTTCCTGTATTGACTCAGTATTTTGAATTTCAGTTTCAGCTGGAAAAGCCATGGCACCCTTCAGTGCAGGATAAGGTAGTTGCTTTCTACCTAAGTTGGTTGGCATAACATGATTGAAGAAATAATTTCTGGAACTTCTGTCCTGTTTTGAGGGAACACAAGAGGTTTATCTTTAAATAAAGTCAGTTGTGTTCACATTTTGTATTTTATTCTTCAACAGTGCAGTTATTTTATGCTTCAAAATCATACCTTAAAAATAATGACCTGCATTACATCTTTGGCCAAAATGGTTTGATGGACATAATTAAATAATGAGTCTCCTGTTGGGCAAAATTAAAACCCTGTTGCCACATATAGGGACATGCATCAAATATAAATACAACTTTCTCCCCCCACCCCAATCCTCCAAGTTTTGGCTACTATCCGTGAAAATCAGATTTAATTCAACCCTCCAAGTTTACACATTTAGATTATTGGCATTAGATATATAACTTGAATTTTTTTCTTGACTATGTTATGTTAAACATATTTTTGTATGTTTATCTGGTTATTGCTTGAAATTGTTGTTCTTGTTTTCTAAAGGAGTATAAATTAATTTCAATTTTGCAATTAAATGAAAATTTAAAACTGAACTCACCAAAAACTTCATGTTTCCAGCATTCTTATCATTGAAAACACTGCTGTCTTCAGTCTTATAGTGCTTTAGCAAAGGTATAGCTCCCCTGTTCATAGTTTTATCTCCATTTGGTAGACTTTTTCCTAGATTTAATGTAGCTAGCAAGATATCTTCATCTTCTATCTCTTGCAGAGATTTTGAGAGTAGGAAACCTTGAGAAAAAAGAGATAGAAGGGAGAGAATTAGGATATATGATGATATGCACATTTTTTAGTTATTTAATGCTTGCATAGAGGTTCTGCACTTCTCGAATTCTAAGAAAGCTTTTCCATCGGTAAATAATTGTTTTCCATTTCTAGGATGGCACACTTTATATATTTTACACGTTGAATGGAAACTACTTCAATGGCTGATGAGATCATTCTTTTAAAATGACTCATATTAAGGGAGTGACCTTTTCTATAATCCTTCTAATCCCACCTGTTTAGAACTAAAACATTTATTTGTCATGCCTAATTTGTTTCTTTGTATGTTTTTAGAACAGATTAGTTCTTTCTGATGAATCAGTATAACAAAGATCACAGAAAAAGTGATGCCCATTTGTCTTGTTTATAAAGCCTTACCTCTGGTTAAGGCAGTTTAAGAAGAGAAACTAATCTGCATAAGTAAGCAGGATTGTTGTTAACGTGTGATGTATCATAGATTTTGATCAAAACAAGATTCACTAAAAAGCTGAAATTCTTGAAATTTGATGATAGCTTACACTGTTACCATGTTGAAGCTGAAATAATTAGTTTGTATTTTGATGTCTATTATGTCAGGTTGGATTATACTGAGTTAAGGGCTAGAAATATTTGTTAGTACTTAATTAACTATGTTTGTATTTTCTTACTGAAAATGGACCTTTCTCTGCTACAAATGTGACATTAGTCAAATATGCTTGCTAAGAATGTAGAAAGAAAAGTAAGCTTCAGTTTTTCATTTAAAATTACTTTGAAATGTATCAATTACCCTGTGGAAGGAAATATATAAGTTTCTGCATACTGTGTTGTTTTGTTGGGCTGGAGTTCTTTTGTTTGTGTTTTTTTGTTGTTGTTTGTTTGGGGGGTTTTTGTGGTGTGTTGTTGTTGTTGGCTGTTTTTTTGTTTGGTTTGGGGTTTTCTGCCATATCTTGAAAGCAAATAGGGCCAGCTGAAATTTAGCTGATCTGTTAATGTCAGTGATAGAAACCACACATTCAGTGGCTGTGTGCCTCTTAGCTAGTACATCATGTTTCATCCTTTAGCTTAGTTCGGGGAACCAAACATCCTGCTATTCAAGGCAAAGCACTAGGAAATTAGCCACTGTTCCCTGCTAAACTTCCTGGAAAAGCACCTGCCTTGCCAAAGTGACTTCTTAGTATATTTTACAGGAAGATATGTCATGCCGGACTAAGCAGATTTTGACTAAGAAACGTTTTGCTGTACCCTCTCTTCTCCAAATGAGGAAAGTGCATTTAATCCTTTCTGGGCAAAGCATCTCTCACAAACAGGAATGTTGCTTCTCGTTGTTTTCATTTCCTTGCTGTAGAGCCTGTACTTGCCTTTGGGCAATTGAAGTGTTTTCTTTCCTTTGACTTTAATTGCCTGGTTACAGAGGAGACAAATTTGAGAGATGGTTGTATATGGTTTAATACTTCTCAGCCAATCTGTTTGCTAATTTGTATTTTTCCCTCACATTAAGTATTTGTACAGTTTTGTTCAATTAATAAAGCAGAAGCCATGTATGCTCTGTTGCAGGTACTTTTTGTTTAGCTCAACCTTGACAGAGCAGGAGTGCTTTGGAGCTGTGTTGGCAACAAGCTGTTCTTTTTTATATGTTGTTCTATCAATTAAGAGTTGGAGAACAAGCCATCAACCCAGTAATTAGGTAGGTGACAGGAGTGTCTGTTCCTCTGCTCTGGCACCCACAGGTGTGCAGCATCTCACACGAGGCTCAGTTTCAAATTTCTGTCATTGAATAAAAAGCACAGCTACAATGAGTACAACTGAACTGGATCATTCAGAAAGTCCATCTACAGTATCTGTCTTGTTGTGAGACACAAGCTGATGTCTGTGGAAGAATATGAAGGTACTTGTTCCAGGATCTTTTACTGCTTTTTGAAGTAGTTTTTAATTTTTAAGGTTTATTGAAGCTCCAAGGTGATTTTAGTGATATTGAGTAGAAACTTGTAATCAGGCTGCTTAGAAATCCAGAGTACATGTCTGTAAATTCAGTTACTTGTCAACTGTTCTGAATAGGCAGAAAACATTTATTGCAGATTTGCAATGTGTGTGTTGTGCACAGCTCTTCATGATGCCTTTGGGAATTCTAGCACTCTGATATCTACACTTTTATTTCTTCATCCTGCAACTTTCAATTTTAGTGAACATGTAAAATGTTTTAATAAATCAGCTTCTAAGTTTTTACTATTATTTGGGAACTTTTTAAAAAAAATTCTTAAATAGTATATATTAATCCAGTAGGGCTTTTAGAACAATAACAATTATTTTGAGAAATTCTTCTTGTTTCTACTTTGCATCTAGTTACAACAAAATATGACCTCTTAACATCTGAATGTATAAGTAAATTAAATTTAGGTGATAATATGCCTGGAATTTCTCTTATTCTCATTTTTTGAATTTTTCTAGGAATGGGTTACAAAACAAGTGTGATAGTTTTATTTGGTCTTGTAACTACTGTAACTGCCATGTACAACTGCTTGAATCTAATTCCTAGTATTGACTGAAGAATAAATAAAGCAGGTATGTATTGTGTAAAGTCAATTATTTTCTATTATCAGAATTGAAAAACTTCATAATGCAAGAGAAGTTGTTTAGGTAACATTAATAAATCGTTTTAGTGACTCTTAAAATAGCACAAAAATAATTGCTCAATGTTAAGTTGCCCAGTGGCTTTCTACTTCTGTTTTTAAAAGGTGATTGGGCTTGTTTGTTTCATTTTTAGTTTGGGTGTTGTACGTTTTATACAAACAGCTGTATTTCAGCCTGAGTTGTAGAAATACTAATCCCTTCTTGTGTGTTGGTCTAAGTACCTCAGTGTTTTAGTTCCAAACCCAACAAGCAGGTGTTAAAGTGGAGACTCTCTGTGCCAATAATGGAAAGAGCATATCAGCAGTTCACAGGGCAGATAAGAGGTAATTAGCACACTTCATTATTGACTGTAGGAAATTAAGACTCTTGCCTAACATGTTTTGTTGTTCCTCCTGCAATTGGTAGTCACCTGGAATCAGTAAATTGATTTAGTGTGAAATAGGTACAATGCTGCATGAAACAGGAGAACTCTGGAGTTCTGCAGGAGCACAGCTCTAATTACTTGGAGAACCTGAAAGCCATCTTCTGTAAATACGTCAGGAGAATGTACAAGAAAAGGATGGAGGTGAAACCCTACAAACTAGGTAACTTTTTCCAAATTTCTGCCCAAGATCCAGGGTATCCGTCTCACTCCTCTGTTGAATTACAGTCTGTGTATTTATAGAATTAAATATTATATTTGCTTGGTGTATTTATAGAATTAAATATTATATTTGCTTGTGTTAAAAATTAATTTCACAGTTGGGAAGACTTTAAAATATTTTCTGCTGTTTGTTTTGAAAGGCATTTCAGAATTTCATTTGGAGGAAGTGCATAAAGATGCAAATACTTCTTAAGGAATTGTGCAGCAGCAGAAGAGAACAATTTATGCATAATTTCTTCTAGCAAAGTTAGTGATAAGGGTATTGGTCACTGTGTCTGTCCTTTTTTAGAATTATTTATATTATATGAAATGATCTGTTATTGTAGGAATAATTTGCCGGTACACTATGTTTAGAATTAACTGAGTTGCTGTTTAAAAACAAATTAATCCCTCCTAAAATGTACCTCCACGCCCCCCCACCCCCAACAACTAAGTTTCTTCTTAGCAAAACAGTCTATGTGTAAGTCTATTAAGGATGTCAAATTAATCAGTGAAGTGGAAAGAGGAAAAGAGAGAAATTCCTCAAGCCATAGTAGCTTCTTAGTTTAGAAAAATACAGTGGTGATAGTGAAATAGTCTGTTTTCATGTAAAAATCTGCATTTCTGATAGAAATTCACAAAATTGTTATGGACAAGGCACAGTGCATTATTCTGTAACCAACCAAGAGCAGGAAAATTCCTTATGAGAGTCATAAAGAGGATGAGAAAGACTGGGCCCCTTTGCTTTGCAGGCAGATGAGAGGATTTCAGCCAAGGAAAAAATACAGCAAAAAGCAGGAGGTGCAACTGCAATTTTGAGCTTCATTTGAGCACAGGATGTCTGTGAGAGGCTTTGAAGCTGGCTATCCAGAGCAAGCCTGCTAAAATGCCTGTGATTTCTACTCTTCACCATTACCGTTCATATGGTTTTGATAGCACTAGGGTGAGTCATTTGTTTTTCATAACTAACATGAAGGCAGGAGAACTTTTTTAGGAATATTGATTCTTGACAGTTCTTTACCAATGGTACTGGAACCATTGGTGGGCTGAGCCCCCTAAAGGGCAGTGAGTGCTCTTGTTGGTACACAGGGATTGTGAGACTGACCACAGCTGGTGTTTGAGAGGAACAGCAGTTCTTCTCTTTGCTATTATGTGAAAGGAGTCAGGGTAAGGTAAAGGAATGTTATTATCAATATTGTCCATATTATCTGTCAATCCTATTGGTGATGTAGTTATGTCCCACACACGTCAGTACAGGTTCTCTTACTGAGCTGGATCCTCTGAGTCAATTTGTGTGGTAGATGCTGCTCTCGTGGAGATAGAAGAATGAATCCAACTCTACACATTTTATTTTTAGCAGAGTAAGTGTTCAGTAAATGCACTTGAGCAAAATCCAAATAATTTACTGTTTGTCACCTGGGTGTTTTTACCAATAATATCAATTTTTATTTAGGATTTATTTTGTTTGGTTGCTTGGTTTTTTTGTTTTAATTTTTACATTTCAGTCTCAAACACAATTGCATTTTCATCTGAATTGTTTTTACTAATGCTTTTTTCTTATAACAGTTGTTGGGAATCTTGGTAGTTATAGAACAATAATGTTGCAGTGTGAGTCCATGAAATATTTTTACACTGTTTTGGTGTTAGGTACGTTTTTGAGATATGCTAGTTTGTAAATTATTCTTTAAATAAACACAGAAGTCAGAGATGTTTACTCACAGAAATGCTCTAGTATAGTTTTCACATAGTAAGGTGAGCCACATACTTAAGGTGGGGGTCTGGGTTTCTCCTTGTGCATTCTGGAAAAGGAATCAGTTATCTTTTAATTCTGTTACTGTCAATTAAAATTTAAAACCTACAAAGGATCTGCCAGGTATTCTCTCTTGTTTGCCATACCAGTCTGTGATTTTGGCTGTTCTACTGTTTACTTAAGCAACAAGGAGTTGGAACCAGATAATCTTTGGTCCTTTCCAAACAAAACCATTCTGTGATGCTACTCCTGCCATTCATATGGTGTTAGCACAATGGTGTACAGAATGTTACAATGTGTGTTCTCTTAATTGTTACAATGCTTGTGGTTGTTTTCCAAGGACTAGGAGTGATGTTATGATTTAGTGACTCTCGAATCCTTGAACCTATTTTCTTTATTATCTATGCCAGCAATCTAACCAAATTGTACCTGCTTCTGTTATATCAATTCCAGTCAGGTCTTTTTCATTCCCAAGTATGTGAACTTTGTGTATGATTGAAACATCTGTCTCAAAGACTCTGAGGAAGAGGAATGCAGGCTGTTAATCATACAGTTTCTAGTGTGTATTACCTTTGTCTGCAGAAGAGACTGTGCTACTGTTGATAGTAAAAAGTACAGCCAGATACTTACAAAAGCTCTCAGGAGTTCCTGCACAGAATGGCAGTCACACTGAAGATTCTGGTGGAAGCTGTCCAGGAGAAATCAACTAAGTTTTGGGACATACCATGTCCCTCTACACCAGCATGCCTGGTATTTCCAATAAATGAGGGCCTGTCGGAGTCAGCCAAATCACTTTGGCAAATGTCTGCTTCTTTAGTGTTGACAGTCCAGATAGGGTGGATTGTTGTTATCCAGTGCTTTCTGCAGGCTTTGAAAAAGTCCATATATGCTGGTGCCAGGACTGTTAGCCATGGCAGCACTCCACTGCACAGATGAGCATCAAGGTCTACAAAGAACAATGGCACAAGGTAAAGAATTGCACCAGATGTTGTCAATTAGAAGCAAAACCAACCTGCTTTAAATTATCTTATTCTAGCTACGATCTAGTGCTGCTTTAATCAGACATGTCTTTTATGAACTTTTATGTCCTGATAGCACTGCTGCCAGTGACATATCAATCATCATTTGCATTGATATAGGATCATTAAAGGTTTACCTTAGCCAGAGTTTATTTTATAAGACTCGGTTATTTCCAAGCCCAAAATTAAAATGGTTACCCTGGGATATCCCTATGTTTAGCACTTGTTTTACATGCCTCGTATTTTGAATATTAAGTGTCACTTTCCCAAAGGGAATCAACAAGAGCTACCTTTTTTGATAAATGTCCTGCTGCAATGGCCTTTGCCAAACATTATGACTTCAATTTGGTCATTAATTTAGTAGCCAGGTTTTGGTTAAAAGTATTATGTGTAGCTGAAATTATTCTGTCTCACTCTTTTGGAGGATGCTGTCTGCCATTCAGCATTGCATCCACCTTGACTCATGCTCAAAGAATAATAATTTCCTGACAGCATGTCTGATCCTCTGAGATGTTATCAGCACACTTCATATTCTGTTTTCATTTCTGCTGGCACTGCCTGCTGTGGACATTGAGTTGTAAGTGATTAAGTGAGCAAAGTGAGCAAGGGTTCCTGTCCTTTTTGCTCTACTTACTGGTATGAGGCAGCTGAGTACTTATGATAGTTCTGTGCGAGATCATGATTTTTACAAGTGGAAGTGCTAAATGTAGGCAAAGAATAGAACCAATGAGGGTTACAGCTTCTGCCAGAAGACTTGTTGCTGTTTTCTGTGGATAGTAGTTCTTTCTAGATCTATTGTGATTTGTCAGTGTCGTTGTACATAAGATCTGAATGTTCCTTATCATGTATTGAGTCCTTGTTTACAGTATCACACTGCTAACTAGTTAGCCCTTCAAAATAATGGGGCCACTGAGGGGAAAAAAACCATCTCATTACTGTCTTAATTATGTGGGGATATATTATGGAGATACAGCCTTGGAATCTCATTGACATACTTTTTTTTGGCCAAAATGTGAGGCAGAGTTTACATTTACCCATTACTTACCCATGCCAAAGTAAAAATATGTGTAAACTTGAGGTACTAATAATACTAATTTCATAGATTTTGTGCATAAATTGTGTTTATGGAATCTTCAGCCGTTAGCTATTTTTCTGAACTGCTAAGATTGGATTCAGTTGAACTAGTTTACAATTGCTGCAATATTACTAATATACAGTCACGATGAAGTTTGGTGGCCACCACCTGTTGGTTCAGTGTTGCCATCTATAACTGCAAACATTAATTTTAAATAAACGTGTTAGGCAATTTCTAGCAAGGAACAATCAGGTTTTAAGATTGGATTTTATGATAAAATGTATAAACTCCTTCCTACTGCAAGGACAACAAAGCAAGTCACACGCATTCCAGGTGACATCTGATGATGACTTCTTGACACAGGCTGACTTAAGGCTGATGAGGCAGAGGGCTCTAATGGGCTTGGTGCCAATAATTAGGAACTGGGTATGAAGATTATCTTAGCTTTGTCTGCAGGGACCATAAAATGGTGGTGTTCAGGACCCTGGAAGAAAGAATGGGGCAAATAACATCACAACGTTGAATTTCAGAGGAATAAACTTTCCTTGGGTTAGAGTTCTGTTTGGGACAAACATATGTGATGGTCCTGGAGAGAAGAGGGATCTAGAATTCACTTTTATACCACAGGGGAATATGTTTGCTAAATTTAGATTTTCCTAAATGTTAGTATGCCATTAGTTTAACTTTCATTTATATCTCCTGTTTCAGCAGATATATATTTAACTTGCATTGTCTACCTAATTTATTAGTTCATCTAGCAAATAATCTGTAATATTCAACAAAAACATTTTCTTCAGGGTGTAAAAGTGAGTAGAAACAAGTTCTAAAACACTATCTGTAAGTGATTAGAATGAGTTGGCTTCCTTTCTGATCTTTTGTAGTGAAAATTATTCTAGTTCACTTAATGAATGTTTAACATTTAGCATAAGTAGTTTTAACCTGAAGTGATAAACCTGTACTCTGTCTTGCAAGTAAAAAATTTGTCTTGCAATATCACGGGTTACTGCATGAACAGTTTTAACCATTTAAAACTTTTCTCAGTATTTGTGTGTTCTAATTAATACACATTTATCATGATGTTTATTGTAAAGTTTAATAGCATTAACATATTTTATGTTACTATATTTAATAAAGCCATAGAACATTCCAGAAAACGTAACATAAGACTTTTGACTGTGGAAACATTAAATGTTTTAGTGGGAAATGATGAAATGCCACATATTTAGCCATATATTCATTGGTGGAAAGTGGTGAAGAGCTTTTTTCTTTTCATATTTAATGAATGTGCAACAAGTTCATATTTATTACGTATTTATTCCATGGAGTTGTTGAGCATGATTAGAAAGAGAAGTTGAAAAAAATAAAGAGCATTTAATTCATGTGGTATAGTTCTATGCTTCTGGGCAATTTTATACAAAGAATATACCATAACCGACTTCTGAATCTGACTTGATTTCTGATTTATGTATAATATGCAATATTGTCTCTAAACTGAATATTTTTGTTCTCAGAGTCATGGAGTAATATCTTAAGAACTCTGTGGTAAGATATGAAAATGTCCAGGTTAGATGCCAAGCTGTTTTATTTGCCTCCTCCTTGCATATGTAATCTGAAAGAGAAAAAAGGTTGCTAAGCATTATTATGATACTTTGATAGTAAGCTGCTGCTTAAGCACAATTGCGTATTAGTCCTTTTTTGGCATTCTCCTTTACACTTTTATTTCTGATTACATAATCTCTTGAGTATTTTTGTAGATGAAGTCACAGATAATCCAAAAAACCAACAGTGTTTTTATGTTAGGAAAATGTGTCAATTGCAATCATCTAGATTTTTTCCTGTTGTCAAATTCTTTCATAAACAGGCAAACATTTCTAGAATGGTAAGGAAATTGTTTATCATCAGCATCCTAAAATGGGTACAAAAGCTAAACAGTTACATATGACATTGATTATATTGAATAAGATCATCCCTGCAGTATTTTCTACATGATGATTATGCAAAATCATGTTTCCGATGACTTAATTGCAGTTCTTTACATAATTTTTCATTAGAAATAATCAAGCTCTACATTTTGCTAGGTATTGTCATTAACTTTACATATTTTTGTGAGAGCTGTAGTGCTTAATGAAAAATTGGTTTTAATTACCAAGAGAAGCTGAGTAACATTTCCTCCCAATTTTAAACACTACCTTATTTCATCTTATAACAATTTGGAAATGAAGCTTGTTAAATCAGTAAGCATTTTATCAACCAGAAGAGATGATTGAAGTTAAAATTACAATTAGATCTAGACATATACCTGTTCTAGGAAACAGTAGAATTTGACCATCAGATATTGAACTAGAATACTGAAAAGGTAGAGAAATAGGAGGGTTTATTAATGTTAAAAAGTAACTGGGAATTACAGTTTAAAATACAAATAAAAGAAATTTATGTGGATGATGTATTTTGTGGTTTATTTTGAAAAATACGATAGATGTTGAATTAAGTCTGCAAATGAAAATTCAGTGTTATGTAACCTGTGTGTCTGTGCCAAGATTTACAATAATTTGCAAACATAGGGAGTCTGTCATATAGAAACTTTAGTGTTGGAGGCTGAGATCTTAGGGTCTTAAAAATGTCAAATCCATGACATACATAAGTGGGGTCGTTGAATGCATTCCCTAGATACCATCTGCTATAGAACAATTGTTTTAAGAATTAAAAGGTCTGAATGCATCTTTCTTCCATTCCTTGGTCAAAAAGCCGACAATATTTAATTAGTAGTAGTCCAAAAGACCTCATAGGTAGAAAATGAATATGAATCCAAGCTACTTCTTGTACTGACCAGCAATAGCTTTTCCTTAAAGTAAAACCATCTGTGAACAAATAGACATATTAAAAACCATAGTAACATTAGTTTTCTTTGAGTATTCTGGGACTGAAAAATGAGTCTCATTGAGATTTTTTGCCCTGACATTTTTAGCTAGCCAGACCATGAAATATCTCATCTTGCATGTTAAAATGTCACAAGCTTAATAAACAAATGTTGTTGGTATATGACTGAATAGAACTCAGGCTGGAGTCAGAATATTTGGAGGGAAATTCACATGGAGCAGTGTCATGTAGTTTATGAAATTAATAACAGCTATTATTGGAATCCTCAAATGCTGAGCACGTTAATGTTGACAAAGGGTGTCCAAAGGTAGATAATGCAAAGGTCAGTAATAAATTTTGTTACACTGCTTCCCCTTTGAGTGTCTGGCAATACTAGATCTTGGAGACAGCTGGCTACTTTTCTAAAGACAAGTAAGATACCAGATAAGTGTGTAAGTGTTGATTGTAATTGTGAGCACTCTTGTTTGTAGGAAAGGGTTATGTTCACTACTCTGGGCACAAGAACATGTGTCCTTGGAGGCTTCCAAGGGGAAAGCCTAGAAGATCATTTCTGCCAGCTGGTGCTGAGGAAAAGCATCAAGTCAGGAGCTTATAAGGTTAATTTGTGATTTAGAGAGGCTCTAAGATATTGCTGATAAGGAAAGGTTATGCTGTGAATTAAATGTAACTTTTTCCCTTTCAAGGTGATCATATGCTGTGCCCTGTTTGGAGAAGAATGCTTTTTTGTTTGAGGGTTTTTTTTCCCTTGTTTGAGTTATAGTGATTCTCTTCATTATTGCTGATTTTTTTTCTGTTCATCTCGAAGTCCATTCTTGATGTGACCCCTGCATGCTGAGCAAACAGAACTTCTCTGTACTTACAGATAGTACCTTGTACCTGCATATCTGACATTATTTTTGTATGTGCAAAGAGGACCATGGCTTCCTTTATTCTTTACCTTCACAAAAATTATCCTTTTCCTTCATTTTTCTCTAATCTTTTCTTATGACATAGCTTGCTTTTAAATTGTATGTTCTTTCCAAATGCTCCTTGCTCGTCTGTAAATTTAAAACAAGAATTCTGGAACTGTATCTTGTTTAATGATATTCTGTTTGCTGAACCTAGGAAAGAAATGCAGTTTTCAAATTGGCATTGAGTTGAAAATGCAAGATAACTCTGGATGTTCATGGCCCTGTGCTTTTGGGAATAAAAAAGTGAGATATCAATGCTTTCTTTGCTAGAGAAGTCAAAGTTTAATCAGAGGTTCTTATTGAACACCTATGGTAAATTATGCGCTTTCTGTTCCTGTAGATTTTCCAATTAGGAAGGAGATTTAATTTACAAGTCAATTTTAACACCTAAGATAAATTCAGAAATTTTTTTTTTTTCTATTTTGCCTTATAAAGCTTGGGTCAGCATGAAGTATCCTATGTAGTTTTTCATGTGCTTGATATTCACAAAACTAATGAGAAATCAACCCTCTTCAGTCTGTGCAGTCCCTGTATTTGGATAGTGAAGTGTCTGAATGACTGCACTAAAGCTGCACAGCAGCTGCCTGACAGTCAATCCTCTTTTAGCATGACTGACTGCGTATTCACCCGCTGGAAAGTGTATGTTGTAAACAGAAGAAATACCTGCAAAGGCAATTAAGTGCTTGCACAACATATCTGAGAGTGTGACTGCGGCCCAGTATTTGATTTTTTTTTTTTTTTTAATATATAAGCAAAACTCCTTGAAGTAAAGAGAATAGAGGCTATATTTTTAAATTTTAACAGTAATAACCAGAACCTTGCTGTTTTTTCATTTGCCATAGGTAGGTATGCAAGAGGTACTACATTTGATTTTGTTTCTGGCATGCAACATACAAAATTATGTTTCCAGATGCTAAGAACCATTCTTTCTCTTCTACAGCCTAATCTTTCTTTATGTCTATTATCATTTTTTCATTACTCTAATATGGTCCACTGCTTCTTTATTGTTTATTCCTAGAATTGGGATGTTCTCTCCAATACAGCATTCTTGTATTTTTCATAAGAAACATTGTAGTTTTAAGGTTTCCTGATAATTTCTGGCAGTTTTGTTTGCATTTTTTTTCTGTGTGTGTAATAAAGTTTGTGAAATGCTCTACATAATTTCTGTATCTGCTCTAGTAATTTGGCATTATTTTAGCATATTTCAAATTCAGTTTCAAAGATGTTAAAATAAGGGTTAGATTGTTTTAGCTTTAGGCTAGTGAAGGAAACACTAGGATTTTTTAGTAGCCCATGTATGCGATACCTATTTGTAAGATAAAGGAAAAGAGGTTACAAATACTATGATAATTTTAAAATGATGAATTAAAATAGGTTAAAAAGGGAATTGGGGGATAATTTGGAAAAAAAACCCCAAAACCAAAACAACTCTGGGAAACTATAGAATACATTTTATTATTTTTTTAATTCGTCTACCACAAAATATATCTGTAGTCCTTGCAAATATTCTGAGTTTGGATAATTATGCCTCCAAACTAATAAGGCAATGACTAAATCAGTGGTAGGAGTTTAAACTATGAGTGGCAAAGTTTAAAATAGGAGCTGGGCCTGTTCTTAGCTAATAAGAGGTAAATAATTTAATTTCATTATTTTATTCTTCACTTCCCTGATGTCTATAGTGGCTTGGGTGAGGAAAATACAACAGGATTTTGTGTAATTTATTCATGGGGTTCATTTGTCACTTTCAGAAGTGAAATGTGTTAGTTAAGCACTAAATAAAAGAATCAAAATATGGTCTGTCTGAAGCATTCACGGATGTACAGTTATCACATTTTAACAAGAACACTTGCTATATTGTGATCTTTCATGTAGAATACATATAAACACAGCCGTAAAAATAACTTTTAAGAATTGATTCTGTATTTGTGCTAAGTGCTTCTGAAACTGATAAACTACAGTAGCAGAAATACTATTTATGAAAGGGGTGACAAAGAACTGCTACAAATGAGATGGTAAATAATCACATTTGCTTCATCCTGGTTTAGAGAATAAAAAGTAAAGTAGATTTATATCAACAAGTACTTAAACCCATTTCTACCTTAGTCATTTCAACAGTAGAAATGGTGATTAACTCTGGTAACTCCTGCATTTTGCAGCAGTGGTGCTGTGTTAACATTCCATGTTATGAGGATTACACTTTTGTGTTGCCATCAAGGTTCCTAAAAATGTTTTTTAATGTTAGTGTATATCTGCTCATCAACTGCTGTTTTGTAGCTGAGACAGGTAGTATACTACAGCGATATTGCCAGCAACATCTTTGATTTTGTATGTTATCAGGCAAATTTAGTATAATGATGGTGAATAGTAGTTCCTGTCACTGGCATGTAGTTTTGCCCTAAAACAAAATTGCAATAAAGTAATACTAGCTAACATTGATTTGAAAAAACACTATTATTTAGCAGAAGGCTGGGGAAGAGTACTTTTCTCTGGCACCCACCATCCTGTTCAGTTCTTAAGTTTATACCTATCTGGCTCCAAAAACTGATGAGAAGTGAGCACATTTGCTCTGCATGTTTTACATGTGCCTCACTAGACCTAAGTAATTTATTCACCTGTAGGTTATTCACTGAGAAATGTACTTGTGGTTTAACATTGTATCGGAATAGAAACTGAATTTATTACCTAACATTGTCTGATTTGAAAATAGTGGGAAAAAGGCACAAAATAGTGTTGCTACTCTTCTACCTGTGGCCCAAGGGTGAGGTGATCTGCATGCTGTTTAGTTTTGTGGTAACATCTTTTACTTTTCACTGACTGCAAATAGTACCCCTGGTCAGAGCTCCTGTTCTAGCTGCACAAGGTCTCTTGTGCTTGCTTTTCCTTGCCAGGTAGCCTAAAGCAGACATCCAGTGTTATGTCACCCACACTGGACTGCTCTTTAATGCTCTCAGTTGCCTCCATACATTCCAAGTGTTCTGTCATGTAAAGGACATCTCCACTTGGTCATCTTCATGGCTTGTCCTTTGTGAAGAGTCTGTTTCCATCTGTTTCAACACGGTGGATGGATGAGCCATCATACCGTGTCTCCATGAGTATAGCAATATCATGGTCCTGCAACTGCGTGCAGATCTCTTAATTCCTTTATTCTAAATTCAACAGGTATCAGTGTACAGGCTGATTTTGCAGAAGTTGTTCCTCACAATAAGGCAAATACTTTGAAACGGTAGAGTCATAAAAATAATAGAAATATACTTAGAAAGGAAAAGCATTTGTTGTGTTCTTCTGGTACCTGTTCAAGTATATAAAAGATATGTTAACTCTGTGAAGCAGTGTGTCATATACAAGAATCCTACTCTTTTCCAAATATTATATCACAGCTATTCAGTATGACAATAGCTTTAGGCATGAGATAAAACTTTGGGTGCCATTAGTTTAAACTTATGTGCAGAGATGTTTATGGCACTGCTGGAAATACTGCATTGAATTGCATTTGTTTCCTAGGTTTGTATTAGACTAAAAGAAGCAATTTGCATTTTGAGAGCATTGTTGATACAATATGGTGGTGTGAGTCACCAGAAGCTTAGTGGCATAAAGAACTGTAGCCTGAAGGCAAAAATAATAATAGTTGGCCTAGAGTCCTGCCTCTCATTTAGTATATTATAATCATTGGCTTTTTATGTCTTGTTTTTCCAAATATGAATTTAGTGCTGGTAAAAGGTACTGACTCAGTTTTGAATCTTTTCCTCTGTCCTTGAACAGACACAGCACAGGCAGCAGAACTGTGATCTTCCTCCCATACCTTGAATATGGCTTTAGTTTGGTGATAAATGCACATCAACTTCTGGTTTAGGTTGCAAGTCAAAGTTGTGTTCCCATGGTCAATAGGATAAAGTGGTGCCTCTACTGCTGCTGTGTCAGAGTTCACTTTTCCATTTTCTGTTGCTTTAATGGGCTAAATGGACTGGTATGATCATGATGGCAATATTGACAGGTAGTTAAATAAAGTTATTCCTCAGTTAACCCTGAGTTCCTTTATGTGGCAAGGTAACATTTTAAGGAGACTGGGCATACCTCCATTTCTGACTTACTGTTTGCTTTTTTAGGCAGCCTTAACTGGAAATATGAGAAGTGTAGCCTCTATTGCTTTCTGATATACATAGATCATTCCCTAGAATTCACTATGTAGATAGTTTTTCATGTAAGATTATTTAAAAGAAAGCAAGCATTAATTTGGAAGTGGAGTGAAAGAGACTGTGATTTCACCTATAGAGAGCAAAAAAAATTAGGGTCCATCCCATGGAACTATAGTTTCTGTAAATTGAGTAAGTTACAGTAGTTTGGCCAAGTACAGATAAAACAAATTCTTTTGGCAAAGTTATAAGTTTTAATTATCCTACAATGGAATTGATGCAACATCCCCATACATTATGATTTTTTTCTATATGGGGAATATTCAGTATAAACAGATGTGAACCTAATTTAGCAGCTGATAGTTCAGGATCATGAATCTAGATGAAGTTGTTTCTAGAGTTTTGTTTACTAAAAGCAGTTACATGTTGTATGAAGATATTTCAGATTCATGTCTTATGAAAAACTGAGAGGATATCCCCCACACCAATTTTAACTTTTTAGTTCTTTCTACTCCAAACTTCAAAAACTCTTATTGTGCCCGGTGTTCATAACACTATCATGGTTAGTTCTTTTTTTCCCCCCGGAGACTTCTTGTGCTTGCAGCCATATAGAGCATGAAATAAGGAATATATCAGCCTTTTTATCTTTGCCTAGACACTTAAAACACAAGAAGTTATACTATTCTACCATCTCATACAGTATGCTTATGTGCTGGCTTATTTAAAAAAAATTTTCATTTGTTAAACAGGAAAACAAAAATTATAACCCAGCCCCCAATATCCCTACCTTTACCACATCAGCCTGGGTCAGCGTAGCTTGGGTAGGCCAGAGATGCTTAAAACTAAATTTAAACTGGGCTCCAAATCTTGTTTAAAAGTGCTCAAGTATAGTCCAAAAATATTTCTTTGGAACTTGAGTAAACTCACAGTACTTGGAAGCATAAATAATTACTCCTTCTGAAGTTACTATGACTTTTAAATATATTACTTTTACAAGCAAGGATATTAACGTCTCTGTAGCTACTTGCTGCTGCTATGTACTGGTGAATTTGGATGACTGTCAAAAATCTAAAAAGTTACTAGAAGTCTAAGAAAGAAAAAAGCATTCTTAAAATACTGAGTTTTTCAGATTAATAGCTGCTGAAACAGAAAATCCACATGTCTTTTTTGTAAGTTCTATTTATGACTTATGACTCTGAGACTTCTTGATCTGTGTGACAAAACTAATTTTCTTCATGGTTTTTTGCTTCTTATCACTTAAGTTTGTTATTTGTCATGGTGGCATTTTGATAGCAACAAAGATGAGCGTTTTCTTTATTTAATGATGATGAAAAATTTATTTAAGTTGTCAGTAATTGAAAGTAGGAGGTTTTTTTTTTGTTTGTTTGTTTGTTTTTGTTTTTTTTGTTGAGACTTAACCTTTCTCCAATTTAGCAACAAAGATCTAGTCAGAAGAGCTGCCTTTTGCACTACTCTGGCTACTTTGTATTAAGTAGAAGAATAATATGTTTCTTTTCTTGGAGTAATGTGGATTTCAGTGTGATGGATAAAACACTGAAAAAGATTGTAGGGGAAGGACTGTCTTAGATTTTGAATTTTTTTTGTGCCAGAGACATTAATATCTCTTTTCCAGATGAATACATAGTTATGACAATAAATAATATATTTAGCCATATTTTGTGCCAAAAATAATTCAAATAACTTTAGTTAGAATGTAGACCCAACTACTAGATTTAGTTTCTTGCATTATTTCATAATTCTGACTCATTATGTCCTCTTTAAATTTTGGATTCAAGCATGAGAAGTCTATCTGTCTTGTCTCTCTACAATAACCTTTACTAAGCAAATGTCCTAAAATTTAAAGAATTCATTAAAGCAGTAAACAATTTTAGATGCAGTAAGAATTAATCATTTGTGTGTATGTATATATATAAAGTGACAATTGTTTTAATTGAAGTCTTGACTTTTATGAAAATGTAAGCAAATTGCAGTTGGAAGAAATATTCTGAAGCAATTTACCATCATAAGGAAAAACCTACCTTTGACAGTTTCTCTTTTAGAGTTACTGTGTAGAATTTTGTTAGAGTAGTTCTTTGTTTCAGCTGAGAGCCACCTGCTTCTACTGCATGATCTGATTTTTGGATGAGGATTTGGGTTCCCAAAGGCATGAGGCAGGACCTGCAGTTATAAAACATGAAAGAGAGAAGTGTCTGGAAATGCTAATTAAATAATGTAAAGCAGGTAATGGGTTTAAAAATCAGGGTTTCCCTTTTTAATCATCTATTTTTCTTTTAGAATTTAGGAAGCAACTTCCCCATGTGAACAGCTAAGTCAGCAAGAAGGAGCTTGTGCTTTGGAATGCTTCAGCTACCAAGGTGGAATTCTCATGAGTGAATCGAAATTATTTAAGGTCACTGAAGTTTTATTGCATCTCATATGCAATCAGTGGATGGGGGAAAAAAAAGATTATCAGGAACAAAGGAATAATAAGGTCAAGTGAGCGCTGTCAAAGATATCTAGTGCAGTATGTTGGCCAAGTGCAATCCTTACAACTAAGATGCAGAAGAAAGTTAAAAGACTTTAAATCAAGCCTCAGTTTCTGCCTGCCTCTGTCGAGATCTGTATAAAGTCTGGCAGCACCTTTGACCTTGGTGATAGTGGAAATATACCTGCAGAACCACCAAAACTAATCTAATTTTGGGAGGTTCATATATTATTGACCTATCCAAAACCAGGTACAGACAGCACAGAGAGGTGATATTTCTCTCGGGGATAAACAGTACAGCTTCACCCCAAAGGGTCCCTGATCTTTATGTGTCATCAGTCAGGGAATTAAGTGCTAAGAGATTGAAACTGCTGTGACATAACTCAGTCAAAACAAGATTGAAGAGTCCTTTTCTTGATTTGGCATTCAACTACAAAATAACTGCATCTTGGACTTCAATAAGCTTTAAAAAGGCTACCTGTCAGGTTTGTCACTGATCTCAAAACTGAGGTTTTTTTGGCAGAAAATGTTGCTTTTCCCTTTTCAGATTGATTGCCCTTAGAAAGATTAGACCGAGGGAGGATGTTGTTCTGTCATGCTGCTGATTCCATCAGGTTTGTGTTATATCAACTGCAGTAGATGTATGAAAAATTCCAATTGTAGTTTGTATTAGAAATCTAGGAGCCAAGAGAGATAAATTCTTTACATGCCCTTTGGTGACATGATTTTGTTCTTGGTACTTGAGTTTGTCTGAAATAATTCCCACTTTTTGCCCTCCCTTTTTGTTATTAAATGTTTCTTTGTAGTTTAGCCAATGGTCATTTACTAATCAGAGATGTAATGTATGATTGTAATCATCTCTCACCAAGGAATGTGAATTTCTCTTCAATAAAAGGCTTTACCTACCCACTCAATTCCAAAACTTCATTTTCCTTTGTACAGAATGTAAAATCTGTTTGTTAACAATTCATCATTCCCAGTTTGTAAATTATATATTTCTTCAGAGAACTACCACAGTAATAATGGTAGTACCCCTATGCATGTTTACCTTTGTTGTACAATGGTAATAAATTTTGAAATGCAAATGTTTTTTAAAAGATGTTAAGTGTTATTGTCAGTGTCAGTATTTCCAAGTGCGTAAAATTTGGTAAAGAAATTCAATTACTTGTTTCTCCTAAGATGGCTAACATCTTGTATTTCCTCCAAGATTTTAGTATGACTTCATTCTGCACCATGTCAAATTATGTTTTTAGTCTGGGCCAACAAACACTCTGTAAGAACACTTTTTTTCTCTGTTGGAAAACTGAAATATTTTGTAATTTAGTTCTTGATTGATATTTGTATTGTTCTTACCTGGATTTTTATTTTCCTGAGTTTTTTAGTTTGGTGTTTTGTTTTTGTTTTTTGTTTGTTTGATTTTTGGGTTTTTTTTGTTTGTTTGGGGGGTTTTGTTTTGGTTTTTTTGATGTTGGCATTTTCTGGGCAGCAGAAAACCTCCAATTTTCAATCAAATATCCTGCATGTTTTAATGTTTTAAGAAAAATTAATATATCTTTTAAACACAGGAAAGTAAGTAAGATTTGTAGCTGTCAGTAGAAATGAGTCTCAAGCAAAAGTTAAGGAAAATCAAATAACATTAGTAAATTAACTTAAATTTAAGAAGTCTGTACTTGGATGTTGTCTGATTGCAATTCCCATTTCCTACTAGCGAACTGAAAGCTTTATATAATTTCCACTAACACTGGAGTCTCAGCTCATATTGTTTGGCCCTTAGCTGGATTTCTTCTAATTTCTTTTCAATTTTAGTCAGAAACCCTGTTGGCTTTTTAAGAGATTTGCAATCTGTAGCAGTCATATTATACAGAACAAGAGGAAGAGTCTGTGCTTGGTCTTCTGTTTCACAGGAAGGCTGTCTTCAACAGAAGTGCTCCACTGCTATTGCTTTTGCAACATATCATTACAATCAGTATCATTTGTTCCATGCTTTTTCAGCATCTGTGAAGCAGCAGCTGGTTACTGCTTTCTTCATCATCAAAGTGCTTTCAAGGACATTGGACTAGAAACTTCTAGGAGAATTTTATTAATTTGCAAACACCGGAATATGAGAATTTCAATGTTGATTTTAAATGTAGGTCAAGTAAGATGCTAAAAAATATTGGGGAAGACTCATCCGTGGTGGGAATGTGTGTGTTAATCCAAATATGAAACATCCTCTTGGAAGCAATGGAATATTCTTCTTGCAATCTTGATGATTCTCCATTATTCTGATAGTTTTAATTTTCTTCTTTATAATTACCTTTTATTTTGCTGGAGATACCAGAAATAATATCGGTCCCTTTAAATCTTTGTGTTGACATAAGATGTCTACATTTTATACACTTCACTCTGGGGATTCACATGGATCTAACACAAGTAAATGTTCTTCAAAGAGACATCTTGGCACATTTTAGCTACCTATAATTCTTCTGCAGTGTTGAACATCTACAAATTGTGCTTAATTGATAGCTACCAATCTACATTTCACTTCTCTGAAGTTTGACAATAAAACCAAAAGCTTATGGATGTTTCCATTTAGAAGGCATCATGCTGTTGGCATCTCTTTTGCTTATTTGTTCTTAAATGAAAGTGGTATTTCATTTTTATGGCAAAGCTATCAAGATAGGTATCATGAAGAGGCAGTTGCTGTCTTAGCTAATCAGAAATTTTTAATAATAATCTAACATCAACTTGGGAAAGCTCAGATACAAAATGGTCAAAAGTTAATGCTTTAAAATAGGTAAGAAACTGCTACAGAGACCTTATGGGACAGAGGAAGATTATTTCAATGCTTTGTCATATTCTTCATTTAGCTAATGCAAACTCATTGCAAATAGTGTTGAATAGCGCCATCAAATATACTAAAATTACTTTGAACATACTATAAGATGACATCTGTGCTATTTGCTGGACCTAGAAATTCAAAGTAATTCTTGCTTTCAACGTTCTTTTAGAATGAGTGAGGCTGATCATTTTGGAAAGAGACACAGCAAACGTTGCTGTTGGGATTTCTCCACCTAGCCACTTCTTGCTAAAGTGTCTATACTTTTACTGCACTTCATTTGGTAAATATAAATCCAATTCATTAATTACCTACTATAACTTTTAATTAGCTACTATAATTTTTAGAGGAACCTCATTTATTTCATTTTGTTGTTACAAGAGCATAGACTCATTGAGGTGGGAAAGAATCAACCTCCTTGCTTGAAGCAGCATCAACTACAGCACATTATTTTGGAGGTCAAGCCCATTTGCAGGTGAGCTTAAATATCTCCAACGGTGAAGACTTTACAGGTTCTCTGGGCAACCTGGTCTGGTGTTCAACTTTCTGACATTAAAAAAGGGATTTTATTACATATGTGAACAATTTCCTTAATTTTATGTTGCCTCTCTAACTTTCAATGGTTACTATTGAAAATTGCTTGGCTCTGTCTTCCATACTGCCTTGCATCTGAGATTTATACACATTCTCCCCTGAATCTTTCTTCTCATGGCTAAATGATCCTAGCTCTCTCACTCTTTTCTCATATTTCAAAAATTTGAAATTATTTTTATTTAAGTGAGGAAGCCATATTTTAAATATTTTAAATGCAATAAAATTGTGAAGGGTATTCTAAAATCTATCCCAACTTCTTTATTGATGTATTTTTGTTATTCCTAATAATTTTATTATAGATATGCTGATCCTAAAACCATCAGATTCTTCCCCCTTCCTATTAAACTATCTCCTAGGACCCTCTGCATGTCATTTTAGTGTGTAAAGTGATATATAAATAATAAAATATAAATAAAATAAATAAATAAAAATAAATAAAATATAAACGAATATTTCTCATTACAGTTTAAAAACTGAAAAAAATTGCATTAAGTGTCTGCAGTTGTGTAACATTTGAGGTGCAGTCATTGTAATTAATCCTGTGCAATACTAATGTACATTTATTTTAATGCTGTTTTGATTTCGGCCATCAGGTGATATGTGTCCTTTCACATAACTAGCACTAGAAAAACCTTATCTTGGCTCACTGTGTTCATACAATAATTTCCTTTTGGTTTATAGACTGTTCTTCAATCCCTCAAAATGTCAGAAAAGCGTTTCTCTGTCTGCCTTTTCCAGCATGTCTGCATTACCTAGGAAAATAGTTAATAAAAAAATCTCCAGTCTAACCTTTCTGAACTGCAAATCCACTGACAGTAGCTACTTATATTTTTTCCTAACTTCTTTTTTTCAGTAACGCTTACCAGATTCCTAATTAGCTTCCTTTCTTCCAAATTTCTTTACCCTGAATTGATTTGTAACTTCTAAGGATAAATATTTTCCAGTTGAAAATTTGCACTAATATCTGGTCTTCTCTATGCACTATCTTTCAATAGATAAAGGTCAGTAAGGGACAAGAAATGTGACTTCAAATGAAACAGATCAGGCCAAATTTTCATGTGGCTTACATAGAGTAACAAGTACTAAATGTTAAGATTTTTTACTCTAGTTCAGGTTCTTTCTTGGAGGCATCTCACTCTGATCAAGCATCTTAGAATCTCATCCTGCAGAAGTGTGTGGGAGGCTTTAAGTCCCTTTCTTGCAAAATTTTACACACACAAATGAAAACAGCAAAAATCAATAGTAGAGTACTTTTTTTCATTGAAGTACGACTTACAAGAATCCTAATTTCATACAAATACCAGGATATAAAAATAAGTAATAAAACATCTTACTCTGAAATATATCAAGATATTGATCAAGTACTCAGGATGAGGGATATAGCATCCTCACTGTTTTTCAGGTTGATTTGAAAATGAAGATGCATTAATTTCATTTAATGTGAGGATGGTGAGGCACTGGGACAGATTGTCCAGAGAAGGTGCAGGTGTCCCATATCTGGAAGTGTTCAAGGCCAGGCTGGATTAGGCCCTGATCTACCTGGTTTATTGGAAGGTGTCCCTGCCCTTGGACAGGAACCAGATCATCTTTAAGGTCCTTTCCAATCCAAACCATTCTAGGATTAGCTGTGGAAATAGGTTTTTTTTCCTACCTTATTGGTTTGTCCCATGGGCTCTTCTCATGAACATTTAGGTAACATTTTCGTTTATCAAATACAGCTTCATTTAAAAACCCACTTAAGATAATGGTTAAAATCCTAAAATCCCTTTTATTCCCCCCCCTTTCCTTTTTCCCATTCTCTATGTGTTTATGAGCTTAGTGATTGTGGGAAATGTTATCTGTATAACATTGTCTTGCAATCATATTGAGCCAAAATCTATGATTTATAATCAGTAAATTTCTTGGCTGTAGTGGGATTTTTGCTCAATTTAAGACCTTTAGAATTTGGTCTTAGTTTTCTCTGTACTAAAAGAACTTGATCATGTTTTCATGAAGTAAATCTAGTATTCTTTTCTATTGGTTTCTCCCTTCCAGGATCTCATTTCCTCTAAGACATCTGGCATGTAAAATTGGCTGACAGGAATGTTGCCTGGTGCATGAGCCTTGGAATGTTAGCAGTCTAAAGCTCAGTGCCATATCATGGGTGTGTTTTTCATAATGTTGGGGAGGATAAGTTTCCAGTTTATTCTTGTGCACAGACTCAGGATTTTTCTTTTGACAGTGCCTTCACCAGTTGTTATATGTAGGAGCTGAACCTGTAGCTGGTGTTGTACAGAGAGCCACTATGTGTTCAGCTAACCAGTCTAAAAACAAGACATCAAAGCTGAAAGGCTTGATTTCCTCTCTGAATTGAATGCCATGAATACATTCACAAGGACTGTAGATGTTTTTCCCCCTACTTGTGTTTTTACTAATCTGTTACAAGGTTGATGGACTGTAAAAATATTTGCTTTACAGAATAGTCATGCTCTATCTTTCTAGCAAAACAAACAAAACCAAACACCAGTCAACCTGAAATCATTCTTTGGTTCCACTAATATGAGAGATTTCAACTGATCGTACTTTATTTTGGGTGGAGCTTTTAGGCAGGCTTATAGCTGAACTATTTTTAGTTTTTTTTAATATAAGGAACATATAATTGAAATATTCCGAGCTGCTGTCATCTACTGCACATAACATATGAGTGATATTATTCTATTAGGCAGAATTGCATCACATTTGAGCTGTCATACACTCAGCTGTACTGAAGTCTTTCTTCAGTATACTGAAAGTCCATAGTGCTCCTTTCTTGCTCAGACCAGGCTGAAGCTTTCTCATTTGTAGATTTCCACTCGGCATATTTGATTTTCCTTTTCAGTCTGGTTTTCCTTGATTCTGTATTATGCAAAAATTTTCACTTTTGCTGCTTTACATCTGTGGAATTCCAAGGAGGAGAAATCAGATTTTTTTTCCCTTAATAAACAGCAATATAACAGTGAAATAGCCAACGAAGTTCCCTACTAACTGTAAATATCTTCCCACTGGCCCTGTAATAAATGTGTATAAACTCCTAGGATTTCCATTGCTGTGGAGGTAGGGAACTTGCCTTGATTTTGTGTTATTCAGAGATAAGTCACCAAAAATATGCATTTTTAAGAAAAGCTTTTGTTTTAGAGAGCCAAACATTTTGCAGGCCATGCATAGCCATGAATCTCTGCTGAGAATTTGCTCCAGAGACAGAACCTAAAATAATGTAGCCATAGAAAGGGTACTGCATGAATCTGAAATCTATGCTTCCTTCACATTTCAGCTATTGGTTTTGCACAAAAGAAATTGTTTATTTTTTGTCAGATGTAAAATAATGCTTTTTGTGTCACATACATTTACAGTTTAGACAACATTTTTAAAACTTTATAGGTAGATCATTTCTAATTTCCAGTAAATAATGTTGCATAATGCTGCTTGCATAAAAGATTTTTGAAGTTTACACTAAAAGCAGATTTCAACATCTTTCTTGAAGAATTAAAAAGACATATGCAGGATCTTGAATTTTTAACTCAAATTTATGCATATCCGTACTATTCTGTTAAATGTTTAATTATTTGTCTGTGCTGTATAGATTCATTGATATCACCTGCCTGTCAGACAATGCAGTTAATAGAAGGCAGTCTTTATGTGTTTTGTTTACTCTGCCATCTCTTTCCAAGACTGACAGAACCCAAGATTTTCATGTTTTCTTGTATGTCATGTTTCCTAGACCAGTGGTTATTTTTGCATCCCTTTGGTACTTTCCGTTCAAGACCATTTATGGACTTCGATGCAAGAACTGTGTACAGCATTCCAGTGGAAGCCTTAATGCTTCTGAAGTTGCTCTATTTTCTTCCCATCTTCTATTCTTTCTCCCCTAGTTTTGAATATGCATTTTACTATGAATTGGTTCAATTGGAAATGAAATAAATAGTTAAGTAAACTTAGTTTGCTAAAGATGAAGAATTTCTTCTTGCTTAATGAAATTTACGTGCAAAATATAACAGCCTTTTAAATTGTTTTCTTTACTGTGGTGTTTTTATATTATGATGTGACAAATTTATCACTGGAGGATTGAAATTTTGAATTTATAGCATGATGTTGCATGAGTGATAACGTGTTTTAAATTGCTATATGAGAAGCTGTGTTAGGATTTCTCAGTCCTGAATTTTGTGCTAATAGGGAGGTCAAGCATTAATATTTAAAATAGTTCGTCATATATATGGCAGGATAAGTTTATGACACTTTCAGAGGACATTTTTCTCCACTGCCTGAGAGCCAGGCCTGAAAACTAGAATTTTCAAGAGTTACACATAGTTATGATGAATGAGTGCAAATGCACAGTGGAGAAAAGAAATTTCTTGGAAATTCCTCTCTTACTTTTTTTCTATAGTGAATCAAGCAGATGCTAAGCTAAAGTTGGAAGCTAAAGTTAGCAGAAATCAGGAATCACTTGCTCAGTGTTTCATGATGTCTAAAGCTGTACAGAGATAGGTGTGTGTATTTGTTTTGTATAGATAACCAAATTCAGATGTTTTACCCCAAAGCTGTAACTGGGTCAGCTGGCATTCTTTTCTCAAGCTTCTGCCCTGAATAAACTCCTCTGCATCCTCTAGAACAATGAAATGAGGAGTTTGAAAGAAGTGTTTCCTCCTCAAAATGCTGCTTTGCTAATACATAGACATCACACTTGATCTTCTATATTAAAACATTTTTTACAAGGACAAGTTTAAATTCTTGAAATATTACATAGCATATTTTCCAAGTGTAAGTTTGAGGCAGTCACCTGAAAACTGGGACTATAATTTCTTAGTTATGAACTTGATCTTCTTCAGATTTGGAATTTAAGGTGAGATGAATGGCCTTAAAATGAAAGAGGATGGATTTAGATTAAATTTTAGGAAGAAATTCTTTCATGTGAGGGTGGTGAGGCACTGGCACAGGTTGCCCAAAGAAGCTGTGGATGCCCTATCTTTGGAAGTGTTCGAGACCAGACTGGATGGGGTTTTGTGCATCTTGGTCTAATTGAAGGCATCCCTGCTCATGGCAGGGGGTTGGGACTAGATGATTTATAATGTCCCTTCCAACCCAAAACATTTCATGATTCTGTGAATGTTTCTCTTCAATCAATAATGATGTGCTTCCATACTCTTACTGTTTTCTTCTTGACACAGTATGTAAACAGAGATGTCTTTACTAAGCCTTTAAAATAAGCAAAATTTTGGTCCTCTTCTGAGTAGAGAGCATGGCCAATAATTATGTGAATGACAGAAGAATAATAAAAATAAACCTTACTGGTAGGTATATAGTTCAGATTGCAATTGACACTAGTGCGTGGTAAGTGTTTGCAGTGATTATCGAAAACTGTGTCTGTTTTAGTTTCCAGGCCTATTCAGAAGGACTCTGTGGTATCTGAGGATGGTACTGAGTGGTGTTTTCAGTATGATTTCTAGGCTGATGTTGGGATAGCAGCTGGCTGTCCTTCACCTTCTGAATTTGCAGTCTGGTAGATTCCAATGGCTGAGACTTTCAAACTTGTAGGATAAGTGAGATAAATATATTCCATAGACATATATACACATGCACACCTGATACGTTTATCTGACACTATGTTCAAATGAATGCAATAGCTTAATTTCTTTTTTGAAATTACTCTGAAAAGCCGGAGTTGACTTTATGTATGTGTTTTAGCACACAGATTACTTTCTTCAGCAAATAAAGAATTTAAACCAGTGATAAGCAAGGCAAACTTAGAGACACAAGCAACAAATTTAAATGAGTGAATTGTCATTCTCCCATGACATATAAAGATAGATAATTTCTTTGCAACTGGATAAGGACATCGTATAATTGTCAAACATCTTGACAGCACTTCCTCTTGTTGTCAGTACCTTTCTCATCAGGTCTGTCTTACATTTGATGCTCTTTTTCCCAGTTCTAGAATAATAGAATGGCTGCAGCAAAATATTTGTTTGTAACAGTGAATATAAAACCAGTGTTGAAATTCTTGAGTGCTGCTCTTGCTTTTGTTGTGAATTATCTGTTTTTAGCAAATTAGCTAGAATTCATTCTTTCCCTTTTGTTTGATGCAAAAAGAAGATAATTCTGCTTTATTTTCTTCTGATAAACACTGTGATATGTTCCAGAAGTAGAAAGAATTATTCCTCCCTGATCTCATAACATAATTATCTATAGTAGTTACTGTCATCTTTTTTGTTAAGTTAAAATTATATGGCATATCACCTAGATAATGTGTTCAGGCTTCAATAATCTGAGGTACCTCGTGACACATTTTTAAACTGAGCGTCTTGGAGGGGCTTTTGTCATACATTATTCTGTATTTACTGTTATGTTTTAGCTTTAACATTTTTGTATTTGGCCTTTCATTTTCCTGAAACTTTTTTCGTTAAAATTTTGCAGATTTATGCTCTTCCTGAGCAGTATTTGTAATTGTATGAACCTTCTCAAACTGGCAAATAATGGACACTTCTGGGTAAAGGGGCAAGCTGGATAGGAAAGAATCCACTGTATTATTCTAAATTATCGTGGATTATTTTTGGCCAAATATTGAACAAAATCTTTTATAATGGAAGAGACATTCCAAATAAAAATTGCATTTGTTTGTTCCACTGTTTGCACTGATAGATTGATAACTCTTTTCAAATTGTGTATAGCACATTAAGTCAACTTTTTATGCAGCTGGAGAATCTCTCATCTGCATAAGCATATGCTGCATACATCTTACTATGCTTGCTTTTTCTGGTGCTTGAGAGAGTTTAAGAAACTGATGTAACAAGTCAGGGAGAAATCACAAGATACTGGAAAATCACTGTGTTGCCATGGGTTAAATTCTGATTTTTTTAATCAAGGTCCCAGGGACAATTTACCTGTACCGGACACTATTGTTCTGAGTGATATTGGGAAGTTATTCCATCTCATTTCTCACATTTGGAAATGTAAGAGGCATAATAAAGTAAAATCGAAATAAAATATTCTTTGGAAATTTTCAGCTTTAAGTAAATAAATTACCGTGTTTATTTGCTGCTGGGAAGCTTGAAGAAACAGAAAGCACTGCAAGGAGAAAGACAAAGTTTCTTGCTCATGACCTAGATTTACTCTCACACAAGAAGGTATATAGTGTGAAAATTTTTTTCTGAGAGGTTCTCTGGATGGATAATTATTGGAGTATGAGGGATAGGAAAGAATGTTTAGCGCTGATATTTTTGCATGAAGAAACTTGTTCACACAGAACACAACAGCTGAAAAACAAGCAGAGAGTAAAAAAGAAAGTGCTTCCAGTATTGATGAATGCTAAAGATAATGCCAGTAAGGATAGTTTTAAAACAAGATATATAATCATTTTCACTTTCTAAAGCAGTAGTTTGTCAAGGTACTGGAAAATTACTTTCAGATGAAAACTCAAACACACATTTACAGAGTGTTCTGTTCTTACAGTCTATAGTTTCCTCATGAGGGGAAGAGGAGGAGGAGCAGGGACTGATCTCCCCTGTGACAGGGCCTGAGGGAACTCCATGAAGTTGTGCCAGGGGAGATTTAAGCTGGATATCAGGAAAAGATTTATCTCCCAGGGGGTGGTGGGAACTGGAGCAGGCTCCCCAGGGGAGTACTCATTGGAGTTCAAAAAGCGTTTGGTCAGGGCTGTCAGGCACATGATGTGATTCTTGGTATTGTCCAGTGCAGGGCCAGGAGATGGACTTGGATGACCCTTCCAATTCAGAATATTGTATGATTCTGTATTGTGTTGACTTAATGTGATTATATATACACTTTCAATGAAGCTGACTTCAACAAATGGTGATGGCAGCTCTGAGTCAATAATGTTACCTGAAAAGTAAAGATCCACTTGCATGAAGAAAACAGAGGATGTAAGGAAATTAAAAATCTGTGTGTTACTAGGAGTGAATAACCTTATCCTTTGAGAATGCTTTTTCTAAAAGTCAAAGTAAAAAAAGGTGATTTGGGTTTGAGATTTTTTTGGTTTTTTTTTTTTTTTTTCGGGTTGGGTTTTTTTTTTTTTTTTTTTTGGGGGGGGGTTTTTTTGCATTGGACAAGCAAATAGAAGAAAGTAAAGGAACAGAGAACAGTAAGACAGCATAAATGGAAACTAGCCAAACAAAATCTAGTCAAGGGAATTTTACTCTGGCAGGGGAAAAACTTTGAGCTATATGAAATATAGGAAACCTGAAGTTTGTAATTTATAATTTATCTGAAAGACATACAGTAATTTAAAATCCTTAAATGAAATACAATTTAAATGTACCATGTATTAAACATTGTTGAAGAATGTCAGTGAAGGAAGAAAAGAGAGAGAAATTAAAAAAAAATAAAATTCATTGCAAAGCCTTCTGATGAAGTAGAAAGAGGCATATCATGAATTCATAAAGAAAAATTATATCTATATTAATAAACTTGCATTACAGAGAAAAATACTTCTGGAGTAAGAATTTTAGTAATATTACTTTCATTCTTGAGAAGGATTTTTTTAATGAACCTACTTATGGTATATAAGTGCGTACTGATTAAAATACCTTACTGAGTCTTGGCCAAAGACTTGGATGGCATTACATCCTGGTAATTCTGTTACTGCACTGGAGCTGAGAATAAGTAAGTTTAAAGAACCAGTCTGTTTCCTTTTAGAAAGGAAATAGAAGTGCAGAAAGACTAAAAGAGAAATCATTCAAACCAGAGATTTTCTTTATTTAGTGCCCAGGAAAGTTCCAGTCTGTCTCAGAACAGAATGGTTAGAAAGAGGGTTGACTTTATCCTCAAAATTGCATAAGTATTCAGAGCCAGACTTGCTGGCCACTGGCATTCTACAGGGTATAAAAACACAAGCTGTAAGGTGATATAGAGGAAAATCCTAGCTGTCAGTGGTTACCTCTGAGGGCAGTAGAAGTGTCCATATTTGAATGTGAGATCTAAGTGTGTAAGATGCAGGTGAAACTCCTTGACTCACTGGAAGCCTTGGATAGGGTTAGCATGCTGCATATTCAACCATTAAATTTTCTTGATTTTGAGATTCAAAATAGTATGTTTGGTGATATAGGTAGAGGGAAAAGTGAGATTAAGTATAGGAAGACAATATTTTATTTATTAACCGGTGCACTGGTTCTGGCTGGCATGGCAGAGAATATGTAATATTTGAATGAAGAGTAAAACATGGGTAAAAAAAATGCTTAAACAAATCAAGAACAGCAGAAAATGTGTTTGATAGTAAGATTTATTTGCATAAAAGTGAAGTGTTGAAGTGTTTTGTCTGAAGTCAATTGCTTATTTATTGATTACTAGAACAACAACAGAATATGCTTAAAGCAGTACAGGATTGTTGTCAGCATGTTAAATTACCGAGAAATTTACTGACTGATTTGGCTCTAGGAGTTATGTGTACAAAAAAATATTTGAAGCTGGGAAATACCAACAATGATAACAATATCCAGATGAAGATCTGCAGGAAAGGCAATGATATAAAGCATTATTTGAAAAGTAAGGGTTTGAAGAATGTGAAATGAAGAAAACTCTCCCTTTTGCATGGTATGAATACCAATTTTGGTAGGGATTCTGCAGGCAGGTAATTTTAATAAAAACTATATTAATTCAAACACAGGTAAGAGACTGATTCTCTGTAATTTGAATCAGTATAAAAATTATAGCTCTGACAGAACTTAAGGGAAATTGTATCTGAAATACTAACCCTAGACAAAAACTGAAGAAAAATTGGCAGCTTCTCTGTGGTCTGTTAATGGTGGAAATAAGTGGTTTTCACTGCTCTATTTGCTTTTTAATCCAAAATATCAAGTGATTATAATTGTGTTGTGTGCCATGAGAGGCTGGGGGCATGCTTAAAGGTGTAGCACTGGGCTCCCCAAAAATTCTGGCATTGTCTCTTTCCCCCTAAATTTTAAGCTAATTGCAGTATGTGCAGAATCAATGGGAGATCTGGTTTCATTCTATGTTCAGCCTGATGGCATTCAAACCTTTATCTCTCAGCATGCCCAAATCAGTAGGTTTATCAGCTTTTTTTGTTGTGAGGACTCAGAAGACATTTGTCACTTTTCCTATTGCATCAGGTCACTATGTAGCAAGAATAAGTGGTATATGGAACAGAAGGAAAAAGCAAACAAGAAGAGTGAAAACATTACCTAGTGGAGAGAGCACATGCTGAGAAGCAAGTCCTGGAGAGCTTGGAGTCTGATACAAAGACAGTGCATTTTAATTGAAATGGTTGTTTTATTAAAGATTAAGTCCAAGCATTCCCCAAACAAACAAAACCAGCCCAGTGGTAATCTGAAAATCCCGCTTTAATCTTTGTTTTATCTCAGTTTGACTAACACTTCTCTTCCTGATCTGTTCAATTTCTTCTCGGCGTTTTGGTTGTCAAAATACAGAGATGACAAATGACTTCTTTGCAGAAAGCCGGCAGAAAATCTGTGTACAGCTGATGCATCGAGCAACATGTGCGAGCTGTGGGGAATGTTAATGGCTCTGTCACCCTCCCCGTCGGGAAAACACTTCTCAGAGGTAACTCCTTTTCACTGAGATGAAACATTGGCTTAAAACCACCACTAATCAACTTCATATTTTTACTTCTTGTATCTCTTGTACACACTTTTTAGATAAAATTTTGGCTCTTACAACTTTTAGGCAATAATGTGAGAACAAAGGGTATTTTTAAACCAAGTGTAAAACAGTATAAAAATATAGGACTAAACCACACATATTTTAACGAAGTTTCCCATTTATAAAAAAAAAAGGTTTCATTTGTCTTATCAGTGTAAACTTTGCATTAATAAAATAAGAATGTCTTCCTTGACATTATTAACTGCTGTTGTTGACAGTTCTAATTTTCACTAAGCTTCCACAAGTCCTGCTGGCTTTCATGTAGCAAGGGATTTCTAGACTGATTATTTTCTTTAGTTATGATGCAAAAACTCTTTCAAGTTAGGCCAATAAATAAGATGTTTTCCAAGTAAGTCAATATCCAGGTTTGGTTAATATGCAGCAACTCTTAGATCAAAATTCCT
Source organism: Sturnus vulgaris (assembly GCF_052056855.1). Classification (NCBI taxonomy): domain Eukaryota; kingdom Metazoa; phylum Chordata; class Aves; order Passeriformes; family Sturnidae; genus Sturnus; species Sturnus vulgaris. Next base: position 34,683,788 of record NC_142247.1, on the reverse strand, counting down.
ATAAATTAAATTCTCTATATCTGAGGAAGCACACAATTGAAGAAAGAGGCTGAACACAGTCGTTTATATTTTTCCTGAACCATTAGTAATTTCTTGTATATTTCTTCAATCTCTGTTCTTGTTTTGCTTGTCTTAGTATAGCTTACCATCCACTTGTATTTATTAACAAGCTGTTCACGTAAGATTAAAAACTTATGGTAACGCAAGTTTTATGATTAACAACTTTAAAAACTGTAATTAAGATTACAAATAATGGATTTTTAAACTTCCTTGGCTGCATTGCCAAGCCCAAAATTTGTGATCTCTACTGATTGCATCTCATCATGAGAATGTAAGAATGAAAATATGTTGACTATTGCTGAGTGATTATTTTTACACCAAAATATCTCTGAATTGTTCAGGTATTAGGATAAGACAGTGTGAGTTTAAGCATTATTGCCTGTAAATGTTTAAATGCAGAGAATTTTGTATCAAGGATATTACTTCAGGGATTGTGCACTTACAAGATTGTGTATTTAGAATCTAGAATGTCTACTATGGCAGCAAGGTAAAAACACAAGGAGTAAGAGTAAACATAAGATGGGTAACCAATCCAGGAAACTGTTTTGCCCTTTAGCCAAAACCAGTATCTAGGGAAAAGTACTAGAACAAGGGAACATGCAGTGAAACTCCTACCCTCCCTCCACAGATTCACAATTTTGGGACTTCCTGGGCCAGAGGCATTTTTTTTGTCAGTTTTTACCATGATAAGGTTGTCCTCAGGCCTTCCAGCACCAGAGTCACTGGCAGAGAGGAGCATTTCTCAAACTAAAGTAGATGGAATTACGAAGCATTTCAGCCAAATGGAGATACACAGGTGTTTGGGATCACATGGGATACATAGGAGGGTGATAAGGGAGCTGCACAGTGGTGTTACGAGGCTGTTCTCTATCATATTAGAAAGATTAAGGAAAGTGTGTGAGTTTAGTGACTGAAAAAGGCAAATACTGCACCCACCTGAGAGGGCCATGATCTGTGGAGATGCACATGAAGGACAAGTCTGCATAGACTTACCATCAGCATGCCTGATCAGTCTGATTGCCTTAATATCACCTATAAACTTTGTGTTGATACTATCTACCCTTTCTGCTACTCATTTAGGGAAGGGTTGAACTCTGGGGGTGCTGGAACAGATTGGAGCAAGGTTTCACATATGGTGCCACTCCACTACCAGCTGGCCATTCTTGCTGATATCTCTCTTCTGCTTTTTAATCAGCAGAGTGCAAGATCTTGCCTCTCTTTCCATGACAGTTTAGTGTTTTAAAGAACTTTGGGTGAGGGACCTAATTTACAAACATTTAGGAAATACCAGATCACCCTGTTCTTCCTTGACTAGGCTTTGTCCGTTTTTTTAAAAAAGGATTCCCGCTAGATTTCTGAAGCTTACCTTCACAACAACCATACTCCTTTACATGCAAGATACCATATTTATCATATAGTATTTATTCACCTACCCAAAGGTTCTGTTCTTGAGAACAGAAGTGATAGAGATACAAGCCCAATACTGGCTACCACTTAGTTCTATTGTAGTGAGGAGCTTTTGAGAGACCTCTGTATGCCAGAGTTCAGTCATGTTCCCCTGTGCATGAACGTGGTCTGTTCCCGGTTATTCACTTCTACCAATTTTATTTATAGGTTCCATAATTTCATCTGCTGACACTTCCTTTTTTCGAGGCCAGCTTGAGCCACTTTCCATGCCAGTTCTATTTTAGGATGAATGGAGCCTGATCACCCTGCTAAGGTATGTCCTGATTTTGGTGTATTCTGAGAAAATCGAAATGTATATGCCAGGGAAGAGAAAGGAAGAATGCAAATTGCTGCAAAATCTGCATGGATGATGAATTTTCAACACGTTTTTTATTAACCATAATCCTTTATTAGACCTCACAGAGGTGTAAACTATACATACAAATACATTAGAAAGATACCCTCTTAACAGTAATGCTTCACATTTTGGACCTGATACCAAGAGGGTTGCAAACATTTCATTACATTCTACAAACCAAAGGGTGCATTAGCCTTTATGTATACAGAGTGACAAAGCCCTTTACTGAAATCAAAGTAGATAAAAGTGAAAATCAGTCAACTACCTCTTCCAACCTTTACCTACTATAAATGCATATAAAAGCCTTTAAAAGCATGAATACACTATTATTTATGGAGCAAAGTTTACTGTTCTAGACAGCTCATAGAGAGAGGGGAAGAGAATGGTCAAGATGGCATTACATGAACTGCAAACTAGCAAAACTTCTTGATTTTTTTTTATATTTGTACATATCAAGAGCTCCATTTTTTGATTTATTGATTGTTACTAGAAAAGCTTATAATTGCTAAATGGGGAGAATAGCGCAACAAAGACATTGTTGAGGTATTTGGGGGATTCTGCAACACAATGATGTTACATACACAGTATGAAATATTATTTGTCATCAAGTAGTGACATTGTATTATGAGTAAGCACAAGAAAATAAAAAAGAAAGAATAAATCCAGTTAGAACTTTAATAGATATTTGAATGGTTTATAGTAAATGAACACTTAACACTTGACACCATTTGGTTATAATGACTTGAAATGTTCATAGTAGGATTATTCAGTAGTGAAATCAGAAACTCATGTATCCACATTCATGCTTTGCATCATGGAAACCCCAGTTTTAGTCAGGACACCAATTGAGGTCCAACACTGAAGTAAGAGAGGACAGTGACTTCTTATGGAATGGCTGTCCTGAAATCCAAGTGCTATTAATCTCTTCGTTTGCATTCTGGGTAGTAATTTGGGAGAAAAGAAAGCTCATACACGATTTGATTATCAGCAGCAGGTGGTGCTGCTTCTTCTACTTTCATTTTGTTTCCTGAAATCCTTAGTCTTGACAAACATGTTTAATATTCAACCCTAAGACTCCAAGGATTAAGAAACTGTGAAACAGAATCATCACATTCTGATAAAAGCCATGAGAGGTGTCAGACTACAGGTGAAGCTGTTCAGAACATTATGAAGTACCAGTGTGCTTTCAGTGGAGTATTTTATGACTCATGTCTGATGAGACTTAATCAGGCAACTATTATCATTATACTCTTCTGAAAATTATTTTTTCACCTTGCTCAGGATTTCTATAGAATTCTGTTGGGCTAATTCCTTAGAAATGGTAATAAATGAAAGGATATGATTTATACACTGTATCCCGCACTGTCATTTGCATGTGCTGCATTGTATTCATACTTGTCTCTAAGTGGAAATAATGAAGAGAACCATAATTCTTATGTAGTGTTTATATCAACTGCATTTGAAATTCTAGTGTAAAAATAAATAGAATGGAATTTAACATTGTGCACAAAATAAGGACACCTTTTTATTGATAACACTTTAGTCTGTTTGTTTTGGATCCTTTGTCTTTGATCGTTGTTAAAGTGAGGGGTTTTTTACACCGTAAGTCAGGTTAATGCCAGTAAACCAGGAAGAGTGGAATATTAATTTGATTTTTAAATTTATGAAGTTAAATATTTCACTACAAAATATGAGTTTCATTCAATCAGTTATTTATATAGTTATCTGGCTAAACCTTTTTCTTTAACATTATGTAAAGCATGATCCTATTTGTCAGGATAGAGTCCTTTTTATTCTACAGGTATTTTGTTTCTGCTTTAAGGAATTAAATTATACTAATGAATGGAAAATACAATAAAATGCAATGCATTTAATTTAGTTTAAAAGGGTGGGAAAAATTATCTCACCTATATTTGTTTTGTTTCTTAAGAACTTCACTAAAGTGTGAATATGTAGATATTTTAGGTGGGTGTATGTTAAATACTTGTGGGAAAGAATGTTCAGCAGCAGAAGTATCACATTGGTGCTTTTTATGACTTTTGTGAGCCAAGCTGGCAAAATAAGAAGTTACTGAAGAACACAGAGAAATCAAGAATTATTGTAAATAATTTGGGATATAGGAATTTGCTATGCCTTTTCCACTTCTGATTTAGTTAAGGGTGCTGTAGAGAGGGATTAATTATTCTTTAAAAATATATATAAATGAAAAATTAATAGTTGAGGTGATGACAGAAATTATCGTTCTGCTCTGTTTATTCTTACTTTGAAGAGATGCTTATACTTAAAGAAATCACACTTAATAGAAGTTTTATGGAGAAAAATGAAATAAAAGATAAAATTTTAATAAAGTTTTTTATAATATGGCCCTCAGAGTAAGTATTTTATATCTGTATCTAAACAAATAAATGTATTTGCCTGATGACAATGAAGAGGTGTCTAGTAGTTTAAATAGCTGGTCATTTCTTTGGGTATGACAAACAAAGGATCTAAATTGTGACATCCATATTACACAATGTTCTTCTAAAATTAGATTCCAGTTGGATTACAGCATATAATCCATAAGATCTGAAGAGAAAAAAGCAGGCATTTCAAATTTTACTTGACAGGAAAAAGAAAAGCATAATATACACAGGCACACACACATGCACATAGACATGCACGCACCATAGCATTGCCTATATATACACATATATATGTATGTGTGTCTATATATGTGTATATATACACAACTACACCCTTTATGCAACTAGTGTAAGATTTCCTAATGTAACCATCAGGGAGGTCCTTCCTATTTTGGCCTCTGCCAGAACGGCATCTCTATACTGCATGATGTGTAATAAGATTTCAGACATTCCCATAACACCCTTTTGTGTGAAAAGTCAGAGAAGATTTCTGTATATCAAATACTGTGCCTTTGGGCATTTATAGTCCAATAGAATATTCCAATGCTGTCAGAAGCAAAATGTTTAGTGTAGGAGTAGAATGGGTAACAACCTTGTGTTGAAATCTTTCTTTCAAGACAAATTTAATCTAGCTGCATTACTGAATGCCACTTCCACACATTAATTGGATAATTAGTAATCTCATTAGCAAAAAATTCTTTATTTTATGCAGATTGCACCCAAGAGAAAAAATATCACTCAAAAGCCTCATCTCCTCCTCCTTACCCCTTGCCCCCAGAATCAAAACAAAGTGAATCAAAGCAAAACAACCCTCCCAAACAAACAGACAAACAATAAAATTCTGTTGCAATAGTGTTTTAACTAATTTTGCTGGGTGGAGCAAGAGGGAGGAATAAATGTTGGTTTTGATTAGAAGTTGGGTGTTTGGAAGACTAATTTCCACTGACCAGTATCCTAAAAAGAGGGACCAGTATAAGTAGAACCCCCTCAAATAAATTATTACTATTCCTTTGCAGACTAAAAATAAAACATTTTAAATATATTGATTATACCTTCATCAGAACAACATAAGTATTCTATTTGGCCTATAGGTTCCAAGAATCTCTTTTTGGGCTTAACTTAGCCTAATTTCTAAACATAAAAAAAAAGAAATGTGAAATTTTGCACATAAGGATGTTCTTAGTGACCACATAAAGTAATAAAAAAATTCACAGACTGCTAGCCATATATTTCAACTTTTTCTCACAAATTGGAATTTATGAGAATTTTTTAAAAAGCCAAGAATTTCCTGTTAGGAATATTTTTTTATTCCTTGTTAAGTCGAGATGCACTTGCATCTTTTGCAGGTTTCAAGAACATTAAGTTTTGGCTTATGTGCCATGAGTGATAAAGTAATCAGGTAAAACTAAAAATGTGTGTTTAGTGAAAATCTCGACCATATCATGCCACTGACCAAGCCAAACTCTGCACCGATGTCAGACTACAGTGTGGCTTAAAAATCTCTGGTATGATACAGGACTTGCATAATCTGAAAGGCTTTCAGTCATATCAAGGCTTTCAGTTCCCTGACTTCTAACGCTTTTCTTCATCTGAATTTCTGACTTGGAGTAATGATTCAGAATTTCATTTAAAGTCTATGAATTTTTGTGGCATTTTGATTCTTATTCCTGCCCCACCTTCATCCATATAAGATTATTTTGCTGTTTTTTGAGTGACAAAAAGTTGAAAAGTTATGGCTAGTTTCATTTCTATTTTAATAACCATACCTATGTAATTGTCATTTTCATACATTAAAAAAATATTTATGCTTTCTTTTATATTTTAGTCAAATACTTTCTTAAACAAAACAATAGCACCACTTTGGCATTGTTGGCCAAATCAGTAACAGGTAAAGCAAATATGCAAATACACTTTTCTGACCTTGTCATACCACGCACTTGCTTGTTGAATGAGGAGCCAAGAAGACACAGTGCTTGACCTAAAATCTTCCTTAATCAGCTTTAACCATTGGTACTGAGAGAACAAAGAGCTCAGGGGGCAACTCAGCATAGCTCCTAGTTGTGTATGGAATTCACTTCTATAAGGAAAGTTTACCACTAATTCACCCCTCAGTCTTACGAAAGGAATCGACATGGTAAGCTGCCTGGGAAAAAAGGGGGCCTATTTTCATGTAGCTACCAGGACTGGATGCAATATCCCAGACTTTGATTTTCTTGTCTCTCTTGGCTGAATGGTGCAAATGAGCTCGTACAAGTCCTTCATGGAAATGGAAATTACATTTAGAGAAGAATAAAGAATGTATTAATTTTCCATAACTTCTAATGAATAATTATGTTTACTATGGGGATGAGACTTAAATTTTGCTACCTTAATGAAAGAAAGATACTAACTTCAGTGGGTTTAGATCTGCAGTGCTTTTTGGACTGACTGAAAATAAGGAGGCTTAATTCACTTTTTTACTTATGCATTTCAGTGGTATTCTGTGTAATGGAGTTTTAAGTCTATTCTAGAAAGCAAATATCTGTGATCTGTCATGTGACTTACACAATAGGGAAGGATGAGAAATGAATGGGCTTTTCTTTACCTTTTCAGTGATTTATGAGAATCAGTAGCATCTGGTGGGACCCCTGCTCCTAAATATCTGGAGTGCTTTTAAAAACTCAGCTGAACCTTTCAATTTCTCTAATTAGAAGTTTTTTCGAGACAGACTGCTTTGTCTTTTGGGAGGGAGATGTTTTGGCTCACAGTTCAACTTCTTTAAGTAGCAGATTTATTGCGATTATTGAGCTAATCCAGCCCTTTATCTTTCACACTAACTGATTTATCATGTGCTCCCAGCCATATGACTGGAGATTTCTTATACAAAATGTATTCCCCATCCATGCATTTCTCACCTCTGTGGAGGTGGAGCTACTTTCCATTTTGTGATATCATTTATTGTTTAGTAAAGTGTTGCCTTTGAAGCTTGCAGCTATACTGTATTTATGTTAGTTGCTTTCAAGAATTGTTCTAATTTGTTTAGACAGTTGTCAAATTGTGATAAATATTGCTGTCTCTGACCAACATTTTCTAATTATGGTTTTTCAACAGAAGAAATATGGTGGCATGAATGTGAGTGTATGAATTCTAAGATAAGACCAAAATTTTGAATTAATTTGCAGGAATTAATACAAAATGATGTATAGTTATTCAGTTAAAAGTGCATCAGTAAAAAAGTTATCTACAAAGAAATTTGCTGCCACAGATATCTGCAAATTGCTTTTTACACTCACACCTTTCTTCCCTCTTCCTCTTGGAACTTCAGAAGAGATAGGGGACAGAAAGGGTCATGGGGCATGAAATGGAAATAGGTATTATGTCTGTGACATCAAAATAATGGCTTGTTCTTAGATTGCATTGCAGAATTCTTACAGCCATTAAAGTAAAAGTCCTTCCCTCTCCATCCCCCCTGCCAAAAAATGGCCTGTAGGAGCTGTGACAGGTATCAGAATTGCTAACTCTGTTTATTGAATTGGTGGTAGATAATTCAGGTTTGTTTCCACATCTGTTTCTCTTTTATTTTCTTCCTTTTTCAACATAACTATCTCAGTCAGTGAGAGCTGTGGCATATTCTTTTTATTCGTTTACTGTTCTACTTTTACATTGCTACGGCAGCTTATTGTGCATAAAGACAACCATCTCACAGAAAGCAGAGGGTTTAAAAAGTTGTATAGGAATACATTGCACTTGTTAAAAATACAAACGGCAAATTTTCTATGGGAATAGAAAAGGAACTACAATAATTTCTTAGATTTTTATGGCCTTTCCTGCTTGTTTTACAAGGGACTATTGAGGAGCTGTATATATGCAGTCTGGAGAGAACTTTCTCTTGTGTTTAAGTCAATAGTTATTGACTCCCTCGGTTGCAGTAGAAAGTAAGACGGATTTGAGCAGCCTTCAAAAGGAGATACTTCCTTTATGGATCTAATCTACCACCTCCCTAACTATTCCTTTCATACACTGTTTTCCAGGCCTCCTTTGGAGATGACCAAGAGATGCTTCATCCCTTGCCTGAGCCTACCACATGCAGCATGGTGAGGGGAAAACGTTGAATGGGACCACATTGGAATTCTTGGACAGGGTGGAACAGTGCCTTCTCCTCGGCCTTGCCTTCTCCCAAAGACAAGTTTAATGCTCACCTTGGGACACTGTTGGCTGCTTATCCCCCTTCACTGCTTGGCCAGCCTACACTGGGCTGATTTACAAAAGTGCAGGTGTTATTCAAGGTAGAACCACTGCAGGGCCTCTCAAAGTTCCATGGCAGGGATTGTCTGGGAATCTCTGTTTCCCACAAGAGTACATGAATGGCAGTTGTAAGTAAGGGTTGTAAGGATGTTATGGTTAACCTCTCCTTGACAACTTATTCTACACTAGTAATTTTGTGATTAGGTTAGCTTTTCTAATTTACAGAGAGATGCAGCAGCCCAACTCAAGTCAGGTAAGCCACATCTGATTGTGGGAAGAATCAAAATGGAGGGGAATTTGAGTACCTTTTTATGATTCAACAGAATGCTGGTATTTCAGGAACATTTGGCCCTGGTGGACTACTCTTTGAAGCCACTTGAGCACTGTTTTTCATCTATGAGTTTGCGTTCCCATAATCAGATGTCAAAACACCACCCTTCAAATATCTAAAAGGAAACAAATATCTGAATTTTCTTTCGAAGATGGAAAAGTTATTTTCATGTCGAAATCTGAAGCCTTTTTTGTTGATTTAAGTTGAATATTTTTGAAAGTATTTTGTTATTTAATCTTTGGCTTGGTCTTTCCATATTTGCTTTTGCCTATTACCGTTTTGGCCAGACCCTTTCATGTAACAAACTATAAAATAGCACCTTTGTACTATAAAACAGAGATTTTTTTACATACTGTTTGATATATGTGTATTGTTGATATGCTAAATTTTACATACTGCATTATATGGAGGAAGAAAGAAGTTACCTATACTGTTGCAAAATTATTACCTGGAAGAATCATTACTGGTTCGAGAGCCTATGTATGCTTTAACTGCTTTTAAAAATCTTTTGTCTCATAAATTGCAAAAAAATGCATGTTTGCAAGAGAAGGAAGAATAAAACTGTCTTAAAACAAATGCATCTATAACCCATATTTTGTCAAAATGCTACAGATGGAATTAATGGATGTTTAAAACTGTATATGTTACCTTACTGCTGCTGTTACTGGGAATGTCAAACTGTGCAAATATGAAGGGGTAGACGAACAATGTTTTCAGACACTGTAAAACAAACAGCCTGTTGCTTGTAAAGAAGTGCAAATAAAAAAAAACACCACTTAGACAAGGCTGATGAATGACTCCAGCAGCCAATGTTCATAGGTTAATTTAGTGCAATTGGATCCATCAAAGGCCCATAAATTTGTAGGCTTTTGAGGGGCACAGGACTTCAAGAGTTTTCGTGCAGGACATTTAAAACAGGTTAACAAACAGCAATATATCAACCACAAAATTTTTTAGCTCTGGGCTGGTTAAAATATTCTGTTTTCTAAAGACTTAATATTGGAATGTTCAGTTGCATTGTTCACTGGGAGAATGCCCATTGGTTGAAATTGCATCAAGCTTTTTAAAACAAAGGGTTTTTTTAAGTCTTCCAATGTTTAACAAATAATTTATTTACAGCAAAGTATCCTGCAGATGGCACATTCATTCTTCGTTCTTGTGGATGGCATGTTCTTACATTCTGTAGTTTCTGTTTCCTGTGTTCCCTCTACTTGTGTTCTTCAAATGCACTTCCTGAAAGTTTAGAAAGAAAAATTTATTACAGGTAGGTTTAAATATATTGTATCATCACAAAACTTACAATAGGGTGAAAACAGTTGTCCAGAGTGCGGGAACTGCTAGATAATTGTGGATAATTGTGTTTTAATCAATAATTCAGTCATCTACAGAGAACTTAAATATGCAGAACTTCTGTACCTGAAATCCCCCCTTCTCCTAGACATAAACACCTCGACTGCCAGTTTTGATCTCAGCAGAGGAGACATCTGCTGTTGGAACCTGGATGGGCTTAGGGATATGGTAGGTACCAAAGATTCCTCTATTTCCCAAAGACATTTGCAAAAGCAGAATGTATAGGGGCCAGGGAGCATTGTAACTACAGGATTTATGGAATCTCTTGGGCTTTGGTACCAGATATTTTCAAAATTGCTCTGCTTTTTTTGCACAGATGGCATATTAGATGTGTTGGATTTTGTTGGATAAGGCCTTGACAAAGAAAAAAATTGTGGGTTCACTGTAGGAGCTGCAGCCATATAATTTGTATTTTTAGAACAGACAAAGTGATGTGCTAGGCAAATCAAGAGAGCTATGGAATGACTAACACCCCCAGTTCCTTGTCATTCCATGCACAGGCCAGTCTTCAGCAGCAGTGATGGGAGTGGTATGTACATTTCAATTTGATTTTCTTGTTTGTCACTCTAGTAAATATTAGCCAGGCCCAAGATTGCATATTCTGTCGACTAAAGCCAGAATTTTTAAATGACTCTCCATATTTGTAATACTCATTGGAAGTCAAATTCTTAGTTAAATGAAATCATGGGGTTTTTTTCCCATGAAAAGCCAGAAATATATTAAAAAAACTTCTGTAAAAGGTGAAGCCATGTGTATACAGCTCTACCACTGTATTAGCTGTTATTTAAGCCCTAGAATTAAGGAGGCTCTATAATTTAAAAAGAAATATAATTTTCTTGTTTTTCTAATGGACAGAAATAAAATAGAAGCTAATTTGGTGCATTGGTTGTTTAGGGGTTTTCCCATAGTCATTTCCCATAGAAAATGCTATTCTACATATAACCTTTCCGTTTCCCTTCAGTATCTATTAAAAATGAAATCAGAAATTAAATAAAAAATAGAACAAATCAGAAACTTTCAAAGGATCACAAAATTTGAACTCATAGAGAGTTTATTAATTTTCACTGGATTTTTTATTGGCTTCTGATGGATATGAGAGGAATTATTATTTTAAATATGTAAAACAGAAATTAGGCAGTATTAGTAATTGTTAAATTAATTATACCACCACCAAGTGTAAAACATTGAGCCAAACCAGGATTTATCATCACTGACAAGCCAAAGTTGTTAACAGCAAAATAGCTGTAATGAAGAAATGTTTTTCTTAGGAATATGCCTTCATAGACTGGATTAATCATCTAGTCACTATTCCTGTGAACGGTTCATAAGGATACTGGCTTGTCCTCATCCAGTTTTGCTAATATTGCTGTAGAATAGCATCAATCAAATAGAGAATCAGAAATGTCAACAGAATTCTGCTTATCCTTAAATTAAAATATATTTTGCTTTTCATTGCCTGTTTCTCTTCCAGCTTTTCCAAAATGACCTTTGCTATCTTTTTCCTAAGTTATACCTTAGTTTTCACACTGAAGAGCTTATTCCGAGTGAAACCTTAAATTTTCACTGATTTTCATTAAAATCATCATTGCAGCATTTCACAGGAGTCTGCCAACACTAAGGATCCTGCTTTATTCTACAAGTGCTTGTATTGGTTACAATGAGCTAAGAAAACAGGAATTTCTTTACTCATCTGCCCAGTTTTTCTTTTTCTACACAGCAACAAAACAAAATATTCTCCTCTGTGCTGACCCTAGGTGCTCCTCCTTGAAGAGAGTTTACTAGCATATAGGAAAAGCTATATGCTTCATTTTATTTGCCAAAAGTCATATATTCTTAAAGATTACAGACTCTTAATCTATAAAATGGGAAGCGAGAGCCTTAAAATGAAACAACAGCCATTTTGTATTGCAGTGACTTTCAAAGTATATTTAGATTGAAAATTAACTGTATGTTTCCCAAATGAAAATATAAATTCTCTCTGCTAGTGTTGTTGTCGGACTTTAAAATGGCTTTATCATTCAAATAAAGCAGGTACTAAGATGCAGGAGTGTTTCACTTACAGATTTTAATACTGACATGTAGGTGGAAAAAGAGTTGTCATGATAGACTAGCTTTGAAATTGAAGGAAGATGGCAGATTGCTTTTAGAACACTTCCTTCTCCAGAATCAGCATTTTGATAAATAACTACAAATAAGTGTACTGGTAATAGCATGCATGCCAGAAAATGCTTTGACCCACATAACACATTTAAGTATGAAATGCTGAGACCACTGTGGGGAAAAAAAACACAGACCCCAAAGCTAGGTGTGAATGCTTGAATTAGGTTCTCAGACCTGCATTTGTACTGGTATAGAAAAATTTGGTTTGTTTCTCAAGTCTCTGAGAAGAAGATAATTAGAAATAAAACTGCTCTGAGCTGATATTCATACCCAGACCAAGACAATCATAACTTTAAGATGGGAGATGCAAAATGTGAGCAATGTATAACTCAGCTAAAGAACAGGGAAGCAGACTTCTAGCCCATTACCTTCAGCAGGGATCTTTGGAGATAAGGCATCATTTGCAGTAGGATAACAACTACCTCGGTAGTGGTAATGGTCATTTGACTGAGTTGGAAGGATATTAGGAAGCAAGCAGCAACATTCTTATCCTATTAGGGCAGACATTCAAACTTCATTTGGCATTGAAAGTTCCCTTGATCTACTGGTAATAAATGGAAATTCTAACATTTGTAGTAACAGGCATGATACCTCAGCTATGAATCCTCTGGGGCCTCTTTGAAAGCTTTCTAGTTCTGTGGGCAGTATGATCACTGACATAAAAACAGGGCTACAAAGCAAGCAGTGAGAGAAAATAATTCTCTGAAAAGGCCAAGTCATTCTATCTGTTACACCTAAAAGTTCACTCCTTGGCTTGATAATATGGCGTGGCTTCAATAGAAATTAGGATTGGTGCCGTGGTGCATATTTTGGCCTATGAATCTATCTGAGTTGATACTGAGGCAATTACAAAAGAATCTGCCAGTCTTAGAAAAATTAATGAGAAATAATGCAACACTTTTTCTGTTGTCTTAATGGCATTTTCTTAAACTAAAGATACTAATATCTTTTCCCTCTATTAGTCCCACTCAGTATTTATTTAAATGTTGAAGATTAGATAAAATATTGAAAGTATTTTTGAGAAAATCCACTTCCTATTCATACTTTGTTGGTATATACATTTATGTGTATTTTTCACATATGAGGCCTAAGAAAAAAAAAGGACTGCAAGTCTGAGGAAGAGCAAAATTACATTTAGATATGCACCTCTTTTGCTGTTTTGTTCAGGATGCAAGGGGATGGCATGGCACTATGTTCATGAACAAGTTCAAGATGTGCCAGGGTTGGTTTAGATTGGATGGCAGGAAAACTTTTGTCACAGAAAACATTGTCAAGCACTGACAAAGGCTGCCTAAGGAAGTTGTGGAGTCATTATCCCTGGAGTTATTTAAAATATATGCAGATGTGGCACTTATGGATATGGTTTACTGATGGACTTGGGAGTGCTGAGTTAATGGCTGGACTCAATGTTCTTGGAGTTCTTTTCCAACCTAAATGAGTGTATGATTCTTTTTCACTGAATTTTAAAACCAGCCTTACCAGACTTCACATTCAATACTAATTTTCAAGGTATCTTATAATCTTGAACTTGTAGGAACTTTGTGACATTGTTTCTGCGGCACTGCTTCATTAGAAAAGGTCCCAATCTTCCCACATATGTGTGCAATTGTGGAAATTGCTCGGTTGTTTCCTTTGGTAAGGCCGTTGTTTTTCAAAGAGTTACTCAATAGTTTTCCAAATTACTGTTAAAATTTAATTCAAGGGCAATTGACTAAATTTTAGCATTTTTCAGAAGAGAAAGAAATGAATGAAAGAAAGATGTTACCGAAGACAGGACTTAAACTCCCCTCCTTGCTCTTGTTTTGCGCTTTAAAACTCTAAATATAGTGTAAAACTAGGAGAAACCATTACTTTGCTTTCCAGCAGAAATACTGAAACTGCAAATAAGAGAAGATCCCTACTCCACTGAAGTAAGATCACCTACCAATTTGTGCCTAGCAGGAGCCATCTACCCAAGGAACTGAGGAAACAGACCACTTACTCAAGCATTAGAAACACTAAAACAAAACCCCAAATCCCAGATTTGTCATTTAAAAGATTATGAGGAGATGCTGAAAAAAAGACTATCAGATATATGAAATGCATAAGAAACTGATTCTCTATGAAATCTGAGAGGAACTGTACATGTTATGTATTGCACCTAGTCCTACCTTACATCTTGCATCTAAATATGAAAATTTTGAAAAGGTCGTAGATGCATAATCATAGTTATATAAATAATCACTTTCTATGAATAAGATATAGATCTCATATATAGCATATAATTTGAGAGAAAAAAATTGTTTAACAGAAAAATAATTTGACTTAAGCATATCTATTACTTTAGTTAAAATCAGTGGCACTATGAACTAGCTAAATACATTATCTTTGGAGAGTGTGTCCAAAAAAAGTTTGAATATAGTTGCCTTCCTTAATGGCACCATGTACAACTGACTGCAAAAAGAAAAGAGAAAGATAAAAGAAAAGTACACTGGAGGGAAGAGAAGTGGAATTCAGTAGGAAAAACTGGTACATATTCACATTTAATTTTTTTCTATCTTAAATCTGAATAATAGTTTCTCCTACTCATTCTATATTTTCATTTCCTCAATCTGATTTTCTCCATCCACAGATAAAAATGAAAATTTGTTTGTATTTCCCATCAGATTGTTATTTTATTGCCAAGTTCCAATTGAGAAGCATTTATGATTTCTTTTATTCTGTTCAACACACTCCTTTATACGTATGGTTTGTTTAAAGGTCTTCTTTATTATTAATTTGTCTCTAATTTAATTTTCTCTCCCATTTTTCTAAAAATTCCACCCTTTTTATTTGTGATGCATGCTGGTTCATTCAGTTTTGCAGTATTTTATATCTTCTCGACCTCCTTGATCTAATTCCCTCATTCTTTTTTTGTTTGTTTGTTTGTTTCTTGTACTCCTCATTGTCTTTTCACCTCTTGATTTTTTCCCTTTTTAATTTCTAGGATGATTTCTTGTGCAGCTATGCTCTCTCAATTACTCAATTACATACTCCCTCTATTTTTTTTTTTCGTTTTTCCAGTACCCCTCCTGAGTGCTACTTCCCCTGATGCTGCAAAAAGATACAAGGTCTTTCCTGTCTGTAAAAAACAGTTCTGTCCTGCCTGTGTTCTGAACTGGAAAGAGGGCAGCTGCCTAAAGATGACATCATTCCTTAGTCCTCCAAGGAAAGTGGTGTGGAGATCCATCAAAGAGCTGGCAGGTATCTTGTCTCCTTTACTCCAATGTTTATTCATTGTCTTAGCAACAAGCATGGAAAGGAGCACATGGATTCCCGGCCAAGCCTGTTTTCTTCTTTTCCAGCAAGCCCCAAGTTTATGTGTGCCCAGACAGGAATAAACCTAAAACAGGGGTTTCTTGTCTGTGGTTGAGCTCCACCTGAAGAAGTCTTCACTTGTCACCCTGTGTGCCCTTTGAGGTCTCAAGGTGATACTTCCCAGGAAAGATCGTACAGACAATGATTTTTGGAAAACTCTTGAGGAAGAAAGGGGAAAGGATTCTGTTCTATGGATTGACTTATGGAAAAGAATGGATGCTGGAATGATTACAATAGTTCTTTTCATAAAGTTGATATTAAAGATTTTAATATACAGCACTGGTTTCCTGACTTCCTACGGAATCTTAGGTTCCAGGTCTTGTAAGCAAGAATTTTCAGATAACTGCAGGAGTGGTGCCAACATGTGTGTAGGACAGACAGGGTCAACAGCAATAAAATAAATCACAGGAGATTTACAGCAGAAGACAGATAATATGTAAAACAGATGTTCAGGCCTCAGACATGAGAGACAGTTGAACATGAGCTTAATTGTAACCTAGTCAAGATGCGATTCCTGAACTATACACTCTGTTGATACATATATGTACAGTATATCTGGTATCAGAGGAACAAATATCTGGATAATCAGAACTCCACAACTATATAAATAATACCAATCAATGTTGGAAGTGACTTGGAGAATATACCTATTGAACTTTAAATACTTGAAGTATGCAATTATCACAGTGACTATCCATTGAATTCAGTTCTGATTAAAAAAAAAAGCAAAAAAAAAGAAGGAAAAAAAAGTTCATTTAAATGTAAAATGAATAGCAGAATGTCCGATTTCCTTCTTGAGCACTTACTTTACCTCTACCTCAAAAGAAAGGATGAGTGAAGAGATTCTGGATAGATGAGTTGTTAAACATTCAGTATTTAGTTTCTCTTATGACAGAAGTCTTAGATGGTATTTATGATTGGATGATGTGGGTACTTGCCACTTACTACCCTATGGCAGGATAAGACCTCACAACTACTAGTTTAGCAATTCCATGTTTTATTCAGTGTTCTAAGAGATGAGGTGGAGCACACCGCTTCCCACTTATTTCCCACCTTGGCAACTATTTCCCAAAGTTCTGCTAAATCTAGTACGCAGAACACATCAATTGTTTTCTGTTATCAGCCTTGATAGAATTTTCCTTCGCTAAAATACGTAGGGATTTTTTTCGTTGGTTCTTTTTTTGTTGGTCTGGTTTGATTGTTAGTTGGTTGTTGTGAGTTTTTCCCAGCCTGGCGTACCTTTTGTGCTTTTGGCATGTCGGTGTGGCGCTGGGCGCGTACAGACCGTGCGGATTTGGGCGGTTTTATTGGAGCACAATACATCTCCAGCCTCCTCAGGTCACAGCTCTGGAAGCAGCATTCATCCACTATTCCCTTGTGGTGTAAGCGTCTACTGCTGGATCCATACCCCGTGGGCTTACCTATTCAAAACACAAAGGGAAAGTTCTTATGTTAGAAAGGAAATGCAAAGGTCTCAGGAGCAGTCATACTATTAAGATACATTATGTTAACTGAATCACCAATGACCATTGTAGAGGCTGCCTGCATGTATCTGTTCTAAGACCCTGTTCTCAGATACACCTTTGAATATTCCTTTCCAGATATTCCTGGAAATAGACAGCTTTGATCTCTATCTGTGGCTGCTATTTAAGCATTGAGGAAATCTATGCCTTCTTAGAAAAGTATTATTAAAATATTTTCTTGAACTGCATTAGCCTTGAAAATAGCAAAGGAGGAAACTGAAATCTGACATTTAGACACCTTACAAAGGAAATTTGCTTTTTAGCTTTTGTATAAAAACTGATTGTTGAGCCGACTGAGGTAGCTAGTGTGTAAAAACCATAGATCATGACTGTGTTGTAGACAAGTATTTCCTAATAAAAAAGGCCACACCAAGGTCCTGTGTGAAGTCAGAGCGTGTTCCAAAGGGGAAATAAATACTGTGCATCACTGCAGAGGCTGTAAGATTTGCAAGCTCAAAAGTGGAAAGCAGGAACTGAAGTAATAAAGTAACTGAAATAGAAAGGTTGATGGAACAGATAAAAGAAGATTTTTATATTCCATAAATTTGCACAAGATAAGAAAAGTGACTGATATAGCATGGCTTTCTGTGCTTTGCATTTGCACCAGCCATCTATGGAAAACATTTAATTGGCAAATATTTTGCATTTGTCACTCAACTCCATTAAAGGCCAACATTTTCATTCATACAACTCTCACACACATATTTTTGTCTTCTTTCCCCCTGTGGTTTATGATTTCCTTAGTAACTGCTGAATTCTCTGCTGTCCTACACAGAGATTAAAGACCCATTATTTCCTGGTTTTGTTTGTGCACAACCAAGTCAGATATGCAGTTTCCCTGTTATGACTAACTAGAAATGAAGGAACAGTAAATTCACAAAAAGGAAGAAGTTGCTTACTTACTACATCTATTTTAAAATTCTGGTAGAATTTGATTTTAGATAGTAAAATTCTCAAAAGATTAAGTGTTTTGTTTTGACATTTTCAGCATTAAATGTTTCCATTTACAGAATGATCCACATTGGTTAAGAACTGAAAAATATGGAAAAAAAAGACAAGCGTACCAAGAGCCAAAAAATGAAGTAACTCAATTCAGTCAGCTCTACTGATTTCTTTTCTTGCCTTCTTTTTTTCTCATTTCTCCTTCTCAGTTATATCACTGAGACCAAAAATCTGTTATTCACAGAATTTGGCAGGAGTTTACATTATAAGAATTAGTCAAGTTAAATAAAGGATAAGGATATCAAAAAAAGATGAATATTCAGTTTCTCTTTGGGAAATTATTGCCCCCAGTCCTTGTATGGCAAAGTCTAGGTTGATATCCCTGTGTTTGTCCTGCAGTTGTCAATTTGAAAGACAGTGCTACATTTTACTGTTCCCTGTGATTAAAACATGTATCCACTGATGAAGAACCCTTGAGGCCTCAGAACATCGGTAAATGAAAAGACCTCTAGTGGTATAGTATGTCTCACATTTTAGCCAGCAATTCAGCCAGTTAAGAACTAACTATCCCTATGAGCTTTGTAAACCCAGAAAACAGATTTTTCAAATTTCCCCACCCCCCCACCTCCAGGGACTATATATTCAACAAGAAGAAAAACATGCTTACTTAGGATATTGCAATCCACTGGGGGCCTCTATATTGTACATTGCCTGCTAAATTATTTGTTTCATAAGACTAAACAGTACAGCAAGCCAGGAGTAGATTACAGTAATATTTTGATTTGTGTATGTGTTGTTTTATGTGTATCACTGAAAGGTAATACAAATACTATGATATGGAGTTTGGTTTGATTTTTTTTCAGAGACAATTTTCCCTCACGGAGTTATAATATGAGATGCAAACTTTTCCTTGGAGATTTTTCCTGAAATCTGTTAATCTGGTTGTTTTAGCCTAATAATTGTAAAATTTAGCACTCCAGATAAAGTGTGGAGTTTCATTACTTTGCAGTATACCTACAGTGGTGCCACATTTTGTCTTGCTCCCATTTAAAGCATGGAAGGGCAAATTCTGTTTTCCTGGATATGCAGGTGTCCAGATCCAGCTGAACTATAGGTATAAGAACTGATTAGCTGAGCTTCCATTTCTTCTATCAGTCTGTCAATTTTTCATAAACAAACATTTCCTAAAAACTTCTGTTCAAGTTTACCCTTCAGTGTCCAAATTGAATAATTTATAAAGTTGATGAAATACCTTTACTAATTACTCCTGCTGCCTGCTTTATTTAGTAACCAGTAGCAACTGTTTTTCCACACTCTCATAAATTTACATAAATAGTTAATACAAATCCTGAATCCTGGAATCTTTCTGGTGAAAATCTCAGAGCATTTCAAAATCATTTTTAGAGTAGCCAGACCAAAGACATCTATGTATTTTGCTTACAGAATATAATTTTATGGGGGATTATATAATGTTTAATAGCTCTTCAAAAAGCTTGTATGGGACGTGTAAAAATATAGGAATGGAATCTCTATCACACCAGTGATGATGTCAGCTATGAAATGTGATATTAACTTTTTTGTAGGCTTAAATATTCATGCATCATATGGCATTATAAATGCTCATCCTTACATAAAGATAACATTAGTATTGAGAAGTCAGAACTTTTTCTTTGAAGAAATGTTTTCCGAAGGCTTTCAAAAGACCTAAGCAATCAAGTATACTTAAAATTTGTGTGATGTAGACAGTGATATTGCCTAAAGTGCTGTACAACAGAGAGAGCAAATAACAGAAAAAAATATTTCTTTTCAGTAATCATGATCTACAAACATGATTGAGAAATATCTGATGACTAAAGTAATTTTAAAGTAATAGATTTTAAATTGCTGCTGACCTCTAAAGTGCTGCAATATACAAAGACGCTATCACAGAGAAAGATGAGATGAAGAATTACAAGGAGATACCACCACTTCTACAGGTGTTATGACTGTTGGCCCATCTGTTCTGGCAGGACTGCAGGATCAGATGGTGCCAGTTCATCAAGTTACCAAAGTATGCACTTAGATCTAGGCAAATGTTCAAGCTCCTGTGTGGTGTGTTGGACTAAATCACATATTAAACAGTGAGCACATGTCTGAATGCTCTCCTACATAAGGACTGATATAACTAGGCACTTCAGTTACTCTCTAGACAAAAATCCATATTGGTAAATTAATGGCTGGTGGTTCTGCATTTTTAATATAATTTTCCTTCTTTTTTTTTTAATAATATTGCCTTCAGTATGGATTGCACCTTCTGTGTCCTTTACTGGGAACCCATATAGTTCTTTCTCATCTTTCTGACATAATTTGAGTGCTGCCTTCCAGCTGTTATCAAAAGTTTCTTATGTTTACTCAACCTTCAAAGTGCTGCCTGTGGACGTACAACAGTCCTAGGCATTCCTTTTTGCTGATGTACACTGATTTCCTTGGAGGTTTCTTTCCTTTTTTGTCAGTTGCTAGCTCAAAAGAATTTCATATCATGTAGGTCAAAGTTTGCTTATTAGAATATTTGGCTCTTATTTAATCTACTTTATCAAATCTGTGGATGTTTCTTTCAGTGTGTAACAAGCAGATATAAAGTCTAGTCACAGTGATGTCTCTGAAAGCAGTCCAAGGTATAGGATTCCAATAGTTAAACAGCTGGCTTTTGCCCTAACAGCATTTCCCTTTCAATGATGCAGAGTCAGTGGAGTAATTCAGCAGGACTTGTTTATACTTGTTCTTTCTGTTCTTCCTCATCCTTCCAAAATATCCTACTGTTGTTGCCACTGGTTCTGCTCTACCGGTGGTGTCAATGTGAGAAGCACTGGTGTAGGTGGACCACAGAAGTTTCAAATATCAAGTTATCTAGGCATTCTGTGTAGAATTATATACTACTGTTGTCATATTAAAATTAGAAATTATATTAGAAATAGCTCAGGATAAGTGCAAAGTTAATCGACTCTAGGACTCTAGGAGAGAATTGGGGTTATGTGTTCTGGAACTTTTATGTGATTCTTTGTATTTGCTGTTGTGTCTTTTTTAGCCAAGCAGTAGAACTCAGAGTGCCATGTAGACTATAATTCAGAAATACATCATAAATCTGAAAAACAGTGGACTTAATCCTAATCTAGTGTTAGAGTCAATCTTCAGATACAACTCCAGCTTTTACAGTATGGTAAAGGCCATTGACCTATTAGAGTGCTGTAGTCTTGTAGCAAGAAACTCAAAATGTTTCCATCAAAACATCGGGGTAAGGTACAATTTGGAAACATTGGCAGCAGTTTACAGTATCAGGATGTACGGGAGGATCCTGTAAGGCAGCAGGTCAGTCAGACAGGATTTTCCTGTGGCCTGAACAACTGGCTGAGAGTTTGTGGTGCTATATTACAGCACAGTAATTGAACAAGCACATCCTGAGTGCAAAATCCAGACTGGGAGCTGGTGGTTGGAGAGCTTTTGAGTTGCATGGGCTGTGTGCCTTTTGGTGGCACAGAAGGCTAGGGATGCTGAGTTTGAGATTCATCTTGCTCATCTCTAGTCTCTGAAAATTAGGGATCTATTTAATATAGTGAAGTCAACAGGCAGGTGTGTATGGAGAATGAATTATTCCTGTACTGCATGCTTTGCTTAAAATTAATTTATTCTTGTCCTCTGAAGGAAACAGTGTTCTTTCATCAACTACAGATAAAGCTAATTGATCTAGTCTTAGCATATATGCACAGCTTCTTCTAGGAAACTGAACTCAAGGAAAATGAATTAAATTTAAAATTATTTGTCCTAAATCACAGAATGTATGCACCTGGTGGAATACAAAGCCATTCTTTCATTTCCAATTTTACAGTTAAATATAATGGCAAACTGTTCTAAAGAACATGTTAGCCAGTGTGCTGTTTAGTTCTGTATCTCTGTACCTCTTTTACTACATTCTGTAAGTTAGTCTAGTACTGCCTATTTTTGCATTGTAAATGCCTGTATATGCAAAACAAGAGACTGTTGATATCGTTTTTCATCTCCTTTTAATCTTGAACAAAGGAATTAGTGTTACATTGGTAATACTTCTTGAGGGTGCTCTGGAATTTCTCATCTGTATTTGAAAAATTATTGAGTCAGTGTTCAATCAGCAGGAAATGCCTGGCTTTTGATACTTCTATGCAATGTTAAAACAAACAAACAAGCAAATAACAAATCTTGGGGATTGGTGTAAAGTCCCTTACCAGAAATACCTCTAGGTTTAAATGTGCAAAGTAGGCAATCTGGTTTTCATGTAAATAAGTTGCATGCATTTTGAAGTGACAATATTTAATATTTAGTTTCCATTTTCCTTCAATGTTTTGTTAATGCAAAAAAATTATTATGCTTAGACTGATTTTTGTTTGTATTCATCAAAATGAGCATATATTAGCATTTATAAATGCTCAATGAATGGATGCCCTAGCTCTGAAATCTAATTTAATATGCATGAGTATAGAGGATAAGCTTTATCAGTATGCACAAGTAAAATCTTTATGAAAGCATCTGCATTTGTTAATATTGAGACATTGCACTACAGCTACTGCTTTGTGGAATGCTAGATTGTATCAAGTACTGAGTCCAATGCAAGTAGATGTTTGCTCTTTGCTCTGAAATTCTAGGCAAGTAAGACTGGGAAAACACGGACACTCAGTATTGATCTATAAAAGAAATCTATCAAGACTTCACAGAGTGTTTTGTCTGAATAAGTGAGATTTATAAGCTTTACCTTCTGAAAAGAAGATAGCTCTTTGATATTTCAAATGCAGAGTAAAATAACTATTTCACTTCTTTAAAGTCAGTGAGACAAGTGTAGCTTTATTCCAGAAGATCTTAATTTGTAATTTATATGACTGGGTTTATTTAGTCTGTCACATAGTTAAATGATTTTTCTTCTAGAAATATCCTTTCAGAAACATTTTTTCCCTTTCATTGTAGAATTGGGAAGGAATTATTCTCTCCTCCTAAACTTATTTCCAAAGTACAGTACTTGTAACATTTTCCTCTTACATACAGGAGTGCTGTACTCTGCCCTTGCTATGGAATAGCTGCTTTGGAGGCCATCGAGTGTATTAAGCATGTGATAGAGCCATTATGCTTCACACAGTGATTCCCAAGCCATTTGCAGTGTGTGAAGAGAAAGCACTACAGTTTTGAGTGTTGTACTGGGATGTGAAGCAGGAATTTCAGTGTTTAGATACTTTTGAGGAAAAAAAAAAAAACCTGGAAAAAGCATGGGAAACAATATAATGTCTTATTTTACACCAATTCAGTGTTCTGGAGGGTGGAAACCTTGCCGACCTAGCACAATTTAAAAGCCTACATCAGATTCCAGGGCTGGAAAGTGCCAGATGCTGCCAAAAAATATATACTTTGGCAAGGGAAATGCTTTGCTGAATAGAAATTGACTATTGCAAGAATAGTCAGGTTGATGAGGGTTTAGGACAAGATAATTTGAAGCCAGTAGGTTATTGTTACATCTGAATATTGCCCCTAGAAGTGCACTGAGGAGGGCAATGATAGTACAGACATCCATCTATAATGAAAATACATCCTCTCCCCTTCTTATACATGCTCTCAGAGGAAATAGTTGCTGCTTACCCTTGTGTGTGGTGGAAGTAGGAACAGTCATGATAGAACTTTTCATGTCCTTCTTATTCCAAGCCAGTGTAAAACTGCATTTTATTTGGATTACCAAACTAATAATGATGAAACCCTATAACTGGCTGAAATTGTAGTGTTGCTGAAGTCACTGGTAAATATTTTAGTGCAGTCAGGATTATGTCTTGATGAATCAGATGTGAGAAGTTACTTATATGTCACCCGATCCAAGTTTTACTAAAATCAATGGAAAGATTTCCACTGTCCTTAGTGGGCTTTCCAACATGCTGGTATTTTCTTCCATTACAGTTCAATAAGTAAGTATCATCTTAGTGGCATCTAAAGAGATTGCAGGGAATGGATGTGCTGAGATTCCTTGAAGGAGATAAGAAGAGGATACTGATGTACAGTGTAAAGCAGAATGACTGATATGTGGTTAATGTCACTGACCACATAACAAGCAGTTCATTGCTTTGCACTTTGTTATCAGAACTTTTAGCTCTACAGTTACTCTTTCTCAGCTGTAGCCTGAGCAATGAAAGCAAATAGCAAATGACAAACATGGTACTCTTGCATTTTGGCATCATCATCTGATTAGAGGCAGAAGGTGGAAATGGCTGTTTCAAGTCCCATCTAATACATTTCCCATTGTCCAGGAGTGCATGTTGACACACATTACAATTTAAATTTTTGTTTCTACAGAATAGTCCTTACAGGAGGATAAGTGGGTGGGCACAGACCAATGTCACCTACCAGAGAGGTAGACAACTTTCATTCCTTTGTTAGAACCAAGTACTGGTTGACAGCAGTTGAACACGAGCCAGCAGTGTGCCCAAGAAGGCCAATGGCATCCTGGCTTGTACCAGAAACAGTGTGGCCAGCAGGACCAGAGCAGGGATGGCCCCTGTACTTGGCTCTGGTGAGGTCACACTTGGAGTGCTGTGTTCAGGTTGGGGTCCCTCACTACAAGGAAGACATTGAGGTGGTGTCCAGAGAAGGGCACTGGAGCTGGGGTAGGATCTGGAGGGTAGGGTCTCCCCTGAGCCTATCACTCTCTACAAGCTCCTGAAAGGAGAATGTAGAGAGATTGAGGGCTGGTTGGATTTTACTTCTTCAAGTAAACAGTGATAGGAAAAGGGGGAATGGCCTCAAGTAGTGCCAAGGGAGGTTCAGGTGGGATATCAAGAAAAGATTCTTCACTAAAAAGGTGGTCAAGTGTTGGAACAGGCTGATCAGGGGAGTGGTGGAGTCACCACCCCTGGAAGTGCTCAAAAACCTGTAGGCAGTTTGTTATATGGTTTAGTGGGCAAGGTGGTATTCAGTCAAAGGCTGGGCTTGGTGATCTTGAAGGTCTTTTCCAACCTTAATGGTTCTGTAGTTGTCGCAATAGAAGAGAAAGTAGGAGAGGAAAAGAAGGTAAGGCCAGTCAAGGCCTGGCTCTCTCCTCACTGACACCACTAACTTTAGTGGGATTGCTCTAATGTGCTCTAATCTCTGTCTAGTAAGATCTCACATCATTGCCAGTGAAATGCATTCAACCTTGTACAATGATGCAGCCACAGAGCCTAAAGAATAAACAAGATTCAGTTTTGTACCTATGAAAGTCTGGAATCTTCTTTAGACTTTCAGTTATTGAACCTTTCTGTACAATGACATTAATTACTCCAGAAGTTATTTTAGGTATGGTCATATGACTTAATGCTTTTGGTGAAAGTCCAGCATGTAGTTTTCTTGCAGCCAACACTTTAGATGTGAATCATTTCCCAGAAAAAAATATTTTTTATTGTCTGCTACTTTTGCCATATTGGGATGTTTTTACTTGTGAAGATTGACTTGCAAGATTCCTGACTAGAAAGTACAAATTAACCACTACATTCAGAAGGGAAATTAAGACAGAAAGATTGAGTTGGATTCTTCTATCTTCTTTGATGGTAAATAGTACTGTATTCTAAATTACAAGAGCTCTTTGCAGAGAAAGATAAGAACTTAATTTGAGTAATATTTATGGAATCTAACTATCAATTATTTGCAAAGGAGAAGGCTTTGTTAGTGCCAGGAACTGAACCTACATTCACATAAGCACCAGGATTTAACTATATACCTGTCTTTCTTTAACTGTATTTTTGAGTCAGTAGGACATGTAAAAATATAATCTTGAAATGAAACATTCATTTGAGGTCGTGATGCTCCTGTGAAATTTGTCAAAAGAGATGAAAGAAAAGTGAAACTTTCCAGAGGAGTACATAGTCATTAGGGAGTGAGTATGAGGTCATTGGGATGAGAAAGGGACAGTGCATCGTGGCTGGAAACAAAGCCAGAACTAAAACTAGCTAAAATATTGTTACATTTGATTCATCTTTCACTGGTTTTCTACCAGTTTTCTCCATCCTTTAGTGAATTAGTTTTGTAAGTAGGAGCTTGGAGAACCAATTCTAGTGAAAGGAACATAAAGAAAAAGAAGTCAGTGCTGAACACCATGAAACTGCACTTGCTCGCTTTGCTTTCCAGCTCACCTTATTTTTGCCGAAGACATGCAGGGGGATTGAAAAGGAACACTGGTAGAATGCAGGGAGAAATTAGTTCCAGTATAACACCTTAAATACCCAAACTACAGTTTCTGTAGGATCCTTGAAAACGGAAGTACTTGTAAGCAGTAACGCTGTTTTATGAAACATGGGACTGACGATGCCCTCTGTGGTCATGGTTTTCAAATGGGAATGTAGTTTCTGAGTAAATTTTTTTCAGTTCTCACTTACTACGTTTCAGTGCCCTTTTCAGGGAAGTTCAAAGGTTTTAAAAGTTCATTTCCATTAAAAGAGAAGTTTTTCTTAGTAACCCGAACTACTCCTTTCTTTTATTATTTCCTTTCCAACTTGTTTAAGTTTGATTAATGATTGAAACTTTTGCATCAGTTAAAGATGTTTTTGAATAGCTTCTCTTATTTTGCAATCTTGCTGTCCTTTTGCTTCACTAGGCTTCTTCTCTGTGTCACATGGGAATACTATAAGCTATAAATGGGCTGTGGCAATGTTGATCTGGCCTTTAAATTTTAGGTACTCACTGACTTTTTTGAGCCAAAACATCCACTATTATTTAAGCAAATGAATCCAGTTCAGCAGAAAAGCAGTAGGACGAATAAGTATTCTTACAATTGTGTAGAGTTTGTAATTTTTTCTTACAGGTGCCATAACGGTAAGCTTAATGGTGACTCAGTAAATCCTAACTGCTAGATGCTCTTTGTCTGCAAAATCATTCTTCCCAGTGCTGGGCCAGTGTTTTTCACATCATGTCATCCCCTTTGTCAGTCTGGGCCTAGCCCTGCTCAGGATCTATGGTGGTTTTAAAAAAAAAAAAGTATTATGGAAAAATACTTGTCTTAGGCATCATTGGCCAGTGGAGGGCTTAAATGGTGTCAGAGCAAATGAGAAAGTAGAACCAAGTAATTCCTATAAAATGCATTTCTAAAGGATCTCTTTTATTCCCATGTTGGATGTTAAAAATCACAGCCCTTTTTAATTCTCAAGTCTTCAACACCTATCACTCATTTTTTATTCATTTACATGCTAATAAATCTCAAAGCCTAGAGGACTTTGAAGAAATCTTTTGATCATCTGAAAGCAGAGATTTTGGGGTTTGTCTTGGACATAGGCATCAGTATGAATATCTTTGGTGTGAGTTGTTAGATATTTATTTCTGTGGTTACAAGATACTTAGCTGTATTTGAAATTAAGAACCCAGTATTCCAATTAATAGTTAAAAATGTATAAAGGAAAATAATTTTCGGGCATACCCTGTTGGTATCCAGAATTTGTCTTAATAAGATCATTAATATTTTCAAGTAACTAGCCTTACGTAGTTAATAGTAGTTTATCCTACAATTAAATCTGGTACTGATATACATAAATTGAATCAAATAGCATAGAAAACAAAGCTTCCACACAAGAAAGCCAACTAAACACCAAAATCCTTGTAATTTTTCATCTTTGCTTCTTTTATCTGATTTGGTACAGCTAAAGGAGCTAGAGAATGCTCAGATGAGGTTAAATAATTTTTCAGATATTTCAGATGTGCAGTTGAAAAAATTTTCATTTAACAACTTATCCAAATCAACTTTGTCATTATCCATTCAAATATAATTGAAAAAATGAAAAATTAAACTGCAACCTCCTGCACTATTAGTATTTATACAGATTTAGTGAGGATATAGATGCCAACAGTATGATATTTCTTTCTTTTAGGTCTTCTGTAGCAAAACCTTTTTAGAGTTCTTTCCATTGAGAGAGATTTTTTGGATAAAATATGACCATTGCTCTCATTGAAACTTTGGGCAAAATGTATCCCAAATGAAATTGAATTTTTTGTGGTTTGGGAAAGTTGGATTAATTTTTTCCCTTGTTTTTTTTCTTTTAAATTCCTCTAAACTCTTCGTTGCTTGCCAGAGAAGGAGATGCCAAAATAACCCAAGGAGGCTGTGCAGCCTCTCCAGAAGTGAGAATACAGCAAGTTTAGTGAGAGTTGCTGTTCACTCATTTTTCCCATTTGTGAAATTTAAAAAAAAATCATGTCTGCATCCAGGATAAAATCCTAAATGGAAGTATAATGAAGTCACTTTCACAATTCTTTTTGTCTAAAATGGGTCTGAGTTTTCCCTTTATTTCTAAATGATTACCTAAACTGACTCTCTTGTGATTTGGCTTAATTATTTGCAATTTCTCATCATCTGTTAGTTGCTTATATCTCTCATGTGTTCCTTCTTGACTTCTTCTGATACCACTTCATAACTTTTTCTAATTAATTTCCTAAACTCATTCCAACATTCTAGGTGTTATTTGTTTATCCCTCTAGCAGTTAGACAGCAGGGCATTAAATACATTGCTATCAATTTAAACTTCATAGTTGTTTTAACTTTCTATTCAGTATCATAAAACTGCTATGCAATCAACTATGATCACTCTAAAGACAATACCCACAAAAAATAAA
The DNA here is from genome assembly GCF_052056855.1 of Sturnus vulgaris. Classification (NCBI taxonomy): domain Eukaryota; kingdom Metazoa; phylum Chordata; class Aves; order Passeriformes; family Sturnidae; genus Sturnus; species Sturnus vulgaris. The sequence continues at coordinate 34,655,045 of NC_142247.1, read as the reverse complement.
TTATTGTATATGATTTTCTCTGTGCAGCTTCAGAACAGTATTGCTTTAAACCAGATAAATTTAACGTATGTCTCATTTAGAATTGGTGGCAATAAAAGAAACAACATCCTTGCTGGTTTTTTCTAATCTTAGTGATACAAAGCATAAAACAAAATGGTTTTATGCAGAAATAACTGCATATTATGGACTTGTGTGGGACTGAATATCTTTCTCTATGTGTCTGTCTCTCTCTACTTGTTTGGCTGTGATCTTTTGCCATACTACCCCTTGCAAATAGATCTGAGCACTGGAATCTCCTGGATATGGTTATATTATAGTGCAAACTGGCTATGTCTCTAGAAGATATGAATGATTCTGTGATAACTGATAAATTTTATCCTAGTACATAAGGTTTAAAAAAAGGCATTCTGTCCATTAATGGTTTGTATCAATTTTTCTTAAGGTCACGGGCTATTGAAAAATTAAAACAAAATATTTATCTGACAAGGGCTGCACTCTATTTCTACATTATTCTCATGATTTTGGATCCTTTTTTCAATTATTACCGTATTTATGGTTAGTCATACATTAGCCCTGAAATCATATTATGACATATATGTTTGTTTTGTTTGTTTGACTTCAGGGCTGAGATACAGGAGGTTTTGTAATTGTTGAATCTCCTGGGCAGTGTGTGCTGTTGAAATGCCTGAAGACTGGCAGTGACATTGTTCATAGTCGTTGTTGTCCTGTGTTATTTGTGTACAAATTATGGGCTGTAGGTCCATTTCTTATTCACACTAGAGGGCTCCTTCACATTTGCTTAGCAGTGTGGCAGCACTTACAAGTCGGAACAGTTGAAACATGCTGCAGAGCAAGGGTTTGCCTGCATTTCAGAACATTACAGGCTCCTGTGTCTTCCCCTCACAGAAATTGCTCCTGCGTATTGTAACACTGTCACCTCATGAGCTGTGTCAGAATGGCCTGTGATCATTTTCTCTCCTTTTTACCACTGAAGGTGGAAAGAACAGAAACACTACAGAACTATTTCTGAAAAAAGAAGAGTTAAAATTTGGTCTCTGTTTAGCCTAAAGGTACTTGTGAGAATAATAAATGTCATAATCAAGCCAGCTGATAAACTGGAAATCTTACCTTGAATGTTTCCTAGAATTAGGTAAGATTGTTTGAGACTATTGAAAATCACTTGGACTTGTCTTTCTGCCTTTGGAGTGGAGGAGTTGAGTTACTTTCAGTACTGGAGACCGGTGTTTTTACAGGTTGAGGAAAATGCTTGTGCTAACTCTGCATGTTGCAGTAGTCTTTCCTGTCAGTATTTGTATCTTGGACTACAGTAGTTCAGATAACAGAAAGAACTAGAAAATTAGAAGAACGCTTAACTGTTGGAAGAAGGCACCCCCATGTGATAACTACTTTTGACCTTTTTTCGGCTAGAATTTCAGGTAATTTTGGCCTGTAAATGCAGCTCTGAAATTTGAAAACTAGGTTGGTAGGGAAGATATATAAATCAGAAAGCAAAAAACTTCTCAAATATCTGTCCTGTTCTCCATCATCTGTCCTCTTTTTCACAATATTAATAGCTTTCTTAATTTTCTATACAGAAATTTCTTAGTATTAATCAGATTAGTCTTTCTTAATATCTGATTTAAATGAAGCATTATGGCAGAAAAACCTGAAATTTAGTGACAAAATAGCTGTGTGCTGTAGTTCAGTAAATTTTTCTAAAATAACTGAATTCGCTTCAGTGTGAGAGGCTCTGTAGTAAACAGTGCCTATTCAAATAACAATATCGGAAATTGTTCCCAAAACACTGAGTTGTGTTGATATTTTAAAACATTGCTACTGTTTTCCACAGCTTCAGCACTTAAGCTCTGCCCTGCTCTTTGTCAGCTTTATGCTTGGGAAATGTCACTGGAGTGACAGCTGGTGGCGTGAAGGCAAAGAGCTGAGAAGAAGCACTGAAAAAGGCAACGAGCAGAGACAAAGCACTGAAAAAATGCTTGGAACATGTTCCTGTGTTGTAGGGAGAAAGGATGCCAGAAGTAAAGAAAACAGCACATGGGTTTTAATATGCACAACGTGCATCCATTCCATCCTATGTAAAAGAGTGTTCAGTGCTGGTTGCATTTAAACATCCCTGCACGATGGGCAGCACATTTGTCAGGACTCCTTGTCCTTCTTCAATAATGCAGCAACAAGGAAGATTATCTTTCTCCTACTCCAGGATGACGTCACTGCACCGATAAGCAGGACTTAGAAAAGGTTTATGTTCTTAGCACTAGATTTAAGGAATATAATGCTCCTTTTAATATAGTAATTTCTAGCTCTACTAATTTTCAATTTTTATCTTGCAAGATCGTTAGGAAATTCAGAAATAATTTCTCTGGTTGGAGAGGAAAAGAGTGGGGTGATCTAAGGATAAATAAGCCCTCTGCTGCAGAGTTCCTCTACCACTGTATCACGTCTGGCAAGCATCCACAAGGTCTTTCAAAGTGATATGCTGTAAAATTGCTAAAAAATCAGTCTTTAAAAACTTAAAATATTGTAAAATTTTTGTGTTGAAGTTGGTAGTAGTTATTGAGTTATTGTCTCCTGATAGAACCAACATTTTATATTTATTATTTCACATTTTAAGCTTTCACATTAGACACCATACTGGATCAAGAGAACGTACCAGTGACAGGACACTTGTTCTTTCCTTTTAATCAAAAGAAAACAGATATTATTGTACCATATCCTGCATCTTGCTTAGATTCATTTTGACTCATTTCCTTACAGAAATTGTTGAAAACTCTCCAGAGTTCTTCATGGACAATTCATTCATTATTGTCTCTTTGCTCTGGCACAATTTTATTAAGTTGTATTTAGTGGATGTAGAAAAAGAAAGATGAAGAGTTAGCTCTTCTGGATGGGCTATATGGCATCTGCTATAGCTCAAACTGGAGTCAGTGGGGGGAAGCCCAATCCCTAAAGAACAATTCATCCTGACTTATTGCACAAAGTGCATATAAGTGTTTGAGAATTAAATACTTCTGCAAAAGCAAACTAAATATCCACTACCATCAACTGAGCAACAGAACACAAAGTTCAGTAATCATACACATAAATTCTGATTGTTTGGCACAGTAATATTGCCACTAATTGTTGGAAAAGGTAATGACACCTAATCTTCAGACTGTCTGACATTTTCTAATTTTAATCTCTGCCTTAACGCTGTTATAACTTAACTAAACCTGAACTGCCTAGGTTTCAGGTTTTGTGAATTGTGCATATTCTATAGGTTCATGAGGTGTTTTGTTTTCTTGTAGAGGAGTTGGAAAGAAAATGTGCAGCTGAAACCATTGAGTCATTTCTGAGAGTGAGATTGGAAGCTATATGATTTTGCCCCTGTTCAAATGTAACCCTCTCTTCCCTGAAGTGTGGGCCTGTTTTATTACCTAGGCCTGTTTTACTGAACAACCTTTGTGCTTCCACCATGCGAAGGTGGAATTTGGGGAAGAGGCAAAAAGGAATCATAGTTAGGGTTGGAAAGGACCTTAAAGATCCTCTAGTTGCAATCCCCTGGAGATTACATCGGTTCGGATTTTTTTCTTGTTATACTCCCCTCATGATAATTTCAAGGAATTGTCATCGAGCAACTTTCCTGCTGTTTAGAGTGGCTGCCATCATTTGTTACTGCTGCCATAGGTGAACCTGCTGTCTGATGTTGACATTTCCCCATCTGAACATTGATGTGAGATTTCTCTTAAAAACTTTTTTTTTTCTTGGAATCTACTGTCTGCTTTGTGGTCAGGTGGGTTGGTGTGGGTGTTCCTGTAGAGATGCTTCACAGTCTGCACTAACCAGGGCTGCAAAATCTATATTTATGTATCTGTCCACTGACGTGCAATGGCTACTACGTGGGGCGGTCACTGCCCAGCCCAGATGTGGTAAGAAAAATGTGACAAGGTTGCATGTGCTGTGCGCTTGTGAGAGGAGAACTGTCCTTGAAACCGGGTTCAAACATGATTCACCCTCAAAGGAGTCAAAGTCCTAGTTCAGGTAAGGTAGCTGCCAAACACAGAACTTGGTTAGCAACTTTTAAAGGCTCCTCTGTCTTAAATTATATTTTCTTCTGATTCATCATTTTCACCTCTTTCTAGATGAGGTTTTTCTGCCTTTTTTGTAACACCTTTCTCTTATTGCTAATTCTCACCTTCTTTTCTCCTTGGTGCAATTCTGTTGCATAAAGAAGGTTTTTAAAAGATATATACTAGGGTGTTGACTCCTTTAAATTCGTGATGGATATCTCAAAGCTCAGGCTAAGACTCTTTTTCTATTGTTTCTACATTAAGAATACTGGAAATTTTGACCAGAGTTTCTATTAAATTTGAAAGAGCAAAACTTTTCTCAAGTGGTTTTTCCAAATCAAAATTACTTAGCAATTCTGAAAAATAATGCCTTCACAGCTCATCAGCACTGTATTGACCCAGAACTGACAGATATCCTAACTACAGGGAAGTCACTGAGTTCAGAAAATTAACTTCATGGGAATATTGATAGAAATGGAACTAGGAAAAGAGCATGCAAGGCAAGTGTGCTCTTCTCTGAGGTAGTTCTTTTGATTTATTGGCAGAATGTTGTGGGAAATACAAGAAATTGCTTACTAGGCTCTACCGCTTTATTGAGAGGATGCGAAGGAAGTGTGAAAAGTGGAATGTGTGGGGAATTAGAGTGAGAGAACAGTATTTTGTTGCTGGCAGATGTGTGCTAGGCTTCACCATTTTACTGGGGTGGTACAATTTAGTTGTTATGACACATCCAGGAAGAAAAACAGAAAACACGAGCTGGAGGCTTGGAGAAAATTAAATGATGATGACTCAGAACTTACACCCCAAAGTAAAATGAAGATTGAAACACTGCACCAATTTGTTTAGAAGAGAAATCTGATGCAAACGTGAAAAAATGAGCTTCCTTCAAGTTATTGAAGCTTTGCACTGATCTTCAGATGAGAGGGGTAATATTAAAAAGTTAGCGTCAAGGTGAAAAGCCAGGATGTTCGCAGATAAACTGCAAACTGAGCTTATGTTTTTGCTGTCATTTTCTTTTCAAAGTATTCTTTTTGTTCATTGTGCAGTCAGCCCCACATCTGCTTCTGCTGAAAAGTGTTTCAGTGACTAAAAGTGTTATTGTTTGACTCGTTTGGCTGGGAGAACAAGTCTCAAGTAACCTATGAACTCTGTGCCATATTCCTGCAGTAAGCAGAGGGCCTGCTGGGGTGATCTACTTAACTTGCCATTAAGTTTTATGTAAACTGTTATAAAATTGTTTAAAAATGGTTTACAGGATTCTCTGCAGTAATATGGCATATATTAACTTCTAGACTGAAAGTAGTAGCCAATTTGTATCTCTTATGTAAACAGATCTATTTTTTTTTGTATTTACTGAGCTGTCTTCCTAAGTTTGATAGACTATTACCTATAACTTATCATCAGCACTGCAATGTGACACTTTGCTTAAAACTTTAACCCTTGCAATATTCGAGTTATACGTGGGTGAGCTTCTAAAAAGTAGTATTTTGTTGGACCTGAATTGTTACCTGACTCAGGGATTTCAAAAGCAGTTTTAAAAGGTGAAAAAACATCATTGCCTCATTTTCACACATGGTGAAAGTAAGACAAATACAGATAAAATTAGTTGGTTGAAGGTTATTTAAACCAGTTAGCCCCATAGCCAGAAATAGTCCTAGCCTTCCACCTGCTTACTCTTTATCTATTTTCTATCTAAAGAAACACTTTATCTGTTCTCCGAAATACAGAAGATGGGGGATGGTTTGGACCATTTAGGCTTCTCATATTAGAAAGTCTAATTTCTGGATTCTTGGAATGCACAGAAAGGGACTGCACTAGTCATAATTGCATACTGCTGGACTCTTACATTTCAACATCTCATAATTTCTTTTTTATGGTTGCAAAATTTATAATTAAATTTCCTGTACATGTGAGAAATTGGCTATCAACAAGATCATCTTATGCAGCATGTCAGTCAAGTGACTATGGGCTTGATTCTCTAAGTAATCTGTGTCCAGAAGTCTTGTGCACTTGAAATAGCATTTATAATTGCCTGGTGTTGGAAGGCAAGATGGTGATCTGGTTACCAGAGAAATTCAGGTATTTTTATCTTTGCCAAAGAAGCTGTAAAACTCTCTACCCCAGATGACAATGTTGCATGGAGCACATCATCCCTTAACTTCTGAAAGTATAGCCTCAAATCTCACTGAATATAGGGCAGCCTAAGGAGCACAGTGAGTTTTATTTCATTTATTTATTTCATTTATTTCATATTTTTATGCATCATAAAGACAGTGCTAGTGTTCTCCTTGATGCATTATAAGGAGGGCAAAGGCCACCCTGCTTTACACCACTGCTGCTGACTATAATCACAGAAAGGCACAATCAGACCGACATTAGTTCCTCTGGTGTACAGCTCCAACGTGCTGATATTCCAAAAGGACGATTAATAGATTACACCAGCTACTCCTCACCGTGTGTCACCACAGGCAAAGGGTACATGTCATTCCCTTTACTAGTACCTGGCAATGCTGAGCTCTGTTTATCACCAGCCACTTGGCAACTAGCACTATTCTTGGTCATGGCATTTCTGTTGCTGCCCTGCAGAGCAGCTACTCTGGAATTTCTGCAGCTCACAGGAATGAGGCAATTTCTGTTGTTCCAGTGAGAGCAGGAATAGGCTAATGATTCTCTGGAAGGGCACTTAGGGTTGCAATAAAGGAGAGGAGGATTGCAATCCCAATTTCTGTTGCATGTTGTTCTCTATTGCTTGTAGTTGTTGGACCAAACCTATATTGAGTTCACTCGGGCTGATAGCTGCACCATTTACTCTGCAATTTGGGTGTACTATGTTGTTTTTTTTTAATTGACTGCATATATTTTGGTGCATTTTGGCCCATTTCTAATGTAAAAGCCCAAGTGTATTGTGTCCATTAAAATGATCACATTTAGCTCTACTAGACTATACCACTTACTAGACTATATCACTGTGAATTAGATTGGTGATGAAACATGCTCTTAACTGTGTCTGTTGTGTGAATCCAAACTTCCAGTGTTAACCTTGGCTTAACAAGCTTTATATTTTCTGTTTCCTTTATTAAAGAAATACAAAGAGATCATATTTCAAAATAAATCTCCTGAACTGCACTTTATTTAACAGCTGACACAGCTGAGATCTTAAGCAGCTGAATGCACATATACTGCATTTTAAGAAGTGACATTGCTATGGTTATGAGTTACACAACAATATGATGTCAGCCCTCTGATTGGTGCCATGGTATTTAGCAATGCCACTTGGACAGGAAAGTTCACACACAGAAGCCTGTCCAACAGTTCTAAGAATTTTATATCTTTTGAAGTATTCAATATATTTCTTTATGTGTTGAAGCACTGGCCTTCCAAAACCCTTGTTTTCATTTTCCAGCAATCTCAGTGAACTTGGGGTCATTGGATTGTTTGCTTTCTCACAGGCTGCACTGAAATCAAGCAGCCATCAGCTAAATTACTATAGCTTGAATGTGTCTAAAAAGAATTCAAAGCAGACCTTTAAGACAGCGTTATAACTGTGCTTTTAACTTAGCATGAGGATATAATACAAGCTTAAGAGGTAGAGGCGGTTCAAAGGAAAGGCGGATTTTTTTGTACTGGCTCAAAATAAGAAATGATGGGACTTTCATATTTCAGCTGCATGCTTCAGTTTTCTGTGATTGTAGTTGTTCCAGCAAGAAAATAATCTACTTTTGATACAAATAAAGTTTTTGTTTTCTAAGCCATCTCTCCATCTCCTGAGACTATAGGGAAACACAAAAATTAAAACTTAAGCAAGTTATTATCAATCAATACAGGCATTTTGGCAATGATAGCTTATCAATTCCTTTGTCTGGGGAAAAAAAACCCAACAAATTGACGCCAGTTAAATATGATTTTTTTGGTCAAGTCTGTCTTATCTGTTTAGGTTGTTCAGAACCACCAGTTTTCCAAGTGTTGTGTACAATATAGTGATGCAGAATGGAAAAAGAAGGAAGGAAACCAGGTGACATACCAAGTGGCGTTTTATTTAGTAGATTACTGTTCATTGCAAACAATGTTTTGTGTGTGAAAACATTGAATTTTTATGGTGACTGTTGAGAAATGCACTGGTGGTCTCTGCTGAACACTCATATCAAAAAATCAGTTGAATGGATGCTCATCCAGTTGATAGTTTCAACTAACTGACTATCCGTGTGGATAAGCCTAATTCCTGTAACTACAGAGGGCCAGAAATTGCTGAAGGTTTACAAGGAAACTCTGAGCTGGCAGTGTGCCCTTGCAACCAGGAGGGCCAATGGCATCCTAGGGTACATAGGGAAGAGTGTGGCCAACAGGTCGAGAGAGCAGATCGTCCCCCTCTACTCGGCCCTGGTGGGGCACATCTGGAGTGCTGTGTCCAGTTCTGGGCTCCTCAGCACAAGAGAGACAAGGAGCTACTGGGGAGGGCAGTGGAGGATGACAAAGATGGTGCAGGGTCTGGAGCATCTTGCTTATGAGACACTAGGAACTGGGTCTGTTTATTCTAGAGAAGATTGAGAGGGGACATCACTAATGCTTATAAATACCTCAAAGGTGGGTGTCAAAAGGATGGTGCCAGACTCTTTTCAGTGGTGCCCAGTGAATAATGAGGACCAAAGGCCATAAACTGGAAACACGAGAAGTTTCACCTCAACATGAGGAAGAAGTTCTTTCCATTGAGGTGGCAGAGCACTAGAACAGGCTGCCCAGGGAGGACGTGGAATCTCCCTCTTTGGAGACATTCCAAACCTATCTGGACTTGTTTCTGTGTCACCTGCTCTAGGTGACCTTGCCTTGGCAGAGGGCTTGACTGCATCATTTCTAGAGGTCACATCCAATCCTAACATGACTTCCAAAAGTCCATTCCAACCCTAACAATTCTCTGATTCTGTGAACTCTGAGAAGTGTTAACACAATTACAGGACTTGATGAACTTTTAGTGAACAGTTTAGGGGTTTTCTGTACCACCTTTCATGGTGTCCTTCATTAGCTGAAAAGGAAATTTAATTATTTTATGTTCTCTCTTAATTGCTTTTAACCTGTTCATCTAAAATCAGATCTCTTGACCAAGAGATTTCAATAATTTAAAACTTAAAATATTTTTGCATTGAGTTCTATTTATCACCAGCCACTTGGCAGCAAATCTTCTTCTTGGTCAGAGCTTTACTGCTTTCCTGCACAGGAGGTGCTCTGGAATTTCTGCAGCTCACAAGAATGAGGCAATTTCTGTCACTTCAATGAAAGAAGAAAGAAGCTAATGAGCCTTTGGAAAGGTGTTTAGATTTGAACAAAAACAGAGGAGGATTATGTTGCTTTTTTCCAGATCTTTCGGCAAAAGTGCTTTGTTAGTTCAGGTAGGATGAGGTGTATGCTGAAGCTGCTTTTGAGGAAGAGGCATGCTTGCAGCTTTGGTTTTGTCTTTATCCTTCATTGTTCCTTGTGAAAGGGAAAGTACTAGTTCACTCTATCACTAGGTTAAATTCATTGACATTTGTGTTCTATTTTGAACATGCAAAGTTCTAGCAGAAATCAAAAATATATTTTAGGAAATAAAAGTTCTTTCCATCTCCAGTTGGATAAGCAATCACTAGGGCAAATAAAACTTAGAAATCTTCAGAGGAATAGATGATTTTCTGGAATATTGTAGTGTATAGTGTATGTGTCTGAGGCTTGCAATCAAATACTTCAATAATGAGCACCTTAGAGAAGTTTATGAGGAAAATATTAATTCTTATTGTGTGCGCTGTTTGGATCTTGGAAGTTAGTAAGGTATGAGTCCACCCATTACATAATGAAGACACTGATTCTTTTCCTTCTCCTAAGAAGTGTATTCTGCATAAAGATGGATACAATTTTTTTGTTAAAGGATTTAGTTATTAGTGATGAGCTGTGTATCATAATGTAAAATTCATTGGTCTGTGACCAAAATTAAGGCTAATATTCCTTGATTTTAGGAAATTCCAAAAGACATCTTCAGCCACCAGTTCTTCCTTTAAACTCTTCTGTTTGCATTGCAGCATGCTTAAAAGTGAGTTTAATTTACAGATTCCTGTATTATTTGTTGTTACAAAAACTAATACTTCTAAATAATACTTATTCCTTATATTAAATTCCTTATATTAAAATGTACTTTGATTATTGCAATAGATTTAGATGCTGTCAGTCTCATTGACTGACGGGGAGACAAGGTCTAAGCCACAAGTATCCAAAGATCCTAAATAAGACATCCTAAAGAATTTTGTGAGAATTTAAATTAAATTTTCCTGGTTAGAAGACAAAGAAAATGATAAGATATGCATTGTCTCCAACTTTCTGCAGTGATTATAATTTTTCTCATGTTTGGTTTTCATACAGTATTGTTTGTGGTACATGTTTAGGCTTTGGCATCTTGCAAATGAGGTTAGTAGAAAGGTAGCATTTACAGTGCTCATTAACTACTGTCTGTTCCTGAATGCCTCTTAGGATATTTATTCAAGTTCAGCCATCATTATTTTTAGCTCGCTTGGGAAATTATTGGCTTTCATCTGATGCCTCACATATTTATGCTAGAAATAAGAAGATTTCATACTAAGCGTATTAGTGTGTTTAACGTCAGAGAGGAAGCCAAGTCTTTATGCCAATTCTTATTTTGAAGAGCTTTTAATAGTGATAGCTTTTTCACAAGTAGTCAATAAGGTCCATAAGCAAAATTTCGACAAGTAGCAAAGGGCCCTGACTTGTATTTCCAAAGATGCTAAGGCAACTAAAAACACAGGCATATGCCTAGAAGGACTAGAAAAACAAAACAAAGAATCTGCCTAGGTTCACCTATCATTGATTTTAGTGGAAATTAGATACATGGCTACTTTTGAAAAGTCTCTTGAGTGTCCGTCTGCCTCTTTAGTGCCTAAAAACCTGACTCGTATGCCTTTAGGAGCTTCAGAAGTCTCACTGGCTATTCATGAGACTCATGCTGCTTTTTGAAAATAGAGTAATACTTTTGAAAAGTTAGTTATTTAATAACCATCTACCTGCCACAAAATCAAGACTAGTTTAGGCACTTTAGCAAACAAATGTATGAACTTTGACAAATTAGAGAGACGGGCAATCACCAACTAAATTAAGTTTAACAAGGGTAAGTTCTGGACTCTGTACTTGGGATGGGGCAACCCCGGTTGTGTGAATAGACTGGGGAGTGAGAGGCTGGAGAACAGAGCGGGACCTGAGGGTCCTGGTCAAGGCAAGTTGAACATGGGTCAGCAGTGCCCTGGGAGTCAGGAGAGTCACCCGTGTCCTGGGGGCACCAGGCACAGCATCAGAGCCAGGCAAGGGAGGGGATTGTCCTGCTCTGCTCTGAGCTGGGGCAGCCTCAGCTCCAGTGCTGGGGCAGGTCTGGATGCCACAATATAAAGCAGATATTAAGCTGTTAGAGAGTGCTCAGAGGAGGCCTTGGGGATGGTGAAGGGTCTGGAGGAGGAGCCCTGTGAGGAGTGGCTGAGGTCAGTGGGTCTGTTCAGCCTGGAGAGGAGGAGACGGAGGGGAGACCTCCCTGCAGTCTGCAGTGTCCTTGTAGAGGGAAGAGGAGGGGCAGACACCGAGCTCAGATCTGCGGTGACAGTGACAGGACTTGAGGAAACAACATGAAGCTGAGTAAAAGGAGGTTTCAGTTGGATATTAGGGAAAGGTGCTTCACCCATAGTGTGGCTGGGCACTGGAACAGGCTCCCCAGAGAAATGGTCACAGCACCAGCCTGACAGAGCTCAAGAAGCATTTGGACAGAGCTCTCAGGCACATGATGTGACTCTTGGAGTGTCCTCTGCAAGGTCAGGAGTTGGATTCCATGATCCTGATGGATTTGTTCCAACTTAGCCCTCAGAATTCCAACTCAGAATTCTATGAGTCCATGAAGAACTGAATGGTAGATGATCTTTAAAATTGTGCTACAAATCTTTCAAGTTGGTCTGAATAACGTAAAAAATGAGGAGTTTTTTGATGTGTGTGTACCCTTTTCAAATCAGGAACAAATAGTATCGATTGATTGCTCAAAAGAGCCTTTATTTGCTGTATTTATACATAGAAAGAAAAATATCAGAAGTTCAGCGGCTAATTCTTAGGAAAAACAGGTGACTAGTAAGAAAGCAATGGGAATCCAGTCAAGGGAAAATATTTGTGGTGTAATGACACTTATGGGCAAAATACCTAGGAAAATCAATGATCAATGTTTTCTTTAGTGAGCATAACACAGAGAAGTAATGAAATAGAATTCCTCAGACTAACTCCCACTATCCTCAATGAACTGAGCTAAAGCCATTTGAAGTTAAAAGATAACCCTGAGTGAGTATCCATGGACTCATAATTTTGGATTATGAAGAAACTCCTGGACAGGGCCAGTCTGGATTATTAATATTACTATTTTTTCCTTCTCTGGCATCGACTTTGTCCCTTCTTTATTATGCTACATATCAGATTTTCCTTAACATTTATTCTTTGCCACATAAAAGAAGTAGAAATAGACCTTTAAATATTTTAAAATATTACATCCTAAACTAAAAAATAAACAAGACACTTCCACCTGTTTCATAATTCAAATATAATCATTTTACATTCAAAATCTGTTGCAGGTTATTTGATTCATGATGGGGGCAGGAAAAGCCTTATTTATTAAAAAAGTTTTGTTCTTTTTTCACAGGTCTGAATTTCATCTGTTTCATATCAGAGTATAAACTTCTATTTGAAAAGGACAGCAGACAGTAAGAATATCACCACTTATGAATTCTGCTCATTTTATTGCTCTTCATCTTAGTGATAACAGGAAATATTTGTACTTTATTGCATCAAGTCCTACTGCTTTCAAAAACTAAAATGAAATTACTAGGAAAGTAAAAATTAGGGGAATTTACTTAATGTCATTGTAGCTACAGTTGTAGATTTTCAGTTCATTTTTTTGCAAAAAGAAAGACAAGGGTGAAATTCTGAAAAATATCTTCCTATTTTTTTTTTTTAATGAACAGATTTTTTTGACCATTCCACTTTTTAAAATGTTTGTATCTTGGAATAGCTATATTAAATCTAGTGTATGTAATTCCTGAAACAGTGGAACTCCTTAAGTGTATGAAATAATTTTCATGTCTTTTAAATGCAGAAGCAAATGTGAAATGAGAGCCTCATTTCTACCCCATTTTCCTCAAGCCAAACCAGCTGGGAATAGTACAATGCACAATACTAAGAGCACCTTGAAATAAGCTAAGTCATATACGTATTTATTCATAGCAAGTATATATAATTCTTTCTTGGTATTGTGCTTGTTTTAACTCTGCTTCAAAACAATACACTTACTGAAAAAGGATTATCAATGTCCTAACAACCTAAAGAACAGTTCCTATCCCCAGAGATGGTTTGGAAATATTAACTACTGTGATTACTGTTGCCTGTAAAGGGATCACTTTAGAGAATGCAAATGTTTTTGAAGTCGTTCTGTGCTTTTCTATATTGCCTTGGATGAAGAAGGGTACTGGAGTGAGGAAGGTAGAGATGCTTTGTGGTGTTATTTCAACTTAATGGTTTACAGTCTCAGGTGGGATTATTTCTTAGCTCAGTCACATTAATGCTTTTATAGGTGAGTTCATTAGGTCAGCAGTAGCTGTATTTTAAATCGTCCAAGTGATAGAATAGTTTGGGTTGGAAGAGACCTTTAAACATCACATAATCCAACTCCCTGCAATTAGCAAGAACATCTTCAACTAGATCAGGTTTCCCAGAGCCTCATCCAACCTCACTTTGAATATTTCCTTGCCTGAGTATCTCAAAACTGTACTTGAGCATCATTCTGCATCCTTTCTCCATGACGATACCAGGATGGACGGCGCTGCCCTCTAACAGAGAAAATCCTTCTTTAATGACATCTGATATTTAGCTCTCTCTTTAGATTATAAAGATTATTATTGTCTCAATTTCTTTAAAAGCTGCTGGAAAATTAATATTCATAGGAATAGAAATGATCTTGCATGAACAGCAGTGTAAAAAACTGCTTCATTACTTATCCATGGAAAAGTGCACTGTTACGGCTTTTTCCCGGCCGATACAGAGTCTCTCACCTTCCACCGGTCTAGCTCAGGTGTTGGGATGATATTCCTCTGGGCCTTAGCCACAAAGACGTAGATAAGATATCAAAAGAGGCTCTTTCCCCTGATAAAGTTACAGGTTTATTTCTCGTGGGTAGTGAGTGAAAAGAGGAGGGAAAAGAGAACGGGGAAAGAGAAAAAGGGGGAAAAAGGGAGAGCGGGATAAGAGATCTGGGGGAAAAAGAGATGCGGGAAAAGAGAGGGGGGAAAAAAGAGAACGGGGCAAGAGAGGGGAAAAAATGCGGGAAAGAGTGCGGGAAAGAGTGCAGGAAAGAGAGAGGGGGAAAAAATGCGGGAAAGAGAGCGAGGTCAGCGGGTCCTGACCTTTTCTAGGGTCTGGAAAGGGGGGGCGGGGAGAAATTGGATCCCAGCCAGCTCTGTGTGGCCAGGAGGGGAGAGGGACCAAGATACAGGGCACAGCGGGGGTCACGGGATGTACCATTTACAATGTATCTAGGGAACGCAACAGTGCACCTTATTTTGCAGGAATAAAACTTGAAGGAGTTTTACTTGCTATAACATATAAAAGTATATTCTATCTATTAAATCAAGAAAGAAAAGATAGATAAGCTTTTCCCTTGCACTTTTACTGTGCCCAACAGGAGTGCTTTCTCCAACAGGATTCACACTTAGTCAGACTAAAGCCTGGGAGTTTTTAAGAGCTAGAGGAGCAGCTCTAACTGGTGTTACCTGCATAAGGCACTTTCTGGGTCTTTGCTTGACTGTATTATACCATAGCAGCTAAAATAGGCTTGGATTTGCTTTGATCTAAAATGGGATCTGTATGAGTGCATCCTTACCTCTACATGGAAGTTCATTGTGTGGTTTTAAACAGATTCGTTCCACCAAAATTTAGGCTCCTAATGGAGGGTCCTTACTCAACTGACTTAATGAGCATAGGAATGCAATTGCTACAGCTTCCTGGCTTAATTTAGTGGAGAAGGAAAAATATGTCCTAGGGAAAATTCATAACTTAATGAGAGCCCTGAAAGTTTTTTAGTCCTCTCGCTGACTGCAGGATGAGCTTGAGCAGACTCCTAACTCACAATCCTCAGCAAAGTGCCCAAAAGTAGGACTGAATCTGAACCAGAATGTCCTTATTTCAGGTTACACTCTGTTCAGTACTAATCATTCAGCAAGTGCAATCTGTATGTGGACAAATTAAAACGAAAGGTCTGAATTTAAAAGTGTTTTGTCTGAAAAAACATGAAAGGAACAATATAGTCAATAATATAAAATGAAATTACATCTTTTTGAATACAGCTATCCTCTAAATATATCATGGAGGTATATTAACATCACCTGTTCTTCCTATACCTCTACCCTCTCTTGAAAAAAAAAGAAAAAACACCACGAAAAAACATCATAAGGAACACTTTTATATTATTGAATTCCAAAATATAAGTGGGATTGTAATACAAATTGTTTCAACTAGTGCCTCTGTTTTTCCTTCAGTGCCCATTGATTTAGAGTAAAATGCCAGAAACAATTAGGAAAAAAACCAGAAGTGATCTAAAAGCAAATATATATGGTGTTTTTGCATTTAATCTTAGTTATATATTTCAGAAATAAACATGGCTTTTATTCAGGCCATGTATTTGCCAATAATACATTTGATTAAACTAGGAAAATTAGACATACTATCAGTAGCTTGCTCCCAAATTACACAAGAAGAAATTAGATACATTTTCAGTAGCTTGCTCTCAAATTTCTACAGTCTATGAGTCACCAGATTCTTCCTGCCAAACTAAATATGTCTGTGAAAGGCTGGAAACTTTAATGGAAAGAAACATAAAACTTGAAATACGTAGGAAAAACTAAGTTTTTTTTCATGGAGGACCTGTTGACTAGTAATTCAGGAATTTGGGGGATGTAGAAAAAAATGATTGCAACAATATTAATATTTATCCACTGAAGTTCCAAGGTAAGAAGTGTATTCAATTTAAACCTGCTATGTTAACCTAAAATAGATATCCTTATTAGCTTTCATTTAATCCGAAGTAATCAATGAAGACAAACAAAAAGAAGCTGTAAAACTTTCATTATAAGAGTTTGAAGCTCATATCCAGTTGTTTTGATGGGGCCGAGTTAAAACAAATCCTTCAGTATAGTTAATACAAATCTAAAAAAAAAAACCAACTCTCTTGTAAATTGGATTTACTATATGTGGTCTGGAACAGCAATCAAACATAATTAGGAATGCACTCATCTTTTCAGATCCACAAGCATAATGACATTTTCCCTACAATATTCCCCATGACACTTAGAATTTTTACACCTTTGCATAAACCATTAATTTTAAATTTTCTTTTAGTATACAGAGTTGTGAAATGCAGCATTTGTGTGAGTAATTTGAGATTTTATCCTTTGCCTTAGAAGGATATGGATGTTAATGAACCTTCTTTTGAAGTCAAACCAATTTTCAGTAGTATTTGTTTTACTTAGAACCTGCTGTTTATAGGATTTGGGGGTATTAAGTGTTTACTTTTTTGGAAATAGAAATAGTGTTCCTAGAATATTTATTTTCAGAAAGAAAACAGTTCATTGAGCTGGACTGAATGAGAATGGTCTGAGCCAACCCCTTATTTTTTGTGCATACTGAACCTTGTGTAAATTTCTGCCCAACACACAATGACACAAACAATATAAACAAATAGTTCTGTATAAAAAATATCATATAATTTCAGGTTTGTGTGAGTCATAATTTCCCAAAGGAAGTGCTTTCACAGGACACTCTTTCCCTACTTCCACACTTTTATGGGCACATAAGGAAGCAGAAGGGCCTACTGTCTGGAAGCATCCTCTTACTCTAGAAGAGATACAAACACATTCTGCTCTGCTTAGTAAGAGTGAGGACATTGGAAGCATAAAATTTCTCTGTGTATGGGATTCAGTCAGAAAACACTGCAAGTACCTCAGACTAGGATTTTTGCAGGAATTTAAGTAACTTTTCACAAGCTGGACTCATCCACTGGTATATGGTATGCCACTCCAAAGACTATGGATGTGTTAGAATTTTTCTTCTCAGAACCTCATTTACTGATGCAAACATGAAATATGCCTGTCATTACTTAAAAGTTAGACCCAGCATTTGGCCTTTGTCTTTCATAATGGTTTTCCACTAAATGCACCACATAGAAAGTAGGAATTAATGGCTTTTCCTTCCTCTTGACATTGAAGTTCCTGTGGTTATTACCAGAGATAAATTTAGCATAATTTCTTCAATAAGTATACATTTGTGGTATTCTTTTGTCTTGATTTCTAGACTGAGAAATTACTTAACTGGTTTTCCCTTGCATTTGTTGCCATATTTTTGAACAATTAAGCTTGTATCACAGGGAAATACATTAGGATATGGTTTAATAAACAAGTCCAGATCCATCCTTTCTTAGCAAAGCTCTGAAGTCTTCACTAAGTATCTATTTGATTTTCAGTGATGTAAAAGGGTTTGAAACATGCCTAAGAGCTAAAGTGCTGAAAAAGCCCTAGAGAAATGGCTCTGTGAATTCCTGCCTTTGAATGGGCACTGTGTATAGAATGCCCTTCATGCACAGGTAGTAAATGCAAAAGGTTTTCATTAACAGAGCGTGTGGTTCTGCCAAATTGAATGATTTGCTTTGTGACTCCTGCTGCTGTTGATCAAGAATCACAAATGCTTTATTGATACCAGAACAAACAGAGAGGTCCATATGCAAAGGTTTTGGCTGACTGCATAAGCATGTGCCAGAGCTGAAGTCAGGGAAGGGTTTTTCTCGGTATTTAAGATTCAGTGGAGAAGTAAGAGGGGCAGCTATGCCAAGAATTAATGTTGATCTTGCCAAGCGCTTCTTTGAGTGATTTTATCCAGCATGAGACTAAACAATGTATTAAATACACATATAGCAGTTAGGGACTCAAATGTCAAGTAACAGCTTTCTGTTACTTGAGACCAAATTTGAAGCTTGGTCTAGTGCATAAAAAAGGGTAAACATCATAAAAAGCATTAACATCTCTAATACCTACCAGCTAATAAGGACATATATGAATTGAAATTCTGGAGAAAATGTACATATTTGGTTTTGACAGTAGGCACTTTTTGCAGAGATGTTTCTTGTTGAAATTTTGATCAATGATTTGTTTCCAGTCACTTCATTAAAATTATCCTCTACTGCAGTCCCTCGTCAGGAATAATTATAAAATCCTCGGTGACCTGAGAAACTAGCTGTAGAGGAGACCTGTTTGCAGGGACTAAATTGAGTGTATATCAGAATCTAAATCCTCCTAGACTTACTTTGCAATCCATGGAGAAAGAAGACAGAACCTCTCTCTCCGTTATTAAAGAGGTAACTTAAGAAGATTAACCTCACTAAACTAAGGTTAGCCTTTGTGAACAACTCCTTACCCTTTCTTAATGCTGTAAAAAATTACAAAATCTTTTCAAAGGATGGCTTATTTTTAGAGAACTTCCTCAATGTTTACTACCAGGGGCAACAAAGCACACATCAAATTTGTGCCAGCTGTTTGACTTTACAGTGCTAATTCCAGAAGCCAGAGCTGTTTTCTTTCTTATACAGATACATCAGTAGCTGTGCCTATAGTTCTGATTCCCTGAGCACCGACCCTGCAGACCTGGCTAAAGCGCATCTGAGCTCCTTTCCAGGTTAGCTTTCTTGTAAGAAGTAAGGAACCTAGGGACAGATAGAGGAGCACACTCAAATCTTCCATAGATACGGCGTTTGGACATGAATGGGGCATGTAGCCAGACCAAGGAACTTAAAAACACTCTCAGATCTTGCTGTGTGAACACAGCCAAGATGACCAGCATTTGTTTGCAAAGATTTGTAAGACTGTCAGTGACACCAGAGTCTGTGTGTGTCCGTGGCAGCTTTTCAGCATGCCTCTGCTGGGCTTCTAACATTAACATTCCTTTCAATCAGGGATGCAGAGAGGAGATAATGACTCATAGCTCCTACAGGTATGGAGTACTTAAAGAACTGAGTGCCATGCCATCTCTTGTAATTATGCTGATAGGTTTGACAGGCCTAGAAACTTTAATAACATCTTAAAAGCAGACTTCCTGAAGTAAATAAGAAGCTCTTAACTAGAGAGAAATGGGAGAAGCAAAACGTAATTACCTATTGCTCTGCTGCTTGTTTCCTCTTTTCTAAGGCAGCAATTCCTCCACATATACCTTAGTTCTACAAAGCAATGAGATCTCATGACAGCTCTCATTACCCAAAATTATGTTCATAATATGTTCATATGGCTTATCCTGATTTTCTGATGATTATAAACTAATAGTCTTACATTGTGCACAGCCGGGGATTTTCCCAAGGACAACACACAATTTTGATTGTCTTAGTGGACAAATAAAAAGTAGTGAAAGTCTGCAGTAATTCTCCACAAAGTATTTGACACAGGGAACATTAAGCTGGATGCCAGAAAAGCCCATCTTTTATGGGATACACTGCTTTACACATGGAAGCATGCACTAGATCATTTTCCATTCTCTGAAGAATATCAGAGGAACTCCAGTATCCCAGGTATCTAAATTCAGCTCTTTTTTTTAATGCAAGTGATGGTTCAGAAGATTCACCACAAGACTAAAGCAGTGCTTTTAGCAGAAAAAAAAGGTGGAGTTTTAATTCATGAAGTTGATTGTCATGGTTTCAAATAAGTATTGCCCTATAACTTGGGCTTTAGAAGACTGAAAATATCTAAGGAATTGAGAAATCTGTTTCTTTATTGGCACTCATGTCTTGTTAGCAAGACTGCTATGTATTTATTGTAAAAGGAAAAGGTATATTTTCAAAGGAGAAGAAACTAGATAAAAAAAGAATATAGCATTTTCTTCTTAGAACAAACTACTGGATCTCATGTAATAGCCCTCAGAAAACAGCACGAGCAAGAATGAATGATTGTTCAGCAAATCCAATATTTATTAAGAAATAATTTGTATCTTTTTTTTTACCAATCTACAAAGTAAATTCCTGTGATAAGGCTAGACTATTCCAAGGAAAATTTCCCCCTTCCTAGGCTTTCACTTTTGTAAGTTTCCTTTAATTTCTCCTTTAAGTTTTTCCAAGATTCTCTGCTCTCAGCATTGTTTTGTAAACCTACCATGGTGAATGCTGAAGCCATCCCACTTGGCTTCATGACTGTTGGATCAAGAGGTTTTGAGACAGGAGAAACATTGAGAAAAGCTGTATTTAAGTGTAGCCACTTTTGTAGCTGTGACAGATTCTGTAACCTTCCCCTAACAAAACCTATCAGGAACCTGAGGGGCAGAAGTTCTCCTAGAGACATGTCCCTAGATAAAAAGTGGCAACAAAAATCTGCTTTTCTCTGGTAAATCACAGGAGACAAAAAGCTGTCTGAGGACTAGCCAGTGCTGGTTGGAGTTAAATGTGACCAAGGAAAAATAGTAGATGCTCAGTTTGGGGATTTGTGCTGTGTTATCCCCTAAAAAGCTTTGAAAAATGCTCCTTGTCAGTCTATCTCAAGACAAAAGAGAGTGGTAGAAACCACATTTGATGTCAGTACTTCTCTTTGTGTGTGGTAAGCAGCTGAGGCATCTCCTCAGAAGTTGTAAAGAGTTTCCTTTTATAGCTAGAAAGTTGGGCAGAGTAGACTATATGAAAGAAATTTTTGTCTTCCAGTCCTATCCAGAGATATAGCCTTGTGGTTGGGAAGTACAGAGTTTCAATAGAAAGCAATACAATTATTTCTATCTTCACTTCCACCCATAACTCCCAAGGAATAGTCAGAAGCTTTGACCTTGACTCTGAACCAGGACTTCCACCTCAGCCAAAAGGTATTCTTTATATTTGGAGTCTCTAGTGAAATACAGAATGATGGAAGAAAAAAATTTTCCTCACAGCTATTTCCTGTGCAATTTAAAGGCAAACACTACCATTAATTATACTTTATTTAAAGGAACCAGAGTATGAGAATAGAAGGCTTAAAATATTACTTTTATTGACATACTCTTTACAAAAAAAAAGAAAAATTTCATTGGGTTTTTACCTCTGCAAATGATGTGGCATTCTTAAAAAGTCCCAAGAAGTCAAGCAACATTTTTATCTTCTAATAATATGCTGCATTCTGTAATACATTTGATATGAGGATCTCAATTTGTTTTACCAATGTTACCGGGCTTACTTTTCTCTAGTTTTGTACTTTAGATTGAACTCTTACAAATAAGAGGGAGAAGGTAAAAACAGATTAAATTTCTTCCTCGTGAATAAGAAGTAGCCAGGTAGACTACACACATTACTTGACACCCAAGGGGCCACATACATATCAGCTTCATAACATTCCTGTTGAATGATGCAACTGCAGTCTATTGATTATAACTGTGCAAGACTTTCATGAAGCAGGGTGGTCATTCATAAGTAAAACCTTCCATAGTTTTCCATATGAAACAAGGTGGACATTTATGGTGTCATTACAATATTGCAAGTGAAAAGTCGGAATGTCAGAAAACAACAAAGACGAGAGAGAAAGTCTAAACAGCAGATAAAGGTCGAGATTGCAAAGTTAGTGATCTCCTTTGAAACATTGGAAGCCCATCCTGGTATTTTAAATTAAGGACGATCTAGCTTAGGGTAGAGATTTGAAACAGATTGTGAAACCTTAGAATAACTGAGATTGAAACCAAAGAGAGTTATTGCTAATGATTAGCATTTCACATGACCTCTTACCTTGAGGATCACAAAGTACACCTAACAGCTGGTCTGATTGCTGGGCAGTAACAGCTACTCTTGTGGAAAGCAAGCATGAGAGGTCTCTGAACCAGCGGCAAACATTTTGCTGGTAGAGAAACACCTGAGATACATACGCAGTCAAAGAACAATTGCTCTGCTGTTCTAAGGATGTTTTGTCTCATTGTTTTTGGATGCAGAAACAGGAGGGTGAGATGACAGTCTTTACATGCACTCCCAGCCACAAAACATTTGTAGGACATTCGAGTAATCCCTAATGCCGATGCTAAAAAATCCAGCAGATTTTGGTGTATTGCTGAACACCTGACGAGTTTGTAGGAAAATGTAAATTTCTCTATGAGAGATTCCAGTACTTTTAATACCGTGTTTAGCACCAGAGTACTAAGCTAAACAGTACCCTGGAGTAGGTGTTTATTTACAAGAGTTGAGGTGTTAAATGCAGAAAATAAGGGTTCTTTTGTGAACCCTTTGTGGATTACTTTGCATACATAAAACTAAGGTTTCAAAAGTAAACTTTAATAAAATGTGCCAAGGAGATAGTGAAAATCTCTACAATTTATATGTTGAGGAAATTAGGATTTTAGAAGTGCAAGAGTTTGAATTTGTTTTTATTGTAAGCAAGAAGAAAACATAGAAAGCAATGACTTTATGAATAGAAATAAATAGGAATAGGGTAGGTATGATCAGAAAACAAAAAAGGATAGCTTAGAAGACAAGAAGCTTCAACCATGAAGGAATATCAAGAATATCCGAGAAGCATATATTGTTATTAAAGGTAACTGCTAGCTTCAGAGGCTATAGGAGCACAAATTCCATCATGTTTTGAAAAAAAATATATTAATGAATGTATTCAGAATGAATATATTCCTAGCTAAAAAGTTTCATTAACTTCGTTATTGAAGTTGCAAATAGCTGAAAATCGGAACTAGATTTCTGTTACTTAAAAGTTGAGTATTTCTTGATCCTCACTATTGCAGAGCTAATTTTATCTGTTGCCTGTACTGGTGTTAATCTTTATTATCTCACCATGCATGAATTTGCCTCCACCTGTATTTAAATGATGAAGCATGTGGATACTTGGATGTGGTAACTTTCTGCTTGCTGCCTTCCAGCTCTTCTTTTTTTTCAAACCAGATGTTGAAACTTAGTGTGTTTTTAATATGATACAGTGTGTACTTAAAGTGTTTACTAGTGGTCTGACATAACAGGTACATGTAGTTCTGCCTCATGAGTGTCTTGGGTTTCGTATGTGCTCTCATCCATTTAATTTCAGTGACAGGTCAGTGGAAAGCAGCAATACAGCAGGTGGAATAGCGACAGCTGGGAAGCGGTGAAAAACAATAACAAGTCTGAAAATGAAAATTTGTCAGAAACTCAGAGAGGCTGAACGAAGGCACACCTTTATTCTTTACTGAGGTTTCATGGTAACTGGAGGCTTGAGCATCTTCCAGGTATAGGATGCCAGTCCTAGTTGGCAGCCTGGATGATCACAGCTAAGCTCATTTACAGCAGTTGCAGAGTCCAGTGGATTACATGGAAGTGTTTAGCAGTTAAATGAAAGAAAGGGTGGACTTACTGAAGTAAAAGCCTCTGTCTCCACACACGAACTGAAGAGCATCAACCAGCTCAGCACCACAGAGTGTTTCTGGGCCAGCAGCAACAGAACTGGTCAAGGTAAGCAAACACAGGCCAAGGTAGAAGAAATGGATGTAGGACACAGTGTGCATCTTCACCTGCCAAGGAAACAGAAGCAGTGTCAGAATTCCCCCAGAGTCTTACAAAAAATGATTCCTGCACCCTTGTGAATGAGAATGAACATGTACTGTGATTTCTTGGACAATAAGCATGGTATCAGGAAATGTCTCACCATGATTTTGCAAATGCCTACACGTTCTAATCCATGTATTTTGAAAACAGATTATTTATTCTGGTGAATACTCACAATCACATCTGGTTAGGGAACCCTGTAGTGCTTATATTTCCTTTTGGAAAGCAAAATATGGAAGAGTGGAATAGACAGACAAAAGGAAGCCTGGAGTAAGAGGAATAAGGAAAACAGCCTTGCTTTGGTTTCTCTCAGACCAGATAAGCTAAGAGGGAATGTGACAGGTGCCTGCCAATGTACTGTGGGAAATGGGGGTGGCGTATGATGGAGAAGAGCTATTTAAACTAAAACCATCATTGTCTCAAGAATAAGTGGCTCTAAATTTGCTGTAAGGAAATTTGGCCAATAGAAAAAGAGCCCACTAATGGTACTCCACAGTTCTCCAGCCACCTTAGAAAGGAAAATACCAGGATAAACCAGAAATGTTGCAAGGTTCAACTTGTCAAAGTTACAGGAGTTGATGTGGGATCTTCTGTAGCAGAAGACCACATTCAGTGACTCTTACAGTCCCCCTGTTACTAGCAGGCAAACATTTGAAAACATTTGAGAAATTAACAGGACCGTGAATTTTAGTCCGTTAAAGATTTGTATTTTCACTTGTTGCAAGCAGCTGTACTTCACTGACCTCCATTATATCCTCTTAGGAAGCTATGGCATGAGGTGATAATTCTTTTCTCATTTACATTTGGTTATGAACTATCTTTTTCCTGTACTTATGACTGAAGAAAGGACAGTGCTCAATGAGTGTAAAATTGCAATCGATTTCCACTTCTTTTTGTATTCCTTTATGTCCACCTAATTTCTTACCCAACATGCAAAGAAGATAGCTTTTTCTATTAACACTAGGAAAAGTTATTTATGTATAGTAGCAGGACACTGAGAAATGTGCTTAATGCATATTCTGAACTTATTTAGATCACTTGCCAAAAATGATAGTTTTGAAAGGTGTAAGTCTGCATTTGATTTCATTCTCTTTCAAGGTTAACATTAGCATTGCAGTCAGGTAAAAAGTTACAAATCTGTCTTCCACATACAGTTAAACTTGGCTTAAAACTGCTTTGTGTTAGCAGTCTAGTGCAAAGTAATTGAAGTAAAATGATTAATCCTCCCTGAAGTTTCTTTCAGGGTTTCAGGGACCATTTAATCTTTAATATTTCTTCACTGAACTTTTGGAAAAAAGATGAAGTTATCTATTTTCTGATCAATTGGGGTCTGATCCAGTGGGGTATTGAGCCTTTTTAGTCAATAATTTTTAAGAATTCTTATTTTCTTGGTAAGAGATCTTGGTGCCTGGCTGGATGAGTCCCTTATTTCCACTGTGAAAATAATGAACAATTTAAAATCCCATGATATGTCATAAAAAAAGAAAGAATAATTATTTTCCCATTCACAAATGTCTTTAGCCAACTTTGCCATGTAAACCCCAACAAGCTCGAATGCATGGACATGACTTTAATGGCAGATGGAAAAAGATAAGATTATAAATGAATGATGATAACATGAGGCACTATTTCCTGTAATGATTCCATATCTTAACAACAATTTCTTTTCTTCTTTGCCATTTTTTTGAATTTATAAGATAAATGTGATGCACCTGCAGTTTAAGATGGTTCCCAGTTCTGAGGAGGTAAAGCAGAAAGCTGTTTAGCACACTGCCTCAGAAAGCTGAAAGACATTATAAATACAAGAACATTATGTATTTAACAATTTGTTCTCGTATAACATTTGGTCCAGAAAGAAACATAAATTTTAGACATTTAACAATTTTTTATTTTTCAAGACTTCTCAGCTGGCTTGCATTTTCAGATAAATATCAGCACTGAACTACGACAAAACAGATTATCTACTGTTTTTCCTTTAGTGGAAGCCAAAAAAGGCTGCACAGTATAAACCACAGAGAATTTCTAACTTTATCTCCAAATTTAACAACAGTCAAGACTTTCAAACAAGTAAAAACTTTGCAGAAAAGAAAACAGGCTCACATGTTTCTAGGGTTCAATCAATTATTTGATAAATTAAGTACTGTTTCATCAAAGGAAATTCCAAAACATAGTTTAAAACTTTAACTTTACTTCATCATTTTAATTAAACACAACATCAATTGATTCAATATGCTTGTGATAAAATCAAAGTACCCCTTTATATCTGAGGGGAATATTCTCAAGAAAATACAAAGTTGTAATCCAATATTGCTTCAGGTTCTCTACAATCAAGCAGAGTGCTTGCATTATCCCCAATTTGACTAGAAAGTTGAGAGCTTAAAAGAAAACGCATTGGTGTGTGGGTGGGGTTTATCGAAGCATCTAATTACGTTAGGAAATTGAATACAGGTTCAAGATGATCCTGGTTAAGCACTTCTTTTAGTTGCATAGAACGACTGACCATATTTTCACAGCTGGAATTTTTTTTTTTTTTCAGTAAAATAGCCAGCTTTTGCTACATTCCTCTTTTAGTAGTCCAGAAGAGTAGGACCACAAAGGAGTATCATATACGAACACTCTAAATCTCATTCACTTCTTAATTCTTCTATGTAAGTCCCCTTCCTTTAACAAACTATCACTTGACACAAGTTGTGCATAAGAATTCTTCATATGCTCAGTCATTTTAGTAACATGTAGGAACATCTGCAAGAATTATAAGTATCTTAAAGGAGGCAACATATTTTTGGAGATTATATGCTATAGCAAGAAATCAAGATTATATTATTATATATTCAAAATGACATTTTATTCCAGAGGGGTTGGGCCTGATTATCAAGTCATATTAGAAATGTGCAATTATTATGAAATATCAGTATTCACTAGTAATTGTTATATAAATAAAGCATATGTACTCTAGAGTGGATCAAGGTTTAAATACTGTTAACTTTGAGCAAAGAATCTGGGCTACATGCTAACCTAAATCAATATGTTCCATTGATTCCAAGGAAGCTTGGCAGGATGCACAGCTGAGGAACTAGCACATTACTTTTTGTCTCTTAGTGCCTTGCTCAATACTTTAAAAAAAAAAAAAAACAGCCCTTCATCTTTCAAGTGTATTGGAAAGGATGCCCATTTATACATTAAGGGAATGATTTCATCCCTTGCAATTACAGACCTGTAATTAGGTCATTAAAGAATAAGATAAGTGTGTTTTAAGTGTAAGACCAACTAAAAAATATAATTAGGCCCTAAATAATTAAAATAAGATAATTCTTCCAACTGCATAAGTATCCTTGCAAAATATTAGGGTGGAAAAAAGTTCTTGAAGGGTATAAATTTGCAGATAATGGAAAGTTGGACTGGAGCCAATTGACAGAAACAGAGGTCAATGCACCTACTGAAGTCAAATTTACCTTTAGACAGTTTATATTATTGTGCAGAAATTATAGGGTCATAACGTCAAACTTCACATGCAAACTTTCCTGAAAAAGCCCTCCCTAGAAGGGAAAACTTGGAGATGAACATGTAAGGGAATTTCCATTTTCTTAATGTACAATTGCTTAAGCTGTACAAATATGCAAGGTCAGCAAGAGTTGCAGCTGGTTTCTAATGTAGAAAACAAACTGAACTTCTCATTTACTTTTAATTTATGAAGGCAAAAACCAAGTAAATGCCACGATGCTGTCAGCAAATTGCTGCAGTGACAACATCCCTTAAAAGTTTCCTTGTGAAAGCATGAACATTTTCTCTATAATTGTGCATAATAAAACTGCAGAAACTTAACATGTGAACAATACCTTTTTTCCTATAAAACCCTGCACCTGCAGAAAATAGCTAAAAGTTCTTGTTTTCAGAAGCATTCATTAACAATATAGACAATGATGTAAGTGGACCTTTTAACAATGACATAACTGAAATATTACAAAGTTCTCTGAATAGAAGTGAAATTTAAGACATGTATTTGCAATAGTTTACCCATACAGTTATCTATGTAATTGCAACTATTACATACAGCCATTTTCCAGATCATATAAAATTGCATGTTCAGCAATTTATAAATAATTCTCAGTTCTAAAATAATGTTATTGAAAAGTGCACAATACTCAAGCCAGCAGCAGACAATACACAGCAAAATAAAACTAAAAAATTATTTGAAATAGTAATAAAGATTTACCTTCAAGAAATCACACAAGCAGCACTTAACTAATTGTGTTGAAAGACTGTTGATTTTTTCCATTGCTTCTTGAAAGTGCAAAGTCTGGAAATGAATTTGTTAGCAGTAATGATGAGAAAAAAGAAATCCAGAGAGATGTGAGATGTTGAGAGCAATGTCACATTTCAATATTGAGGACTTTATTCCATTGCGCAGGCTCTATCTGCTCTGATTTTAGCAGTGACAGTGAGATTTAGCAAACAGAAGAGGGATTTAGAGAAAATCCTCACATTTATCTACATTACACAGACACTGTAGACAGGAAACAGCTGGGGGAGCATTTGCCTCTCTCTCTCTCCCTCTTCTGGCAAAGTTACCGAGTAAGGACTTTTTTGGGCATGGTGACAAATAACATCATACCTTTGCATTTTAAAACTAGAGCACAGAAGCATATTTTTTTCCCTTTAAAAGAATGTGAATTAGTGACTGAGGGGTTAGTAGACAAAAAGAGCTTGTGCTGCCATGAAAAATATGAAAATGTATTCTGGTTAACTTTCAGGTAGCTGTGTGTGCATTTCAAATATATAAAAAATATGTATGGGCAATGTTCGTATATATGCATACCTTTGTATATACATATATATATATATATATACATTTTATTTATGCATAGCAGCATAGGTATTTTACTTACATAGTACAGAAAGGCAGGCAGGCAGTTATCTACTTTTCCCTTAACGTGTCTATACGTTATTAAACTTGGCATGCCTATATGCTAAGTAGCAATTAAAACCTCTAACTCTCTCTGTGATTAACCCTAAAATAGCAGTTTGTAATTTGCTAAAAATAACAGAATTGTTGAGAACTACTTGTAAATAGGGCAAAATGGCTTTGTGATCTTTCAGCAACCACACAGAAGAAATCATGTAATTTCCTAGAACTTACAGTACTATGGATATAGTGACACAAGTAGCCCAATTTGGGGGGCTTCCATGATATTTATCTTAAATCTGCTGCTGTAATTATAAAGTGACTTACCCCCCCACCCCCCCCCTTTTTAAGTAATAATCTTCAAATTTCTCTTGATAACAATTTAAATGACACTGGGAAAGAGAGAATTCAACTTTATTAGTTCTGCAATACCTAACTTCTGCCTTTTTATTTTTCCTCAATTATGAGTATATTATAAATAACACCAGCTGGCCAGCAACATGCTCTCACGGGTTATGATGTCATTCAAATCCCTCAACTGTGTTAGTGGCTTGCAATGTGCTCCAAGCCAGCTGTTTTTCTATTTATAATGTATGCTTGCATTTCAATACTTAGCTATTGAGAATAAAGTTGTGATGTTGTTTTATAGACGCAGTTTATACTTGTTACCCTTTGGGTTTGGAAGACGGCATTTAAAAATAGAGGAATAAACAAGGCTGGAGCTCCAGAGACCAAACACATGAAGAAGTGCACAACTTCCAGAAAAGCTGTTTCAGAACATTGCATTTTGTCCCTGTCAACTTCCAGTGAGGGTTGCATGCTGAGGTGCTAGCTGTACTTTATTATTGAAAATAACAATTGAGATCATGTTGGCCCAGATCTGTTCTCAGTTTTCAGATCCACCTTGAACTATAGGGCACTTGCCAGGCAGAAAGGACACATTTAGTTATTTGTATCCTCTGTGAATGGCTAATGCTCTACTTTGTGCAGTTTTCAACTGTGTTTGGTTAGCTAAGCTGATTAATCTTTGGAAGTGATTTCTTCTAATGCACCATAATGGCAGAAGCACAGGGGGCTTTGAGGCAAGTTTGTTTAGTCCAGCTAATAGTAATATTTCAAGTATTCTGATACACATTTGTAACACAGGTGCTGAATTTTAATGTTCTGGTCTGTTTTATTCTCCTCTCTGCATTTCAGAGGTCACTGAATGGTAGCACCATTCTTCACATACCTTGATGAAACCTGCTGCCACTTGTAGGATATGTATCCCTTATTCCACTAGCCTTGGAGAAGAATGTGGGAAGACAAATAAGAAAGCTCTGATTTTTTTTTGTTTTTTTTTAACTTCTGTCTTTTTCTTCCTAAATATGAGGAGGAATAAACTCCTTCATAGTCTCCCTGCTGCCTGGGTTTCAAATGCTCTTCTCACTCCTACCTGCTTGCTTTCTCCTAGGTTTCACCAGGCCTCTTCTGGTCATGAGAGCAGCATTCAGTAGAAGATTCAGCTTTGGGCTGCCAGGGTAATCAGAGAATCATAACAATCTAAACAACTGGTAATTCTGGTTCTTTCCCCAGATACGTTCTCAATGCCTTTCCTCAATGCACCTGACCAGCCTAAGGTTCTGTTGCATTTTCACTTCTTTCTTTTGATTCTTGTTTTAAACAGGTATTGTGAAAAGGCAGAAAACCAGAGGAGATTCAAGAAAGGCTTCCATTAGGGATTTTTAGACTTAGTGCACTGATTTTCTTCACCAAGAATTATTCTATTTTTATTTAACAGAAAATTAAAAATCGCTTAGGTCATACTGATAAAGGGATTGTTAGTTTCCTAAAATACAGCTTCTGTGCTGGTGATAATATTCTAGTCAGTATAGCAGTCAGTTAACTACTGGAGATTGGTTAATTTCTCCCTTATTAAATATAATATCTTTTTAAACCACGTAGAATAAAGTACTGTATGATTGCATGCTTATGCAGTTGTATACATTCCCTTGAATAAAATGCACCTGTAAACTACAGAGTCTATGGCAGTTTTCAAAGTATTTACAAAAGACGTACAGATCAGAAAAGTTTTCTAATTGGAATGTGTGTTGCTATTCTACATTAAAAGGCAATAGCATATGTATCTCCTTGTTTGGCATCTTAAGTATAACCTTCAGTATTATAGTGGCCACAAAGATATATGAAATGTGTGAGAAATAGGATCAGGTATTTAGGAATTTATGTGTTCTGATCCTCATCTTTTGTACTTTAATACTCCAATTATTTCACTAACATGCTCTTAAGCTATAGAGTTCATGTATCAGTTTTTCCAGAGACAACTATGTTTTATAGAAGATAGCAAATACACAAATACGCGATTATCCTAATTAATATATTGTCCCTTCTTAAATCTTTCTTAAAAGGTGGGAACATTGCCACAATGCCTGAAAATACCTGAATCAGTGTGCCTTTGTCTTGTATTCTCTGTTAGATCACTCTTTCCAAATGCAATTATTGGTAACTTTTGTTTGGGATTTTTACAGTGGGCTTACAAGTTTTCCGATAGAAAACCGAGATAGAACCATTGTAGTAGATAGAACCACTGTAAGAGATATCACCATTATAATAGATACCACTGAGAGGGTGATAGGGCAGAGAGCATAGTTTAGGAGAGGATGGAAGAAGGCAATAAACACAGTGGCTGGTAAATTGTTCTTCGTTATATAAAATAGCATAGACAAGTTTGTCTTTGGAGGAAGAGATGAAGGGGATTATTTTATTAATATAGAATTCTGTGTTGAAGCTACTGATTAGTCTAGTATATGGTGGAAAATTCCTTTCCTCAAATTAAAAGTTGGGAAGTCAATAAAAAATCATTTTGCTAGTTGATTTGAGCTAAAGAACTTTTTTAAGGAAAGCCCCAAAATCTTTTGTAATGGTGACATAAGCAGCATCATCACTAGATGAAATACAAGAAATAAATGTGATGAGAAGGATGAGGGCATGCAGTCTGAGCTGTCATTACTTTGTCAGTATTGAAGAGGCACTGAGCAGAAAACAGGGCCATGAAAAACAGTTTCTCATTTGGGAAAAGCAGGGAGAGTGCAAGCTTCATGATTCAGTTTTAGAGAGGATCATATAAATTTAAATCCTTTCTATTTGCTGATCAAGAAAAACATGAGTGTTTCAAGAACAGGTTGGATATGTGAGAAAGTCCAGAATTATGGCTTATAGGTAGCAGTGGTAGAAAAAACTGATGATATTAGCAGCTCAAAATTAATCCATGGACTTGTAAACTGATGGTGTATGGTGAAAATGCTGTGATGAATAAGAGAAAATTACATTAAAATTTTAATTTATAGTATTAATTAAAGTGGCTACGGTTTTGAATATCTTCATATTAACATGAGGTTTTCCTTGGTTTTTGAAACAAATGTGCTCTGTAATACAAAGCCAAATATTGGTCTTATTTTCCTACTCAAATGAAATATACATCAACTATTGGATATAATTGTTCACAATTTGAACAATTAAATGTTTAAAAATTATAATATATTATGGAAGTTACACATTAAGTGGCGTGAGATGAGTTATAACTCTTATATGAGTTATGACTGTAAAACAAAAATACAAAATATGGAAATCAATATTAAAAAAACTAAAAAGCTCAAACAAAATGTGTTTCAACATTTTTGAAAGCTTTTTAAAAGTTTTTTTTAATTTCTGCTTTGTGGGAAATTTTGAAATAGTTTGTTCTGATTCAGAATAATCAAAATACCAGCATTTTCCATTAAACTGGAAATTCCCAGTTTTAGCTGTTTGTAGTCTTGCTCTCATTTTCCCAATATTAAGTCTTGAATAGGTCATCTTTGCTCAAAAAAGTTGCTTACTTTCTTATTCCTAAAATCAGCAAAAAGTCAGAATTAAGAAACAAAGAAATTTAGGAGGTATGAATGCATAAACTCTATCCTTGCAGGCATAGAAAGAAGGTAAAATAAATGGGATTGGGATGTGCAACCATTAACGTATATGTGTACGAAGGGTGATTTCTGAGTCACTTAAGTGCCTCTGTCACAGAAGGAAAAATACATAACCTTAGGTATCCCTTAATTTCCTAGACTTTTTCTTCCACATTTAGGTGAAATGTAGAGACATATTAATTTTTTTTCCTGAGTCATCATTAGCATCAAGGCTAAATCTGTGCTCATAGATTTTTATAAAATAGGGTCTAGCACATATGTTTAATGGTATTTTGTTTTTTCTATAAGTTAGACACACAAATGCCAATGCCTATGTGTGATTTTTTAAAATTTGCTGACTTAGGAAAAAGTGTAAAGAGAACTGAATTCTGTAAATTTTATTACCAGCAGGTTGTGTATGTCCATACAAAGCAAACAATGTAAAAAATGGCAAAAATGTCTGTCTTATCTTGGCCTGAAGAGTACTTGCATCAGTTAGACACTTCAGAAACTACTCCTTATTTTACTTAAAAGCAAACTCTATTTGGAGATGAAATAAGATGTCTCTAAACCAAAAGGAACATCTGCTTTGACCATTTAAAATTTATTTAATTTACAATTAATCTGGTTCTTATTGTATGTCTTAGGACTGTTTTTTCTGGGTTCATTTCTCTTCACTCTCATGATTTACTACTCAGAAGGGGCTTATCCCATTAAATTTATACAGTGTCTTGTGGACTGAAGCCAATATGTTCTGCACGTTCAAATACTGAGTTCTATCACTGATATTTTACTGTGTATTTTCTTCAAATAGAAGTTACAGATAAATCAGTCACCTCTAGCTTGGCTTATTGGTACAGTGATGCTCTGGTTTATTTTGAACAAAACATTAAAAGCTAATGGAAAAAAAATTAACCCAAACCCATAAACAACCTCATCTACTTCTGATTCTTAGATTTTGGTCAACTATGCTTTCATCAAGAAACTACTGAATAATTTAAGTATTAAAAAGAACCCACAGAATTACCAAGTTGCTCCAAATAAACGCTGTATTGACTGATTCATGAGTGCTTCTCTGTAACAGACTTCACTGTCATTTTGCTGGTCAAATGACCAATTCTGATTTCCTTTCCCCATTTTCATCTTAAAAGATGAAGTATGTTGAACTATAGCAGAATTACCTTACCCATGCATGGATTTTGTGGTTCTGAGTAGTATCTGCTTAGTAAGCTTGATGTACTTTACACCCTTTATTTTTATCTGCTTTGCTTTGATAATGTTATTTTGTCATTGGATGTGGTTTTAGGTTTTCTGAAAGGCAGTGACAGCTTAGGCCAATGAGAACTATTTTGCAAACCTGTGGTTCTGGTTTTCAGGGCATCCTGTAAGTAAATGAATTAAAACAAACAAAAATGCACCTTTGATCTCTAACAGACCTTAAATACGGCTACATTGAACCTGGCTCTTATTATAATTTCTACCCTTGAATGGCTTGAGCCACTTGAGTGATTTCTCCAACCAGTTCTGTGTTTTCCTGTCTGCGAGATAGGAATAATAGTTACTTTAGGTACTTTGAGACTCAAAGAGGGAAAGCAGAGGGAGCCATATTATGTATTTTTTGGTAAAGGTTATCATGGTTGAAAGAATGTTTTTTTCAACCTCTGTAGGTTTATAGGAAGTGACAAGCTACTGTGTTAACCTTGCACATATTATGTCTCTGTCATCTTCCAAATGTGTCAAGCACAGCTGGAAGAATTCCAAACAGATGCTTCCTTTTACTTATTTTCTTTTTTTTTTCTATTACACCATTCACAAGAGTTCTTGTCAAAGACCTACTTCACAAAACTTTTTCTGGAATGACTGTTGTACGATACAAGTCCAATCAGGTATGATGAAAGTTTATACTCCATTAGTATGCTGCTTAAAAAAGCAAGGCTGTTACTTAAACTTGAAAAAGAAAGGAGTAACAACTCTAAAAACAGTGAAATGTAACTGGAAAGGGAGCTGCATCCTATGAAGTAGCAGCAATGCCTAGCTTATGTATTATTTACGATGGAAGGGAACAATTTATTAACTAATCCTTAGTCTAAATATGGATACACAACTGGTTTGTAGAATAAGGTCCTGAGTCTCATGAGCATGACATTTTTTCCAGTCTCTGAACCTGCCTATATGTTGATTCATGCCCCTGTGCAGAAAAAAAAAACCTTTTCTGGCAAGGTTACTGGCTGGGGTGCTTTTCAGTGGTAATGAGCACCTGCAGTGTTAACTGGACTTCTTTTGGTGCTAATAGGTGGTCGCTGCCCTTTGAGATTGGCAAGATCATTTTGAATCCTATACATGCTTTCTGTGATAGATAAACCTCCTTTCCTTCAGTGCTATGTAGAATTTTAGATTTAAAAAAAACAAACAAGCAACAAAGTAAAAAATCATGAACATGAAAGGTTTTGTTATATGAAAAAAGAAAGACAAAAATAAGAAAACATGTTTTAACTTTGTTAAAGAAGGCCAAGTCCTGTGAGAAGTATCATCGCTAGACGTTTAAATGATGAAGAGAAATAAATCTTAAGCCATTTTCTTTCATTATTTGGAATTTTAGCTTTTCTCACAAAAGATTAAGAGAAGGAGAGCACATTTACTTCATATTCTATGTTATCTGTTTGAACAGGACTTTCCTGTTTCTATGTCTGCTTTACAGCTCTCATATTTCAGTTTCCAAATCTTTATTTTTCTTGCTTTTTTTTGTTACATAGGATATTTCCTACATCAAAGATTATTATTGCTTCTTTAAAAAAATGTTACTTTTTGAAAACTTTTTTATGGGAAGAGCATCACATTATGGTAAAGAGCTCAATATTGGTGCAGTTTTGAGATCATTACATGTCATCAATGATTCAAAACACTCTGAGATTTGACAAACCTAGCAGGCTGTGTGGCAGATTTTATCATTGGAGCAAATTTCTTTGCTTAATATTTGATTTTAAAGGTTTCTCATTCTTTATGAATTTCTATTTCTGTTCTTTTGACATAAATGAAAGCATACATGCAAGCACAGTATCTACGTATACTTTGAAATACTTGTATTTATCTGGGATTTTTTTATACTTTTCTGTCTTTTGGTGAATGATTCATATTTTAACAGAACTTTTTTTCTGTGGCTACAGTCATTGTAGTGGATCTGTATGGGACAAGGTCACTCAGAATCAGAAGTGTGAGCCAGATCAGCTGTGAGCACAAGATCACATTTCAGCTAATAAGGCAGAGCAGAATTCAGCATTGATGTGGTTTTGTGCTGGTTGCAGAAGGAGACATGGTATTTCATTCTTCATAATAGTATTGGGGTGAGTCAATTGTTATGTGAGCTGGCATAAAGACTGCAGGTACAGAATTAACCTGTCAAAACTCCAGCAAGTTTTAACAGGCACACTGAGTTTTGTTTGAAGCTTTGTGTCATGTATGTTTGGAATATTTGTATCTAGTGTTAGAAGCCCTAAAATTCAGTACTAATAATTGAACCATGGACTCTAGCAAGACTGGAACATATTGGCTTGGAATCAGTTGCTTTCTTAAAATTCTAGAAATATCTTTGATATTCTTTCCAGAGGATTACATTATTCTCATAGGTGCATTCAATTTGTTTCTTTTATTCTAATATTTACTGACAATTTTTATAATTTTCTTCTACTCTTATTCCAGGAACATTGTTTACAGAGAAACAAAGAGTATACTAGGCACTTTTCTGTCTACTTTTTGTTGTGATAGCTATATATGATTCTAGTCACATTGCAATACTTGTAAACTTACTGTTCAGTTTATTACTGGAAAAACATTTGTCTATTTTTCTAGTATTTCTTCCACCATAAAAATCCATAGCATCCACATAAAAATAACATCCCTTTCACTCTAAATTGAATAATGGGATTTTATGGTTGAAAAATCAAGCACGGGATATAAGAGTATGAAAAGTTGCACCTCAACCTTTCATCAGCCCCCACTATGCATTCAACCTTCTTTCCTGAATGAAAACTGAATGGTTTTTTTGGGAAATACTCTGTAGCTTGGTAATAGGATAAAAGGTATGGACTCAAGGCTACCTGAGTGAGCACATATTTGGCACCACTTTCCAGGCTTGCAAAACATCCTCCTGAATACCGAGCATATAATTTCTTGGGTTTTGAGCATGTAACTCACTCTTTTTCTTCACAATTCACTCCTCCTGCCACAGAAATGGTATCTCATTTCTATTTAGTAAAATCAATACTGCTTTTCTGTGGGTGCACATGGCATGTATTGCCCAAAGACTGGAAAACCATCCTGTATTGTTTTGTTCAGTGCCATACTCACCAGCAATGCTGGGTTTGGGGGCTGTGCCTACACCTCACTGGGCAGACAACCCAGCCACCACCTTTTTTTGGAAATCACAGCAGAGAAGGTCTCACTGTGTGCTCAGATCCTGACTCAAGGCTCAAAATCATCTCAGCTGGGAAACTCCAAAGTCCTTCTCAGTTTCATTGTCCTTATGTAGTCACAGGAAACTCACTGACTAAAGATTGCCTGAGAAACAGCCTCCTATATTTTTTTGTGTCTCAGTCTTCCTGGAGGCAACCTTTTCATGACCTTGTGTGTCAAATAATCCAATGTTGTCCTGACCCATTTTACACTAATAACTTGTATTTGCTAACTACTACTGGATTTTCTAGGCTGTCAGGTGAGCTGAGAACTCTAGAGCAATCTTCATTCCAAACACATGGAATGCTTTCATAACTCAGCAAGCACATGGCTTTTGCCTATCTCACTACTATATGTGACAAATTAACCAGGGTGCTCTCATGATATAGCTGGGAAGATCTGTCAAGGAGGCTTGTCTTCTAAAAACAAATGGCTTAACCAACAATTTTATTCTCCCTAAAGGTGTGAAGACATTCACTGATGCCAAAAGCAAGCGTTAATGACAGGTACTAGGTCCCCCAAACTATCCTTGTAGTTGCAGGTAGCTCTTTTTCACTTTCCTTCCTGTCTTGCACTGGTACCTCAAGCTGTGCATAGTGAAAAAAGAGCTGTCGTGTTCCATTTGGGCTTTATACAAGAAGATATTTTTAACATTCTGATATAAGAAGCCTGTATTTGATTTTTTGTCATGTGCCTCTTTTTAAAGGGCATTATTTGAATAACAGGTGAGAAAGAATGGTTTGACAAAAAGAAAAAAAGATTTCTCTTCCAGCCAAAGCAGTTGCTGGCTTCCTTGCTACCTACAGAACTGTTGACATGCTTACATGTGAACTTAAATACTGCTCAGTGTTATATGGGTAGTGAAATCTACCCTCAAAAAAACTTGAACTGGTAAATAATCCTAATATTAATGAAAATGTTCTCGGAATGTTGTCTTACAATATTTTAAATATGCATATGTGTACATGTCTGGCTTGAGTTGATTGTGTGTTATAAGAACCAGCTGAAGTTCATGATGTAACCATGTTAACACTTTTTAATAGCTTTTTGAGAACACAACACAATTGTGTTAATGATAATCAGTTAAAGATTCTATTTGTTCCAGATGTTACTTTTCTAGGCAAAAAAAAAAAAAAATTTCTTCTATAACCCTGCTTAATATCAAGTAGTCATAAAAGTCCTAATGTGAAACTAATCTCTTTCTTTAGTTAACATACTACTGAGCCATAGCTTGAACTGGATATGTGAATACAATTGTGAAAGAAACATAGATGCCTAGAAAAGCTTTTTTTTTTTTTTTCTGGCATGGATCTTTAGTTCCCAGTGGCCTAAAGTCCCACACCACAAAATCACTATAATTGGGATGGCTGGCAACTTCTTCTCTCATTGTCAAACAGATCTTTTACAGTAAATTTGTAGGAACTCTGAAATTAAGCTAATACCAGAAGTATCAAAAGAGAAAAAAGAAAGCAAACCACACACAGATTCAAGCATACCATTAAATGACTGACTTTTGATAAAGTGTACTATTAAGTGTCCTATATTAACAAAAAAAGAAGCACTTATTAGTTGCTTACATTTCAAAGGGTCATCCAAGATAAACTTGACATTTAATGCCTCATCAACAAGAAGGGTACATTTTACTAGACTTATAATAAATAGACATGTCCAGGCTTGTTACTAATGTTAAATAAACATTTATCTTAAAGAATATATCTTCAGGAAAGAATCTGGAATTTTGGAGGTGGGGAAACATTTTGCATGGAAGTCTGTGCTGCAGTAGTAGCTGGAAAATATCTTTAGTCGTTAAAGTAGACTGCAAGAAGTACCTTCTTCTAGGACTTTTCATTCCTGCATAAAATACGAGTAGGTGTGATGGCCCAGAAACTCTCCTGCACCAGGACAAAGAAAGGAAGGAAGTTCATTATGGGTTCTAGATTCCTACAGTTATGTACTTCTCCACTTTGCTCCAGAGAATCTCCCCAATAAAGCTATCTCAGGCAGAGGACATACACAAGAGCACAATGAATGTGTGACCACGAGGTGACCACACGACTTTCAGCTGCACCATTCACCTTCACAGGATGTCCTTGGCGTGCAGTCACCTCTTGTAAAGATACTTCCTCCCTCCTTTGCTTTATACCATAAACACTGTGATCCATCACACTGCTTTCCATAAGTGAGCCTTCTCACTTGCTGCCCTTCAGCACTGCCTTTGGCCTTTCTGTGGCTGTGTGTTACTGCTCATGGCATGGAAGAGGAGTGAGGAAGGGAGCAGGAGGCTCCAAGGAAGGAGCTGACCCTACTGCTTAGAAGGAAAGCAGTATGTTCTGCCCTGGCAATAGCCATTCTGGGCCTGCTTTATCAGTATCCCCTGTCTTACCCAGTGAGGTGACTACAAGGAATTTAGCTACATGGAACAGGTGCCACATATCTGCTGAGATTTCCTCTAATTTAATCAAAGCACAAAGGCATTGCCTGTGAAGCAGGTGGACTGGCAGTGTGGAGAGTGCTGTAAGGAGCACTCAGAACTACAGAGCTCTTCAAAATGCTGGTGGGGAGAGCATGGATTGGCACTGTTTATGGGAATACAGGAAAGACCTTGACCTTGGTGGATACTGCTCTTGCAAGGTAAGGGAAATATACCATCTATATCAATATATATTGGGCATTAGACCAAAGTAATATTCTCTTTGCAAACAGCAAAAACATTATTTTTGGTCAAGTGTAAAAGTCAGTTCTGTTTTGCAATGTCACTTCTGTTCTACAATTTAAGATGATTCTATTAGCCTTACACAGAGGAAAGGGTTGTAAAATATAGTAAAATCTGAAAGACAGGCCTCTTTTTCTCAATTGTTAAATACCAACGCTCTTCTGCAAAAGGCATAAAATTTTTTTTGCCAATACAGACATAATCTATATAAAAAGGCTACCCATATTAATCACAGTCAGATTAAGCACTTACTTTTTTTAGAAGCACTATAACATGTTCATGCCCTTGATGGGCTGCCTTATTTTGATGTTTTTATAGTGTTAGCAAATTTTGCAGTTCAGAGAAAACCAGAAAATTGAAATACCAGTCTTGCAGTGACAAGGTTGTTTTTTTTCCAAAGTATTTGAGAAAAAAATTCATCCCCTAACAGCCATATGTGTTTGTGAAAGAACAATGGGCAAAGAGTGAGTGCCACTAGCCTTCTCTGTCACGCAGACTGTTGAGTTCTCCACTGAGCGTTCATTAAAAACATCTAGGATCATATTTTCTATATATGACTGTGGGCAGAATGTCCTGCGTAGAAAACAGTCCTCTCCATGTACACAGGAGAGGTGCTCCACTGCCTTTAACTGCACGGTCATGACTGCAGACCTGGATATCTGATTCACTGAATTTCCTCTCCCAGGGAATGATGTACTCCATTTCCTTTTGCTTGTCCCAGGTATCATGGTTACACCTTCTCTCCAAAGGGAAAAAATGTTTGCCAGGGAGCTTGGTGTGTTCACTGGGGTTTTGGAAAGGACATATCTTATGTAGAGCTACAGGGGTTAAGCAGTCTGATACGAGATGGGGGCAGGATGGGCTGTGCTGTGCTAGGCGTGATGTTTTGGAATACTGGGGTGGGCTGACAGGAATGCAGATCATCTAAGTTGTGTAAGGAATTCAGAGCATGTTAGAGGAAAATTCTCTTAAGGTTTATTTCTTGACATTAAAACTGCAATGCTCTCAGTTTCACATAAAGGAGATGTGAAGTGCTAGACAATGTGGGCAGTCAGGGAGTCTGGTCTTGAGTGTGTTGCTGAAACTGTAACAAGGCAAACTGTAACTGCAACACAGCAGTTGACTTGACTCGTTCTGGCCGTAGCCCTGGCATGGGTGTTTTAACATGTGCCAAGCTGATTATAGTCTGCAGGAGACTATATGCCAACTGAGAATTGCTGGAAGGCAGGCCAACATCAAAACAGTTAGAGGGTAAACTGCTTGTTGACTTTGTGAGTGACTTCTGGGAAGAGGGGCAGCCTCTGGCAGCCTCTGAAATTGCTGAGAATGGAAGGAAGTAGTGTCCTCTCAGAAATGCAGTTTAGGGTGGTTATAAGAAAAAATAACCCTTGAGCTTCTTTGAGACAACAGTTTTGGGAAAGATAAAGTGAGTACATGGACTCAGTGTGGGGGAAGGGAATGAAGAAACTTGCTGGGTTTGTTAG
Source organism: Sturnus vulgaris (assembly GCF_052056855.1). Classification (NCBI taxonomy): domain Eukaryota; kingdom Metazoa; phylum Chordata; class Aves; order Passeriformes; family Sturnidae; genus Sturnus; species Sturnus vulgaris. The sequence goes on along the minus strand of NC_142247.1, from coordinate 34,613,894 downwards.
GAAATTGGTTAGTTTTGCCTTGCTCACTCCAGTTCAGTCTGGAAGATTGAGACCCTATATCAGCCAGTGTAGTCAGGAGGGTTTGGAACACATTGTTCCTTATTTGCCACAAAAGCCAAAAAGAGAATGTATATAAGTGCAGGCTTTTAACAAAAATGGGCACACATCATACAGCTACCCTTGCACTTTACTCTTTCTGCTGGTTATAGGTTGATCAACACCCCTCAGTTTATCCTTGCCAGTTTTCTTAATAGGGACTGAAGTTCATAAGTCATAGCTGTATTTCTTGGCTTTCGTCTGTGCCTAAAATCATTGCAGATGGAGCAGAAATGGATAGGTAAACTTGTGGCATTTTTTCATGATAAATTGCATTTAGTTCATTAGATCAATCTCTTGGAGCATTTTTTTCTTCTGCCCTTAATTCCCTGTATCGCTAGAACCAAAGGGAGCTGTAGTGTCTGCATGTTTTTAAAATAAACAGAAAAATCCTTGATGGTGCTGGACTAGATGTTCCTGATAACATGTTGCCAACAGAAAAGTTCTCATCCTTGAAGAAAGTTTTTCAAGTGGTCATGACACTCTCAATCGCGTAAGCCTCTCTTCAGAACAGACATTCGGTGCCCTCAAATGACTCTTCAGACTTGGCTCAGAAACAGGCTGACACAAAAGGGGCTAATTAACACACACATTTTCATGTGGAGGAATCTGGTTTCCAAACAGATTTTTACCAGTAATATAGCTGACAAGCTGAATCTGCTAGGACTGTTTCTTCCGTCCAATTTGAATGAAAATGGGAACAAGGGATAGGAGAAAGAGACATTTCATTCCAGTGACGGTACAGACATGATGAATTCCTTTGAGCCCAACTTCTGTCATGTTATATCCCTTCTTAAAGGGAGCAATGCACAAAATATAAGAGACAACAAATTAAAATACATAAATGTTGCATGTGCCATGTACATATCCAAAGAAAATGTGGGTATGAACATTTCAGGAGTATGTATGCGTTTATGGAGAAGAAACAGAACAGGGGTAAAAAGGTGATTACACATTGTAGTACTGGCATGTTATAAACTCCATTTTTCACTTCTGTTATAGACTTCAGATCCTGTAATTCCCTTATAATGGTTGTAGCAGTATAGCCCTACTCTGCACAGAATATTTTAAGACTCTGTGTCTGTCCAGACAATTGTAACAGGACTTTGAGGCAAAACAGTGCAATTAGTAGAATCCAAAATTCAAACATTTCATCTACTGTCTCAAACTCTCCCAACACCAGTCAGGAGAACACATCCTCAACATGCAGGACCTTGGGCTCTCCTACTTACTGCCATATTCTCTCTGTTTCACCTAGATTGATTCTGAACCAATTATAATTTTACTGTCACCTTTATGGGATATTATACATATACCTCTCTCCCACCATAGAAAAACACCAAGTGTTGATAGTTAGTTGCTCCAGACTAATCCACTGCCTGTAGCCCTGTATGTGGCAGAGCATTGTAGTGGCTTTTAGTAAAGGGCTCTGGAGATAAGAAGAGATTTTCACATGTTTTGGTGAAACTCACAAGGAGTCCATTGTAACTTTTTGCCCTTTGGATTAAGATTAAAGAAATTACATTTTTGTCAGTTTATCAAAGGAAAATTAAAGTTCCTTAGACATCAGTTACATTGAATCTGAGCCTTTAATCATACTGACAAGAAAAGATAGAGAATTTGAGCTGAAGAATGTGTTCATAGCCTTAATGTTGGATGGTTGGTATTTAACTCTGTGTAAACTACTGATTTTTACTGGGGAGAGTTTTAACTTAAGTTTAACTTAAAGTTATGTACTTTTCTATAATTTCAGTTTAAAGTATTCTATCCCATATCACTCTATACATTTGTCCCATATAGTAGACTGGATCTCTCCAAAGACTGTTAGATAAAATTCTGGAAAGTCTGAATTTACAAACCTCTTTGCTTTGCCTTCAGCAGTACAAGGAACTTGAGCAGAAGTTTAGGGGGAAAAAAAGTTGTGATTCTCAATGACACTGTCTGGGCATTCTTTATTCCATGTGTTGCAGTATTACCAAATATTAATATACTGAAAGCTGTTATAAATGGGTGCTGGACCAAATCCCAGAAAAACCTTTAGGAAATGCTTAATGAAAAAAAGTGTTGAACTTGAGGCTTATCTTTGAGAAAGTAAGAGAATGCTAAGTGGAAATTATATGTAAACAGGAGATGATCTGGTTAATATATTAATTACTATGCAGTTATTTCAGATCACAGGCTTTTCCACATCTGACCAATAGAAAAATGTACAAACAAGTTAAAATTCCAGGAAGAAAGCCTCCTGGACAAAACAGCTGGGGGTAATTATGAGACCGTGACCAAGCCATCAACAGTGTAGGTGTTACTTTCAGTTTGGAGCCAAAGGGAAAAGGAGGCAGTTAAAAAGTGCCCTGGGGAGGAGTAGGATGGAGCTGTAAATACAATAACAAAGGGGGGCCACCTTAAAAAATAGTAGTAGCAGTAGAGAGCATACAAGGAATACAAAACATACATGTTCAAAAGAAAAGAAGCAGAAGCAGAAAAGTGGAGAAATAGCTTAGGAGTTGTCTAAAGTCAAACTGAATCAGATGTTACAACCCTCCCATCCTCCAACAAAACCTAAATAAAGTATGTATCTAATTTTCTTTTCTACTCTTCCTGGAGTGTGTTTGTGACACTTTTTTTTCTCTTGCACTATAGTTTTATTTTTTCTCCTATATAAGTTGCAGTGTACTACAAATTTTGTGATTGCCCTATAGTATTTGCTATTCTTCACTTTTATTAATGTGCACTAACTTGGATTGTCTGCATCCTTTACCGTTAATTCTTCTTTTCACTGCTATTTACTAACTCCACCTTACTGAGGATTTGGGATCAGGTGGAATAAGGTGTACAAGAGATTTTCTTAAAAAGCTTTGCTTCTAATTAATCTTTTCTTTAATATATATTTTTTTTTCCTTTTTTTTTTTGCTGTGAGGGTTGTCCAATCATGGAATGCCATGGGTGTAACTACTGCCATATAACATGAATAGATATCCATACTGGACAGATAAAATCATCTACTTTGCTTTTCTCATGGCCTTTACTCAACAGAAGAATGTTAAATTCAGTGTTGCTAAATAGCTGAGAGGACTGGAATTGTCCGTTCTACAGTGATGTAAGATGCAGAAAGAGTTGTTGATACAGAAAGAGTAATTTTTTTTTCTGAAACCTTAAAGCAAGACTGACCAGTTCCAGGCCCTGGAGGAGCTACGAGATGAATTTCAGTCTCTCATTCAGGACCAGGGAAAATAATTACGAGAGAAGGTCAGTATGCATTCATCAAGAAAATAGGTAATGAGAATCAAAGAAGCCAAGTCCTGACTAAGTCTCATCTGAAACACCTGGTGCAAGCAGATAAGTAGCTCCCCAGTTTTGCTACAACTTGATTACAGTACAGCTGAATTTCTGGTTGATTTTGAATTATAGACTTCGTGCTATGTGTTCTACCTTTAAAGTAGTTAACTTTTTTTTCCATTTCAGAAATTGCCTGTTCCGATTTTGTAACTCACTTCTTGCCTTTGGATCTACTGGTTAACATTCTGAAATTCTGATTTTATAATATGATGACACTAGGAGACACCAGGTACACCACCTGTAGGTTTTGAGCATTTTTTGGCCTAAGTTCTTGTAGGAAGCACTGTACAAACACCAGAAAATCTTTTGACAAAAAAATGTTGAAGGCTATTGAAAGAAAATATTGAGCTACCAGAAATAAAAAAAAATTAAAAAGATGTAACTTTAACTTGTTATATTTGTGTGGACTGAGCGTGTATTCCACTGTTTGGGAGGTGTCAAGTTGAGCACGCTATCTTAACCACAGCCCTTTATAGTGGCTGAGGTCTAAACTTGACCCAAGTGCATGTTTAGCCAGATGTCACTTGCCATTACAAGAATTTGGACTGACTTTCAGCTAAACCACAAACCTGGATGAATGAATGTTGTTCCAGATGCATTATCTCATAATCCTAAAGAAAATAACATCTCAGATGAAAGGACTATAGAACTTTCCTCTGTATGAGCTTTGAAAGCTAAGGCTAATCCTGAGATCATTGAAAAGGTTTAACCTAGCACTGCTTGAAATTTTAGCCAAACAGAACTTAGGAGCTCTAATACTTTAAGAATCCCCTCAAATTAGTAAAATAATATTCAAAATTAATTGAACTGGAAACAGTGATCTTGAAACTTATAACAATTTCTCACTTTAAAACATTTCAATAGATTTTTATGTGTTTGCTAGCCTACATTGTGCTAGTAACATCTTGATCATGCATGGAATATCCTTCATTGTGGAGAATTCTTTACACACACTATTATGCAGAAAGATCCCAGAGATAATATAATTCAATAACCACAGAATCTTTTAGGTTGGAAAAGATCTTTAAGATCATCAAGTCCAACCATTAATCCACTGTCAAGTCAAAATTTGTTGATATAAAGACTTGCATTGAATATCTGGAGAAAAAGGGACTGGGAGAAAGACAGCAAATGTTTTGGGGAGCTTCAATCGATAAATACTGTACTGTGGCCTTTTTGCCCAACCTGGAAATGAGACTTAAGATAATTTTAGCCAGGAGGTAATATAAAAGAGGATCTTTAATGAAGGCCTTCAGAGGCAGTTATAGAAAGATGTCCACAAAAGCCCTACAGGGATGAGTACACATTTATAGGCTTTAGGAAAGTAGCATAATTGATAAAAAAGCACCAATTACAAGGACAAATGGTGATGCAATTTTCCTCCAGGTCAAGCACCTACTCTGGAGCCTCCCTTAAGCACTAGTTGTTACTTTGCCCATGAGAATGTATCTCCAAGAGTTGTTCTGGGCCTTGGTTCCCAGGTAAAACCAAGACAGCGCAGGGGCCTTGTACCTCCCAGGGCTTGGAGCTTTGGAATTTGTTTTGTCGTTCTGCTTAGGGAAAAGTACTGGGGAAACTAGCCACTAATACAATAGACTACAGAGCTACAAATATATGTGTGAAGAATACAGAGAACATATAAAAGAAAAAGGCAAAACCTAAATGACATCAGTACATTTCTAATCATATGCCTGTGTCTAAATATATAATTAATATTGTCAATCTTACTCCTCTGTGCTTCAGAAGACACTACAGGTTACTCCAGTTCAGTTACTGGCCTTTAACTTAAGACTTTGGATGAAATCTTCTTCCCCACAGAATATTCCAGAAGACATGAAAATAAGCAGGGCTTTCAAACAGAGATGTAAGAACTGTATGTTCAGTGTGCAGTTGAAAGTCCACTGTATTCAACCTGAATTTCAAATCAAGTTATGGTGAGTTAACATACTGTCTTCTGTCAGCTAAACTGTTGCAAATCTAAGTGGGTCTTCTTAGCCTCTAGCATTAGTAGAAATGAGTCTCAGTTTTAGTTGTTTTTATTGTGAACTAATCTAAGTCACAGTAATTTCCCGTTTTTTCTGGCAGAGTGAACTGGCAAACAAAGATCATGTGTTGTACAATAATTTTTCAAGCAACTTAATGATGTGTCTGAGTCTTAACTGAGAGCTATCTGAGATATTCTAAAAAAATGTATGCCTGGTAAAACTTATGGAGCATGCTGATTTGTATGCAGATGCAATAATTAACACAAGTATGCCCATTTTCTTAATGGTGGGACAATGTGTTGGATTATTGGAATAACAAAATTAAAACAGGGAAAATAACATGTATTTCCCTAATAGAATGTATAATTGGTTCATTTCTTTGGTGTGACCAGAGTAGTTAATAGTTTTTGAACTCCACTGGAGAAGCAGCCAGAAAATGAATGCATATAGAGGTATGTGAAACAGTGACATTGGCTAAACATACAAGAATTGGGAATAATTTCTGCTGAATATATTGCTGTTAATATCTCAGAAAAAGATATTTGGGTTTGCTCACAGTACATATACCTTTGAGATGTATATATTAAGCTAATGATGAAGGATTAGGTACTTAATTAGGCAGCTGATTCATACATGTTTGTGTGAAAAAAAAATTCTCTTAGCTGGAATTTGACACCTTGTTATAGATAATTTAGAGTGTGTGAGTGTATCTTTCTGATGCCAAACAGAAATCTCCACAAATGGCCAGCAATGCTATAATGAGCATCACAGATTTGAGTAAGTATTCCTTCCAAGTATACCCTTTTGTAGGAGACATGAGAGTCTGCTAATACAATATTCAATTATTTCCCTTCCTTCTCAAACCTGCAGCAGCCAAATAGGTCTCTTCTCATTGACTGTTTACATAGCTAATCCTTTCCCACCATGGACAATTTAAGATAAATGACACCTCTTCAGTGAAATAAACTTTATTCTGCTTTTGTTTCACAATTTATTTAAATATGGGTGATGCTCTTATCATCTTGGGAAGAATAGGGAGAATAAACAATTACTGGCTTTGTTAAGACTATCTAGTGCAATAATCACCTGAAGTAGATTCAAATTCTTTACCTGTGCAACATAAATCAGAAAACACGCCTGTCACACAATTCAAAATTTATTTTCCACATATATATATAAATCAGCTACAGGAATGCTTTGATAATGTTTTCTAAATGTAGTGTAACACCACTGAGAAAATAATCATTTAAGAGTGCTGAGGTAGCCATCCAATGTCATTGCAAGTCTACTCTAAAAAAATCTTTGAAAATCATGGCAGTTGGGCAAAATTCTCAAGGACTGGTAGACAACAAACGAACTCTTGTTTTCAAGAAGGATGTGGGGGAAAAGCAGCTGATATTGTTTATTTTGACTTTTGTAAGGTTTTCAAAACTCCTATAATATCTCCTATAATGTCTGCATAGACAAACTAGTGAAGTTTGGATGACATAATGAGGTGGATTGAAGACTGGCTGAACTGCTGGGATCAAAGGGAAGCAGCATGATGTTGTACTGGAGGGTAGTCATGTGTGCTCCAAGACTGGGATAGGGGAACTAAAACTTTTTAACATCTTCACTTATGGTCTGGATAAAAGGGCAGAGTGCACTCAACAGCAAGTTTGTGGATGATACAAAATTAGAATGATTAACACACTAAATGGTTGTGCTTCCTTTTAGAGAGACTTTGAACTCCCCTATATACAAAAAGGATACTGTTCTACATGCCAGTAAAGGGCATGAAGATGATTTAGGGACTGGAGCATCTGACATGTGGATAAGAGACAGAGAACTAGGATTGTTAAACCTAAAGAAGCCTTAGAGGGATATTTTCAAAGTGGAAAAGGGAGAGAAGGAGCAAGAATGAAGTTAGATTCTTCTCACTGATATCCTGTTAAAAGATAGGAAGCAATGGAAACCAACTGAAACACAATATATTTAGGTAAAACATAAGAGAAAGGTTTTCAGTGTGTGTTCAAAGTCTGGAAGAAGTTGCCCAGAGAGATTACAGTGTCTCTGTTCTTGGAGACATGGAAGCCCCCCATGAACAGAGTACCAAACAAGGAGTTTAAGTTGTCCCTACTCAAACCAAAAGAGTGGTGTGTAAGAGGAGAACAGCTGATCTTTTTAGAGGATTGATAGACAATATCAAGAGGTTGCTTCCAGTCCCAATGATTTTTTCATTCTGTGAAATGACTTTCAAGAACTACACTTTCCACACACTCTTCACAAACGATGGAGTATAGGATGTCGGCGCACCACTGTCATGACTTACATGACCAAAACAGTCAGAAAGAAAATCTGTCTGATTATGCAAAATGTTGTTTTGTGAACCACAGTACACAAGAATTTAACCTTCACCATTTTCCTGAGGTTGTGACAAATTGGTTGTGTACACAGGTAGCAGACAAGTATGGCCAGGGCAGTTCTTTGAAAGAAGCCCATTTTGTTTCCATTTCTATAGTGCCCGTGAGAAAGTTTTGACAGCTGTCTTGGCATTCAGTTTTTTATAGGAAACCATACACAGGACATGAAAAGCAAAAGTCTGAAACAGTTGAGCATTCTTCACTTTTCATGAGACTGCATTCCTACAGAAAAGGTATACCACACATATTGACTTATTAATAAGATGGGGAATATTTTGTCTCTTAATAAACAAGACTTCTCCTAAAGTAACACCTCCCATTCCCTGTGAAGTACCCTACAGTGTATTTCAGAAATTGAATAGAGCTACACATCTAGTTCTCAGTATTAACTTATCTAGGATAACATTTTTTTATTGCATGGAGATAAATAGCTGGATAAAGCATACTATTATTACTAATTTGACTCAAGCCACAATTATGATGTTCAAAACTAGACAGTACTTCTACAAATATCTTGCTTTTTTTGCTGTCTGAAGTTTTATATGTTTTAACTTTCAGCAGCAAATGTGTCACTCATCCAGAAGCTTTATCCAAAAGTTGTAGTTGGCACACACTCCATTATACCAAATAATACTAAATAATGAAGAAGAATAGAGACTGATTATTAATGCAAAATGTCTTGAATAAGCAAATGAATAGAATGACAAAAATAGATTAAATAATTGAGTCCCAGAAAGGATGTTAAAATGTACGTCTTACATAAATCAAAAATGAAGTGTGTACGACACAGAATGAGTCATCCTGTGAATAAGAGGAAGATGAATTCAAATGTTATTTGCCAGTAGTAATATGGTACCACTCTGGTTCTGTCAATCTGCTAAATAATAAAGATGGACCTAGTGCAGGAAGTCAGTAGGAGTTTTTCTTGGCTAAGGAATGCAGCATAGAGCACTAGGAAAGTAATGAATTTAAACATGAAATATCTGTTGTGTTACCCTACATTCTAATCCTGTCTCCAGTGAATCAACTAGCTACATGTTTATTAGTATCACTGAGAGAAGGGAAGGACCCCCTCTCCTCTGGTACAAGTTAGTTTCTTTTAAATGGAAAGTAAAATTTAAAGTAATCTGCGAATAGCCTAAAAAATGTTAATTTTTATCAAAATAGTAAAATCTTAACAGATTTTTTTTTGTAATGTCCATCAATGAAGGACAAGGTAGAAATGCTGTTCATTTTAGAGTGAGTAGAAATTAAAATTTTTGTCATATGCCAGAGTATACATGAAAGAAATGGCAAACCTATAGGACAAGAGATTTTTAAGAATTAGCATTTAAATAATATTACTTAATCGAATCTGAATTATATAAATAGGTATTATTACATTCAGTATTGATTATTTCATTATTGGATTATAAAATGTAAGTTTAATATCAAATGGCATTTCCATATGAATTTCTGGCTGTGCATAAAATAGCATATATGAGGCTTGAAGTTGCTATTATTTTTAGCTATGTCCAGGTTGGATAAGTTTTTAAAAGGCTCCCTCTTTGCTCTACATATTAGACTGAAAAAAAATTAGGATAATGACTGCTATTTTGTTGCTCTTACTAATCTGAATTCTCAAGTTTTTATTTTGTAGCTGCTAAAGTGAAAATAAAAGAAGGAATAGTGGCATGGTTTAAGTGCACTAAGAGTAGAAAAAAAGAGAAGTAAAAAGAGGCTAGAGAGACAGAGGGGAAATAAACTTGGCAAAAAAATTCTTGAAGTGCAGGAAGGTCAGAACAGGAGAGAAAGCTTGGAGGAGACAGATGTGCTTGGGAACAAAAAGGGTAAAAGCAATTTCTGGAGTAGAGCGAAACCTTGGACTCATTAAAGCAGAGAAAAACAATCAAGAAGGAGACTTTGGGGAGCAAAGAGAGCAATCACACCTTGGAAGGAAAAAGAGAAAAAACTGGGAAGTGGGCCTGAAAGAGGAGAGCAGGGGAGAATTGAGAAATGAGGTTTTGGGAGAAGAGATAGGGCTTTGTTAGGATGGAGTTAAGCAAAAAATATTGCTGAAGGCTCCAGCTCTCTGAAATGTCAGCCAAGGTGGCTGTCTGTAAATCTCTGGGTTTATTTATTTGTCTTGCCACAATATATAAAGGAATTTATTTAGTTAGTGAAATGCATTTTTCTTGCATTCTGCAGAGCCTATCCTCCCTTTGGTGTACATGCTAACAGGAGATTGTTGAATAAATTGATGGGAGAACAGATGTCTTTGAGTAGTTTTCCATTCTAATTTTTTCTTGCTTTTAAAAATTTTTAAGAATATGCAAACTTCTGGAAAAGTTTGCATAGAATGTGCCTAATTTATGCAGGCTAGAAACTCAGAATTTTGTACTTAATTGTGAAATACAGAGGGCTGACAAATGGCTAGATGATATAACCCTGAATCACTTAATCACTAACATGGTTAGATTGTCAGTGATGTTATTCCACCAGAAAGTGCTCCCTAAGTGAAAAACAGTTGTACACTGTATTCCAAAGACTATCTTGGACAGTGAATTAAGCAGTCTGGGTGATTAATGGATTCAGTGAATGCTGGAATAGATTAATCAGTCTTTGATTATGGTGTTCAGACAAGTAAAGAAGTTATGAAAAAATTAGAGGAGTTCTGTTAACAGTATTCTTCCATTTAATACATGAAGTTTCGTAGAATTTGTCCAATTATGCAATCAGATATGTCACATTAGGAAAAGAGTCTGCTTCCTTTGCTCCTAACAATTAATATGTCACTTTTCAAGTGGGGTACCTGAAGGCAGCAGAAGGCCTTGAAAAGTAATGTACTGTTCATATAAAGATGAAGAGTAGGTAAGGAGCTTAAAAGCTTCTTTCGGTATTTTCCTTTCTTTTCACTGTGTATCAGCACAATGCTTTGAAAAGTTTCCTTGCTTGTTTAATCCGATCGTTGGCTTACAACACTGAACTGCAAACTGAGCTAAACCAAACCAACCTAAACCCCAATGAATTTCTAGTGCCACATCTAATAATGCCCAGATTTTGTCACAGGTTTCATAATTAGTTGAGTACATAAGAATGTGTTTATACCTGTTAGCAAATCTATAGCTGATCTACTCTGAAGACAAAAATGAGGAAAGCAAAATGTTTTCACAGCAACTACCAAAAATACTATTTTTCTTCTATTATGATGTGACATTTGTTTAATTCTGGATGAGGATATTAAGAAACAAATATTAAAGACTTCTTGTACTTGGGAAACATACCTTGTTTGCCATCCTGATGATCTAGTTCTGTTCATATTAGTAAAAATGCACATGTAAATGTATATATAAAGTTTTCCCTCACTGAGTGTCACACTGACACATGCATGCATAAATTGGTCTAAAAAGAAGGCAGATGAGTTGCACAAATTCTTTTAGCTTGTTGTGATGTGGGTAGGGAGGAAAAACCATTTCTGAAAGCTAGAAGGATAAGGGTTCTCTGCCATGTCATTGAGGGGAGGAAAGGACAGACTTAGTGATGTTGGATGCAGGAATTGTTGGGTTCCATGTTTTGAGCTAGCTGCCATGAACAGAGTGGTTCCTGGCATCTGGTATGAATCATCTGCTGGTGACTGGTACATGGACCCATAATCATCATATGAGAGAGAGGGAAACTTTGTCTGGAGTCCATTTGAATTCTGACTGTTACAAAGGGTCTTTGTCTTTAGCAGGGATCGCAACCCAGGGTGAACAGAATTCTGGACTATTCATTTAAATCTTGGCCACAGGAAAGATTATTATCCTTATTTTGACTAGTCTAGAAAAGGTGGATGCCATCCTTGTTTTGAATGTTGTCACTTTGGGGTACCCATCTCAAAACCAGGCTGAGCAGCTTTTGTCACGGTACGAATGACTGATGCACAGAAGAGGCAGGTGTCACAGGACTTGCCTTGCAGCTGACCTCTGTGAGACTGCATCCACAGCCTCCCACAGGGATCTGAGTGAATGCTAGAGCCCCAGCAGGTCAGAGAATTCTGCCAACTTGCATCAAGTTTACATTAAAACGAGAAAGGAAAAATAAATTTTCAAACCTTTCAAATGGAGAAACATTTTTTGAATTAAGATTTGTTACTTGGTTTCATAATCTGTTACTTGACAGCAGCTGGCTATACAAAGTGTGGAGTCTATTGGATTGGTTTATATAACAGATGGTTCTGTTTTCAAATTTACTCCAAATGTTCAGATGCTTTAGTAAATTAATATTTCCCATCTGATAATAGCTCATGGATTCAGCTTTAATCTTTAGTCCTTCAAAAAAAAAAAGAATTAATAAAGACCAATGGGAATCATTGACACTCAATTTGCAAATGATAGCCTGGGGAGCGGCAGGACTGGGGCAAAATACATAAGAAATTGCAGTGAGAGTATTGTACTGACATTTAAGCTAAAATCACAGTGTATGTCGTGTTAGTGTGTATTTCTCAAAATATTTTTATTGGAAAATTTTGAGACCTGTTTAATGTCTTAGTTGTGTATGTTTTATAAAAATCAGTCTTGAAAGAATATAAATAAAGCAAAACCAGGACAAAAATTCGTTAAGCTTCATGAAAGCTCTGTAAAGTGGGTAAGATTATCATTGTAGTGCAACACTCTATTGCAATATAACAATTATAATGAATGGTTCATCCCATATTTTGTTTTAATCATTGCAAGAAAAAGAGAAAAGAAATCCAAGACAGCTTTTAAACACCTGCAGGCGGCACAGTGTTGTCTGTTTCTTCCTCAGTAGACATATGGAGATGTTCTATGTCTGCATGTCAACTTTATATCAACTTTCAACAATTTTCTCTCTTTGTCTCAACTGACATTTAAAAAAAAAACTTACTAAAGGATGTGAGGAAAATAGGAATAGCAAACAGTGAAGTTGCTGTTCCAACATTAATTTGGTCTCTGTGTATAGATGTGACATAATACCAGTTTATATTACATAACACTTTTAATTAGGGAGCCTACTTCTACAGAATTCCAGCCTCATTAATGACTATGACAAATGGTGCTCATTGAATATTGGTCTTTATTTGGCAGTTCTTCACAGCCTCATTTTTCAATATATGACTATATAAATTATTTATTATGTGCCATGCAAACCCTGTCCCGAATATAGAAATTTTACTGTGTACAGAAATATTTCTACTGGGCTCTTGCATTAGTGCCCATGGATCAGTTCAAAGATATTATGTGACTGTAGACAAGATTTCAGAACTCTGGAGTTACCCAAACTCCTCATTTAATATAAAGGTAAAGATATTCAAGAGGGCTGTGTGGATTGACTCTCAGGTTGAGTAGACCGCTGTCCAGGGATGACATATAGAGGGCTACTGAAAATAAAAAAGGAACTTAAAGTCTTTCCACTGTGAAACCTTAAAAGTCTTGCTCAAAAGTGTAAGATCACACATCCCTGCACTTTGGACAGATGTCTGTCCCTCATCCTTGGTGAAATATCTAAGTTCTTGCATTCAATAAAGATCAGGAAACATTATTATTTCAGAATTTGAGTAGAGGAGGAGACAGCAAAGGATTTGAGGGTACTCTTACTGTGATGTTGGTTGTGCAACAGTTTATTGGTTAAGCATTCACTTGACATTTTAGAAATTCAGGTTTCATTATTTTCAGTCTCACTCTGATAGAGGAATAAAAAGTGTGCTCAACAGCCATTCCACTGTCCACTAAGCAAGTTCTATTCAATAAGGCAAGAATAATAAGACAAGGGGAACTAATATTTATTAATTTAATGGCTAGAGCATGCAGTTGAGAATGAGGAAGGAAATGAGTGAGCTGCTCCTACCCAAAATAGGGAATATCTATTTTACTGCTTTTTCCTATGACAAGTCCTTAAAGAAAGATGAAAAATCTACAGTGGAGTGCAGGGCTTTCCGATTCAGTCCTGCTGTTGCCTGGAGCCTAAAGCTTGTCCAGAAAGTTTATGAACATCATCCTTTCATGTTGTGGCAGAGTTTCAAAAGGAGCCAGTGTTTCTACCCTCCCTTCCTTGCATTCCCCAAAGTCTATTGTGTGGAAGCTTTGAGTATGACTCACCTCAGAAGAAAGGGAAAATTGAGACTGTACCTCCTACATCCCCAAGGAATATCATATTGACTAGACTGTTGCCTAACAGGAGGCACCACCTTCTTGGTCAGTTAGGTTTTAACAGGAATCAGTGGGAGTAAACTTTTTAATACATAAAGATGGGAGTTTCTAGAGCCAAATCAGGCTGAGGAAAGCATGTGAGATTCAAATAGACCCTATTTACAGTGACATACCTCTCAGTGAATAAGCAGAAGTAGAATTTTAGACTGTTGTTACACTGTGAGGTTATTGAGACTCTTAAGGAAATGCGGTGATTCCAAGAAGGGGTTGAAACAGAGGGTGTTATCGGAGTTCAGAATGATTTCATCTTGGTGACACTCCTGTCCAGTATGGACTATTTTTATCACAGAACTATGACAGACTATGGACAAAACAGTGAAAGAACATGAAGTGGCCAGGCTGACAGTTTAGTTGACACTATAACATTGTGAGTGGAGAGTAGAACTCATCCTGAGGCCTCTTTGGCCTCACTGATCTCAGTTACAGGAGTAAGAGCTCAGCTCAGTACACTTGCTGTGTGGTTTCATACTGCACAACAAACAAAGAGCAGCCATGTTGCCCACTTCAGCAAATTTCAGATTCTTTCACTTTCCCAGCAGCACCTAGGAGTTGAGATAGAATCCATTTACCCAAGGGAAGCTTTAACTACCCTAGCCTTGAGGACATCCTTCTGCCTCCTGCATATTTCAGTCTCAATGTTAGCTTTTATGGCAAAATTCGGGTAGCTCTCCCCATTCATCAGCCAGCCTTGAGCACCATGCACTAAATCAGGCCTGGGTTCACTTGGAAGAACTACCTTGTGATGGATTTTGGTTGCATATCTGTGTATGCACAAGGGAGGCACATCACAGCTTCCTAAAGCAGTTTGCAACGCAGTAACACAGGAACAAAAACCAGACCAAAAACCACAGAACATTCAGTCCTGCCCTATATGGTGGATCAGTGGGTCATCAGTGTGTTTGGGTTCTTGAACACAGCTGTTTAGCACTTGAGCTGACAAAATAATTTGTAGTAGCAGAAGGATTTTATCTTCCACTAGGGGGGAATGGATACACATACTTTGCTGTTGAGTTAACAAATCTTTGCTAGCTCATGAACAAATTATGAGGCTTGGGGGTAGTAGGTTAACTGGCCCTAAGGCAAGGATTACGAAAGTCATAGCCTGAAAACAGAAACAGGCCTCAAGAATGATGCTTTGTTTCCTTTTACCTGTCTGTATTTCTGTGAACTTCTGGAAATGCTTAGGTGAATTTTTATTTTTTCTGTGACTAAGAGGGGAAAAAGATGAAAAAGAAGGACTTTAAGAAGAACACCATGTATTGCAAGCTGCACAGTAAAAGTGTATGGATAGGTGAAATAGATAATTTTTGGTGACTGAAAGCTGGGTTATCAGTTGGAAAACCCTGAGTTGCCCACACCACAGACACCAGTTCCTGTGCTACACACAATGGCTCAAAGCTCCCTCAGTCCATTCACTGCAGTCAGTAGCAGCTGGCAGGGCAAACCATCCTGGCTGTTTCTACATCCAGTTACTGTGAGGCAAAGGTGACATGACCTGACACTTAGTCAGAGATCTTTCCAAAATTCAAAACAGTGATTGGAAGATCCCAGTTCCTTGGTGGCTGAAGTTTGGAAAACTTTTGAGTTTTGGTCTCAGTCCGACCCTCATTCCTGTGATGTGCCAAGAGCCCCTGGCTTCCCCACAGCCTCATATATGGAAGCTTTTCTGACTGTGTCTCCTTGGGCCTCAATTGCTGCCCTCAGCTTTTAATTTCCCTATGTGTGTTCATTCTTCTGTTAATGTCAGTTCTCCACCCTTTCTCACCCTTATGGGAATGAATTTTCATTCATTGTGGGCCTCTCCAGTTCCCACTGTAGTCAACAAGAGTTTTGCCATTGACTTCCATGCAAATAAGATCTGGCCTTTCTTATTTTTTCTCTCTCCACTCACCCACATCTGTCGTCTATCTATTCTTATGCTGTTTCTTTAAGCTTCTTTTTTTAAAAATTCTGTGTCCAATACTATCAACTTCATAATTTTTTAAAATATTTCTCTGGCCTCTTTATGCACAGTAATCTGAACCCTTTGCTCTAAACCTCCCTAACTTTTCACACACCCATTCCCTTGTTCCTCTTTCATTTTGTTTCTTTTCCAGATTTTAGCGTTCCTATTTTAACCTCTCTGACTGACATAGGAAACAGAAAAATAAACAAAAGTACTAAGACTTTCATCCAGTAGCTGCATGAAATGGTGGTTTGAATCCATCAAAGAGTATTCGTTTTTCAAATTTTAATAGTCTGGGTAGGAATCTTGTTCATTATTAATCTGCGTTAGAATTGTAATGAAACACTGTGGTGGTAGTAATTAAATTTCAAGACAGATGCTTCATAAATAAAGAAGCATTTCATAAATATCAAATTATGTCACTATCTTAGAATGTGGAGGTTCTCTGTCATTACAGAAATGTGATAATTATCTCTGGTTATTCATTATGATTTAAGAATAGATAAAGAATAGAAAATGTAGGCATGAAGGAGGGAAATACCTATAGCACTGAGGTTGTAACCTTAGCTCTTTTATATGTGAGTTTTAGAGGGGTTTGCCTTTTTAATTCAGCACTCATTCCAGCATGGAGAATTAGTATCTAGTTAAGTAGTACCTGTCTTCAACAGTACATTTGACTGTATGTTTTACTCACTGATGAATAGCCCTTTTTCTTGCAATAGGCCTTCTCTTTGAACACTACTCTGGTCCCATTGGTGCTTTCATAGATATGGCCAACTTGAAAACGTATTTCTTTGGGTTTTAAAAATCTCTTGAAGTGAGACTGACAGGCCTGTAGTTTTCAAGGTCCTCCTTCCTGCCCTTCTTGAAAATTGGGACGTTTGCCAGCTTTCAGTGAGCTGGGACCTCTCTGGATTCCCAAGGCCACTCAAAAATCATAGAGAGATATTTTACAGTTACTAAAGTGTTGTAGTGAGGTCCATTTTGTGAATTGGAGAGAAGTTTCAGTTATGCACCACGGGCACACAATATTCCTCTAGCATATTTGCATATAAATATAGTGGTAAACTCATCTTTGTATTGTATCCATGTTAATATTTTGTGTATGCAGAGGTGTGCTTTGTTGTACAATTCCAAATCATGTGGTAAAGTCCAGTCAACACCTTTGTAGATTTAAATGCAAATCAAGTAGTTCTGGGATTTAATTTTTATTAATCACAAAGTACTCTAAACTTTCTCAGAGTCTGATCTTTTCATCCTAAGCTTATTTGATCTTCATCCAAGTAACCAGCATGATTCAGTATTCTCCCAGGATACAATATTATAGTTTGCAAAGTGATTGTTAAATGCATTAATAATTTCAATGGGATCATTAATAACATCTCTTGTCAGCGACCTAGCTTGGATAATAACTTTCTTGTGACTTGCATGAAATAAATTTTTTTTCTGGGGGGAAGGGTATCCTTTTCCAGAGGTTTCTAGATGTCTTTCAGTTGTTTTCCAGTGGCTAAAATAGCTTTCAACTGTGGTATGTCTTGAGGTTTATGCACTCATTTCTAAGAAAATGTGATAATTGGTTAACCAACCATTCCTCTGTAGTTGTCCTGATTGCTTAACCTAACAACTCCACCAATATTTTCTGTAAATAACAGTAATTATACATATTTTTCATAATAATGTCTTTCTATAGCATAATTTAAGGCAGCAAATGTCTATTGACAGAAGTCATATTAATCTAATAAATAGTATGGCAAAGACATGTCTTGTGGACTGAAAATTAATTTGGCAAAATTTCAGTTTATAAGAGCAATGTATTATCATTGCTGGTATTTTCATATCAAGATAGACACTGGATTGCAACAGGTAGCTCTCTGGGTGTTGGCATATTACAAAGAAACCCAAAATGCAATGTAACTTGGAGAGAGACGGTAATCATCTTCATCTCCCTATTTACCCCTGTCAGTCTGATAGATTGCTGTCTGGCAACATTCATCTTGCAGATCACCAAATCCTCCTTGAATGACAGCATTGTCTATCTCTGTGCATCTCTGCATTCCCTATATTGCTGTCTCCTGTTTACTCTCTGTGGAATAAAGCAAGTCCAACTACTTGTTGGCCACACTTCAAGCAAGGATCACTCTTTTTTCTTCATCTCCTTGCTATGATGCGTAGCAATGGAGTCAAGGCGTCATCCTTTATCAAAGGAAGTAAGTCAATACAGAAAATTCAGTTGTGGAAATAACAATATATCCTGCTAAAACAATGAGAAGGAAATTCCTGCCAAATGTTGATATAACTCACTAGCAAGCAGTTCTGTAAGAAATTGTCTCTGTGCACTGTCTGGTGTGAGCAAGCCAGAATTCACTGTCCTAGGAAAACAAGAAAGTCCTTAGGTAGGTCTGCTTGTAATGTCCTTCACTGAAACATATTCTGGTCACTTTTCTCTGCTATCTCCTTCCATCTGATGCATCAGTACTGTACAGCTGAAGAGCGAGATTTATTATGTATTATTAGCAGCAGTCCCACCTTTGAGTTTTTTGCGCATACACTGAAATGGCAGGATGGGTCCAGAGCTACAGACTACTATGGTTACTGTGGTTGGTGTTCTTTGCATAGTGAATGAAGCATATTTACAGGTGAAAGGTAATTCATTTACTGTCCCATCCTTGACAGTGTTCAAGGCCAGGCTGGATGGAGCTGTGAGCAACCTGGTCTAGTGGATGGTGTCCCTGCCTATGGCAGGGGGTTTGGAGCTAGACCACCTATCTAGTTGGTTGGCCTTCCAACCCAAACCATTCTATAGTTCTATGATTCTATATTTCTATGTCTTCTTTCTTTTTAAACCTACAAACTGTAAATAACATTTTTCAGAAGCATACTGTTATGCACATTTTTGGAGGATTATCTTGGGTCTATAATTCTTCAGTCCATTCCCTAGGTCAAGTCAGAGTCCCCCATAAGAATCTGCACCTTAAGTCAGCAACCAGTGGGTGCAAATGAGCTGGTAGTAGCGGCTGGGAAATGCAGGCATTCCCACAATGACCATATCATTGTGTGCATTGGTGTAAGCATTACTCTTGGGAATTTGCCCTATTGTACTTACCCTTTTTCCTTACCTTTCCCAGAAAAAAAAGTTCACCACTTAGTGGTTGCTTTACTCTTTCGAATAATTTCACTGAAGCAATGCCTGAACAAAAAAATAAGGGTACACAGTTAGCTAGAGACAGAATTTTCCAACAAACTCCAGCTCAGACAATGATTACTAGAGTGGAAAGAAGGATATTCAATCTGGCCTTGTTTTACACAGACCCTATAGGTGTTATTTATTATCAAAGCATTAAACAAGATGTTAATAAAGCATTGTGAACTTTTGTATCCAGTAACTAATTCTTCTTTGCATGTAGGCAAACTGGGTAAGTATTTATCTCTTCTATTCAGATGAGAGGCTGAGACTTATGTTGTTAGCATTACAGAATCATAGAAATTAAAGATGGAAAAATTTTATTAGATCATCTACAGTAGTAGTTCATCATCTTGCCAATACAAGCATTTTACTATAGAACAATGACTCCTTGCCCAAAGCCGCAGAGAGAATCAGTGTCAGAGCCAGGATTAAAACTCAAGGAGTTTCTGGCTCCCTGTCCTCTACTCAGACGGCGAGAGCATTCTGCAGAAAAGCTAGATTGTCCAAACATTAACAAAAAACAGCAGGGATGATTTGATTAATTCAGATTTGTTGCTAAAAGGCCTGTAGTGTTTTTGATTAGCTCTTGGGCCCTCATCAGGCTTAGAGGGTGTGTGTGGTAAATTTCCTTTTACCAGTATGTTACCTACAAGATCCTGAAGTGATATGTATTCTTGAGAAACATGCAAATAAAACACTACTTCCAGAAAACCCCTATGAATATATGGATCAGCATCTTTGTGATAAATAGGTCAGACTTAATCCTATAAGCTCTTGAAGACAAGGGCTATATTTTCAATATGTCCATACAGTGCCTTACTGGACACTCTGAAAAGTCCTGTGATATCTATGAATAATAATAAATATTTATTCATTGGACATGAGAGCTAAACTTAGAAGTTATTTCTGGGGGGTAGATTTTTTGTTCATAAGCAACTGCACCATGAAAATTCCATATGCTTAACTTGCATGGCTAGTTGTGAATACCAGTTATTCTGCATCCCATACATATTTTCAATGATGAGTATTACATAGGAGGTACTTAATATTTTTATTGTTACTGTATAGCAATTGGTATATGTATTTTAATGGATGCTCATGTAGCACCAAGAGAAAGAACACTTAAAAAGTCAGTATTGGCTGCACAGCTTGGTTTTCACTTCCACACCAGAGTTTTCACACACAGGTTTCTACAATAAAAGTATTATTGGTACTGGAGAAACTGCCTGTATTACAGATTTCAGACGTATCTCATTATAAGGTCTTGTTTTCAGTAGCTCAACTTTAACTATGTAAGGAAACTTTTAATTTATATGTATCCACCTCAGATAGTATTTTCTGAGAAAATTTCTAAGAAACTTAGAAGAAAACTTGCAACTATTTTAGCAATATCTGAATCCCTGTGTTTTGTAACAGGAATAGAAAATTTGTCAAAAGGGGATCTTTATGTTGGATGTCTGCTTTCTTTCTGTTTTGAACAAAGCTTTTAGGATATTCTGAGATGTTCTGGAAGGAGTTTTTTTTCACTTAACTTTTTCCCACTTAAAAATGAAGTTTTCCACTGGTCTGATTCTGTTTACTCTTGAACACCAAGGTTTTTGCCTCTTCAGTGCTCTTTTGGTCCTTCTCCCATTGTCAGATGACTTCTCAGACACTAAAAAATGACATTCAGTGTTGAGTTTTGCATTGCATTTTAGCAGGAATCTGAGAATGAGTGGTTACACGCTGTGGCAATGCAGAAGATAATGAGAAGTAACTCTGCATGCAGCTAAGGTTGTGCTTTCACAATCACTTGAAGATGATCTAAGTAGATGCTTCTGCCAAAAGTGGTGACCTCACCTATCCCCAGACAATGGTGGCATACTCCTGCCTCTTGAGTTTGAAAGTACTAATCCAGATGAGGACTACTTACTTTTCAGCTGAATTGGTTTCCTAACACTGTATCCAAGAAGATGGTAGCACAGAAGTGGGAGGTTGCTTGCCTATGGCAGGGACAGGGAATGTTAGCTCATACAGGCAGCTGCTGGAATTATCTTTAATTAGTACTAGTGGTCATGTCCTCCTCACCTCTCCATTGACCATATATGATCTTTAAATTCAGTCAGCAGCCTGTCAGTATAGAGATTAGTGAATAAGACATGGTTGGTAAATGTCAACCATTTTTGAACATGCCACTTGAGATATTTATCTGCTATGTAAGAATTTTTAGGGATATTCAAAGGGATTTTGTTGTATGGCTGTATTTCCTTTATTGTGTTATGGACCACTTGATTTGCATATTTAAGTTGGCTGTGGAGGATGGAATTAATTTTATTTTAAATGTCTGTAATGTAAAATTTGGAAACTGACTTGACCACCTAGATTAGTCACATGGCAGCATATACGTTGTTATATGAAATGAAGCCGATCAAAAAGCCTAACCAACTAACCTGGTAAACCCAAGGACTCATTAGGCAAGGAGAACAAAAAGATAATGTTTCCTTATGGGAGTATCCATGCTAACATTTGTGCCCATCATCTGAGTCTTACCAATGCAACACTACTGTAACCTTCAGTCCAAACCTTCTGGCTTACTTGTAGTGTCCAGGTTGAAGATAATTAGATATAAAGAATAAATTCTTCATTATGAGTGCATTGGGACACTGGAACACATTGCCCAGAGGAACTGTGGATGCCCCATCCCTGGAAGTGTTCAAGGTCATGGTAGAGTGATCGAGTGGAAGGCGTCCCTTCCAAAGACAGGGGCGTGAAACTAGATCTTCTTTAAGACCCCTTCCACCCAAAAAAATTCATTGATTCTGGGACACTGGGCCAGAGAGACTGAAATTGGTTGGCAAATTCATGGTGCAGCTGGGAATAAATGGGGCTGAAGGGAAGAGCAACCAGTAAGAACAATGAGAGACCAACTCATTTGCTCTTCTAAACCATACTAGTCTGTGCCATGCAGCAGGGTGTCAGTTCCATTCATGACATGGGTATCAGCATAGTGCACTGTGATGGATGTTGCCATTTCTCTACTTTTCTATTTTAAAAATGTAAGTATGGATTCAAAGTCAAGAACTTGAAAGTGAGAATTACTCTTAAGTTCATTGCTAAAGGATTATCATCCAAAAAGCTACATTTTTTGTGAAAGAGAGATCTCAGGTGGGAATTTAAGCTGTTCCTCTTCAAGGTTAGCATATTGCCCTGAGCTTCAAGGTTACACAGGCCTATGTAAAAAGGCCAAAAACCAGACATGCCTGGACAAATGATATTAGTCGACTCTCCCCACATTTCAAGTGGAGGAAAAAACAAAGAGGCACAGACATGTCAAGTATGCTGTTGTACTGCTGCATGCAAATACCTTGAAATTATTTTATAAAATAGAAAACATTTAAAAACCCCTAAATTTTAGGATTAAATTTTCCTTGCAAAATATAAATAACTTTCTAAGACCTTTATAAGCATTTTTGTTTGTTTTTAAACTAGATCTGATAGATGCCACTATGTACAGTAGTACTGTCATGCTTTGTTTGGTGTTATGTACTGTGGACTGAGTCAGAAATATAGCCACACAATGAAAATTAGACAGATTTTAAGTATTTGTCAAATTGAGGCCAAAGCAAGTAAAGTTATCATACAGTTCAATTAAATTATGCTTTAAATATAAACCGTAGATATGTGTTAACTTAATTGAGCAATATGTGAGAAATAAACAGCTCACTCTCCAGCTGGGCATTTACAGCCTTTGGCAGGTAACTAACAGTAACTTCAGAGAGGTTCAAGTGGTCATGAGGTTAAGTGCTATGCATGGGAGCACGAGGCATGAGAAGAGCTTCAGCATATGAGAACAAGGGATGATCCCAATGAAAAGCACATATGTGCATTTCACATCCCGTGAATTCTCTGGCTCTTGTTGGAGATCATGCCATTGTTTCTAAAAAGCTCTGATATTCCCCCCTGTGTCAGTGCAAAGCATTGTTAAAGTTTAATACTACTTCTGTGCTGTTCAGTTTTTTGTTTTCTTGGCACACTCCACTGAGGAAGAGGAATGCTCAGGGCTAAAAATGAATAACTTAATTGCTGGGCCAAATTCTGAGTCCCTCAACTGAGCAGAACACCCACTAATTTGAGAGGAACTTTTGTTCAATTGACTGCATAGCTTGAATCATTGTCCCATGTTAACCTCTGGTAGCTTAGTTAGTGACTTTGCAAGATACACAGGGAAAACATCTTTAATCTGAGGAGCTGAGTTTAAAAATGTGTCACTAAAAACCCTCTTATAATATAGTTTTTATGTTCTAGCTTCACTTTCATTTCATATTCTCAGCTGCTGGTGATGCAGTCTACTTCTATACTAGCAGATGTTTTGATTTTGAGCTATCCTGCTGCATCCTAGGAGAGCAAGAGTAAAATTTTGGACTGCTTTTCAATAAAACAATATCTATTTGGAAATTACTTGCATGTTCTTGCAAGATGATTGCTTTTGCTAATCCAGCTAACTGCCTCAAATTCACTGAAATTTCAGATGAGCATGGAAACTTTATTGTGTTGCATTCAAGGATTGTTGCATTTCACAGATGGATAAAACAGGGGGTTCTACTTCCTCTTTTGTTTATGAAGGTCAGTTAGCAATATGTTCTGTAATATTTCTGGAGGAAATAAATAGTGCTGCAAGAAATATGGCATAAAAAGCTGTTTTTTAAGGCTTCTAGTCTGGCTACATGCTTGGTTGCTTAGTTCTCAAAGCAAAAGCACCTTATGTGAGAACTATTATTAACATCTTTATTGTTTAAAGAAGGAGAGAACCAGCCAGCTTATTGGCAGCTGCCAGATTTTGTGACAATAAGGGCAAGACTTTCAGAAGTCCTCCAATTTACTTTACACTATGTATTTTCAAGTCAGAAGAGAAAGTAGCATTACCTTTCATGGAATTTAGATCAGAATGAAAAAAAAAAGTTAGAAATTTCAGAGAAATGGAAAGTTTCAGCTTGAATTGTCATCTCTTGGTTTGATGTACTGACATTTATGGGAATATTTCCATTCTGTTGTTCATGTCTTATGACTGAGGTTATCACAATCTCATTTTAAATCTTGCCTTAATAACCTTAGTGTTAAGCCCCTTTTGATAGATTTAGGAAAAACAGTTTAAGACATTTGTTTTTCATTCAATGACTTAAAGTGATGAATGACTTCACCACAACACTTGTGACTTATTTGTTTTTATCTTGATAATCCAAAACATGCACCTTATTTTTGTTCTCAATTTGTCAAGCTTCAATTTCCAGTTGTTCTTGATATTTATCTTCTTTAATTAGAAAAAAACCCCAAAAACTACAAAACTACTACCAAAACTATTCTTATTTAATCACTAATTAGCTATTATCAGGTCATCTAGTTATCCTTGGACAAATTGAGTAGACTGAGCTGTTTTGTTCTGTCATTCTATGACTAATTTTCCATGCTATGATTCATTCTTACTTTGCTTTCCTGAGCCCTGAACAAATTTTTAACATCTTTGTTTTAAGTCTGGGCATCAAGAATTACACCTACTATTCTAGCAGTGGCCTCACTGGTGAGAATCACACGTAAAAATCGTTACAAAATGCATTATTCAAATTCTATTGCCAGATAGTACCTAGCTACCATGATAGATATAAAAGCTGTAATAACATTCCATCCCAACCTTTTCTTTGGTTTTGGTTCCTGTGGTTCTATGCACTCACCATGCCCATTTAGCTCTGAATTTTGGTTGTTCCAAAACTGTAAAGTGAAACTCATCTCAGCCCACAGTTCTTCCCTTTCTGCCCCCTGAATTTTGTGCTGAAACTATGCAAAAATGTGCATTTTTGTTATTTTTATTTAAACAGCAAAAATAGTTTGGCTCAACTGTGCTGAAAACTGGGTCATGGCTTGTTCAAAATATTTGCAGCCCTTTCAAGGAACATTGGTTGTACTTAAGGCTTGTGAGGAACTCTGAATTCAACAGTTTTAGGTGGCAGGTGAGAACAGTGTCCTGAGTTAAATGAATTTGCTTTTTATTGTTTCAGAATATGCTTTTGTAAGATAAACTCCTGTCCATTAATTTTCTTCCAGTGAGTTAGTGACTGAAGTTAAAAGTTAAAATATTTTTGTGTTCAGAAGGTGTCACATTGAATTTAAATTAAGTTTACTGCATATGAAAATATCTCCATAAGGAATTAAACACAGGTCTGTTTTCCAATAACACCTGTGCCTGTGATTTCATGAAAACACTGCCTTGTACAAGCTGAGCTCAGCATGGTTGGGCTGTGGGCTCACAATAAAGTCACAATTGTTCAACAAGGCATCATGCACCAGCAGAGCAACAGTTACAGCATGGAGGATGTCCTCAGCTCAAAACAAATATAAAGTCATCCAAGAAGAATGTTCAGGCACAGGTTGAATTACAGAAGCTTTTTTAAGTCTTGGTAGCTGACTTTGTGTGTCGTCTCAGGCAGTCAGTCATAAATTGATAAAACCGAGCTTAAGTCTCAAGGAAAAAGTAGGAGAAAGGTTATATTGCCTTGCATGTGAAGGAGGCTAGCTAACAAGACAAACATAAAATGTGATAGAATTTCAGTTGATATATGCTAACTTGATTGTCTGTATGACAGTAAAGCAGATTTCTCTTAAAAAGTTTATCTCTTATGGTGTGTGTTTAATACTACAAAACTTCTGGTAAATGAACTCGAACTCATAGATTTTAACAAGGACTACAAATCTTTTTGGCAAAATAGACTGGATTTCCAGAAAATATGGAGCAAACTTTTCTTTGGAGTAAAGTGTAAAGTCTGCCTATTTCAGCTTTTTTCTGCTTTTGATCTGATGGAAACCTATAGGCTTAAATGAAAAAAGAGCAAAACCACAAACCCTGTTCTTCAGCAACAGTTCAGTCTAGCTCTGAAAGCTGAATTAGTCTGGATTTATGGGAAGAGTAGGTCTCATACTTTATCTCTAAATGTGAATGAGAGAATTACATCAGCTTTGTATTTCCATCACCTTCACTCTGAGCATGGGTGAGAGAACACCAGCAAAAATAAAGTTTTCACTTCATTTATGTTATTTTAATAAATAGATGGCAACACGTTTAGAAGAATTCAGTTTGTTCAAAGAGTGAGGAAGTCATTAGGCATGTGCTTTCAGATGGCAGTAATCATCACAATTTCAGATTAGCACTGCAAAATTTTAAGAAGTGCGTTTCATTTATTAAATCTATATGCCATGTCTTGAAATCGAAATACAAAGTACAACTCAAGAAGTATGGAGCTATTCAGCATGACTGTTGCAAAAAAGGCATGGAATCACAGGTTGCTGAATTTTTCACGTGAATAAACACAGAATTAAAACTCAGCAAGTTTTGAAAATCATTGCAAATTCTAGACCCATTCTAGCTTTTTAAAATATTTGGGAAGCCTTTAAGTAACTCAAGGTGTGAATTTTCAGAAAGCATGTGAACACTGGGGACCAGACACTACATCATTCTGCTGTGATGAAGTCCCTGATGTGCCCCTGTTCAATGCAGTAGAGGGACCGAAGGAATTGGCAGTGCCAGGGTATCTACTGGATCCAAACCAGTGTAGAACATGAAACCAAAGTCCTGTGTACATTGTTTTTGTTACGTTATTAGGAGTGTGGAAAAATTACAAGTCACTTGAGTTAACAATACTTAGCAAAACCTTGAGTAGAAGCCCTTAAATCAGCTTAAAGGTACATTTTTCCTCATAACTGCACCTCAATATAATATATCTTGAAGACAAATTAATTAAGTATGGCATATTTGCAGGGATGTAGGAATTACTCATAATATTTACTAGAATGATTTAAAGGTTGGCTAAGGTCCAGTTGGTAAAAACACAGAATATTTTTAAACTTGTGATAGCAAACATACAAGACCTTTGGGTGCTCCAGAAAGCAGTCATTTTTCACTTTAGCGAGTATAAGACATAGTTATAGCTGAATAAAACATAGGCATGTGTTCCTCTGTTTCTTTTTCTCTACACCTTCAACTCAAACTGATACAAGTCATATTTTTCTTGGGTATCAGGCAAAAGTTTTCAACTCACTTTTGTCAGTGATTTTCTAATACAAGTTGCTTCTTGAGCTTATATCTTAACCTCGTTGCTTTTCTTCTTAAGTGTCCTTTCTTGTCACATTCATCAGATGATCACATATTTTCCACTAGAGATTCATTGCTAATTATCAATCCAATCAATGTTCTTTCTTCAGCAGATTCAGATATCAATCACTCAGTTCAGAGCTGTGTATGTGACACAACTTAGTCCACCACTCCTACGAGTCCCAGTAGACATCTCCAAAAGAAATTATGAGTCTGAAGTCCAGAAACATGGATCACAAAGACAATCTGGTAAAGGGATGTATATTAATAACATTTAATGAACAAGTTTATTTGTCATATAGTCTTCCACTCCACGAGAAGCCCTTGTCAGCTCTAATGTAACAAACAAACCCTACCCAGTACAGATAAATACCAAATTCTGGGCCATCCCTTGTAAACCAATACC
This sequence comes from Sturnus vulgaris, assembly GCF_052056855.1. Taxonomy (NCBI): domain Eukaryota; kingdom Metazoa; phylum Chordata; class Aves; order Passeriformes; family Sturnidae; genus Sturnus; species Sturnus vulgaris. The sequence continues at coordinate 34,586,236 of NC_142247.1, read as the reverse complement.
ATCATGCTTCAGGTAGCTCTCTTCATATCTGCTATAATACCTAAACAAAATGGGGTGAGTTGAGGACAGAGTTGCAGCCCTAACTCTGAATTTCCTGGCTTTTGTGGGCTTAAGTCATTCCCTTAATGTTATTTGAAAGTATTTTTTTGTGGTTTAATATATACTATAACTTTTTCTTTTGTGACAACTGGATTTATACTGGCTTCATCCCTAATACCACTGGAAACTGGAAACAGGTCATAGTGTGAGCCTGTCTTCCAAATATTTTAAACAGAAAGTCACCATTCGGCACTCATCGCTCTTGTTCTCCAATAAAAGTTCAGTGTTCCACTTCAATTAGAATGATACCTCTTATGTCAATACCACATCCAACTTGTAGGCTATTTGTCCTCCTGAATGTTGAAGGTGAACAAATGAACAAAAATCTCCTTGTGCTTTCCTGCTTTCTGTTTTACTCAGATGAATAGACCTGTGTTTAGTAAAAAAAAAAAAAAAAAAAAAAAAGGTTTTTTTTGCCAGAAATTCTTTTCTTGTCTTTCAATTTGATTTTCCTTGGTTCATTCCATAAGCTATGGTCAAATATTTTTACGTTACAGACTGCACTCACATTGACCAAAATCTGCCTATCTCACCAGAAGTACTATTTAATATCTTCATATTAAAGCCATAGTTCTTGGTTGTCTGAGTAACGTTACACCACATAACAAAATAAGTCCATGTGTAGTTGTGGATGTGAAGTCCTGCCTCCAAATGACTTCTCAGGTCACAGAGCTGGAGTGTATTGCTGGAAGTCAAATCACTTTCATCAGAATGCTCTTCCTCCCCCATTCATTTACAAGCTTTAAAAGAAAAATCCTTATCCCACCAAGGATTCTGTGTAGCACTGCCTGCAGAATAAAATATATACAAACCCATATGCTTCTTCCTTAAGGAGGAAGCTAAAGGATCTTATCCTGCATTTATAGAACCCAGAGTCATGAGAAACAAAGGAATGAAGAAAGATCTTGACGAATCCGTGGGTACTGCTCGTGTCCCTATACAAGCAGACAACAAAAAGCTCCAAACCCGAGGTTTACCTCACCATCATGCTATACACTTTCTTCTGAGGGTGTGATCCTAAGGTCCCTTCAATGCAACATGAGTGGGGGCTGTCACTAAATCAGAAGTCTCACCCTGCCCAGCCTTCTGACAGTATGTTCCTGTCATTTTTCTTTACCACGGAATGAACATCATTCTCATTCATGCACCACTCATTCATATAATCTCAGAGAAAAGCTGGATAAGAGGAAGAATTCCATAGACAAGGAGGTCAGAAAAACAGCTGATCTGCTCTCTGTCCGACCAGAAAACTTTACTGATATCACTTTTGTAATTCAAAAGCTTTTGTTCTATACCCAGAAAGTCAGTAGACGCTGACTTATTTTTGGACAGTCAACAGTTGCTTGTAATTTGCTTTGTTCCTTATATTATCATAAAGGTGTAATTCAGCGTTTCAAAGCAGTTTGAGAGAAGCAATTTTAGAATCTGTGATTTTCAGGCCTTTGTACTTTTGTTTTGCCAGGAGAATACCATTAGGATTGTTTTCTACTTCATGCAAAAATTGATAGGAAATAATGCAATGGTGAGCGTTGTGATGAGACTATAATTTGAGGATGTGTTAGAATCTTTGTCTTTTAAGGCTATCTGCCATTATTTTTTTAATGTTATAAATTGAATAATTGAGCAACAATCATCACTGTCACTTCCATCAGACTGCATCATCACTACTTCCATAAGCAGAAGGCCAGATTTTCTCACCACTTCTAGAAGCTGAGAAGCTGAAACAGTATTAGCCTTATGCAGAATGATCAAAATTAAGTTCTAGAAGACATTACCTCTGCCAGCCACTGTCTAAAAGGGATTGCTTAGAATACTGTGTAAAGTCTATATTTGCAGGAGAAATCCCTTTTACACAGATTTGTGTCTTGGTTCAATCCTGTCTATTTTCATTAAGGAGCACTTAAGAAAGCTTCATTTTTGCAGCTCTCTTAAGCATTTCCTTCATTAAACTAAACCTGTATAAACCCCCCTTTGTTGTCTGATGTAGTTTTCACTTTGAAGAACATCTATAATAAAGAAGAGAAACAATACCTTTTTACTCTTGAAAGTCTGTTGGGAAATTTTGGCATTTGGCAGATTGTCAATTTTTTGTCATCTTATTGAGCCCCCAACAGGTGAGTTTCTTACCCCTTATATCACTAGTACTTTTCAGACAATGCAAAGAAGTCGAGCTGTTTTGGGTTTTATTGGATGGGGGCATTTTAAATACATTTGGAGATTGTCATGGTGAACCACACGGCCTATTTCTTCCACCTTCCTTCTGTTTTGGTGGCTAGCAAAACTGTGCACAGGGCTCTTGAAATCCCAGGCTGAAGAAGTATTTTTCTAGTAATTTGTGTAAGAGCCATTAAACTTAAGTTTTTCATCTGTATGGTTTTCCAGAAACAAAAAAGTTCACAAGACTGAGAATTTGTCAAAAGTAGGGCAACGTTCTGGTAAAGGGGACATCTTCACAGTTTTTCAAAGTTAGAAAAACTCATCAAAGTGACAGTGGTGATATCGTGGCAGGTAAATGGTAGTAAGGTCATTGTCTTGCTATGGCAAATCATCTCGTTTTTCATCTTGTTTCCATTCTTTTGGGCTGGTCTCTAAGTAGCAGAAGGAATTTGTTTCCTCCCTCAAAATACAGTACAGTACAGAGGAATGTGTGTGTCTATGTATGGACACACATAAGTGCACAAAACCACAGAGTTTAGTTTTAATTTACTTTAAAATGCGTAAGTGTATTTGGGAGATGGAAACTACAAAAATTCATAATAAGACTGAATGCAGTCCAGGAACCTTGTAAGATTTGAGAATAGAAAGCAGTTTTCCAATCTTTCATGTATGGAAATACCAGATGAGTCAATGGGTGTTCTCTGAGCTAGGAGCTTCCCGAGCTTCTCTCTCTATGTCGGCAGCATCACCTTTTAACTTCTTTTTAAAGGCCACCCAGTATCCACAGCCACCCCTGATTTAACTGGAGGCTTGGGTGCTCAGAGCCCCTGAAACTGGGCTTATGGCTGCCATGGTGCTTCTGGAAAGGCAGTCACACAAAAACAGTTTCGAGAAATTAACATCTGGGTTAATGTAAGATTTGCTATAGGTGACAGTTCCTGGTAAAAAATGACACTAGAGATTTTAAAACAAACAAATCTCCCCGCCACCCCCCAGAAAACCCTCCAACAAAATAAAACAAAAGAAAACAACAAAGAAAAGAAAACCTGACTTAATCATCGTGTAATAACACTGTGCTTTTAAAATGCTTTTGACCACAAACCTTTTGGAGCAACTAACTGCAATCTATTAAATTTCAGCTCGCAGGGATTTCACTTTTTCCTCAACCTTTTCTAGTATATTATATAAGTATTTTTAGGAAATTCACAGTTCTTATTGAGTGTTAAAGAAATATCTGGCTTTATGAGGAGAAACCAATTAATATCCATAGCTTCTAAGCTAGACTTTGGAAACTAGGGAGATTTTTCACTATTGATTGATGGACATGTTCTATATTAAATTTTTTTTTCCTTCTGGGACTTATTTCATTTTAACTTAAGGGTAAAATCCAGCCTGATTTATGCAAGTGTCATTAGACAGAATGCTGGAATTTTTATTACATTTCTTTCTTTGGGATGAATAAAGTAAGCAGAAGTTGCCTTAGAGAGTCTGTCTATCTAGAAAAAGATTTTTTTCAATATCTAGCTTATATGGAAGAGATTTTTACATATAATAATTCATGAAGGATGAAGGTATAAGTAACAGAGGCAATATTTAAATGCTACATAGGTATTTATAATTACAGTAATTCTTTATCCACATAGACATTTCAGGAGTTTCAAGGAGAATTGAAACCTCTTCATCTCAATGTCATGAAAATAATTATTTTTGCAAATAAATGAAAAAAGTAGGCTATGTTGTTTGAGTAATCTGTTTTGGAAGTCAGGAAGCAATGAAATCTAATGACTAAATCCTTCTTTCATAGATTTTCAGAGGCAGTCCATTATCAGCTATTCTACTTTTGTAGGGTTTATTAAATATTTTATGGAGAAGTCCCATTTCACATGGTATCAGGCTCTGTTAGAATGGTAGTTCTTGTATCTAGGAATAGACGTGCTTAATGACTAAAAGTGTTCTATAATGCTTCTTGGAAGCTGATTAAAGACAATTAGTGTTTGCTTTGGAGCTGTGATACTTTTTTAGAGCATTCATCTAGCATCCTTCCTTTCCTACCTTTCTGTGGTTTTTTTTGGCTATACCAGATATGAATAGCTGAATGAATAGCTGAGTGATATGAAAATTATGAATTAATTTTTATCAAAGTTGCCATAAAAACAATTTTGACTGCAGTCAGAAGAGGTAGGGATGTGGAGGAGAAGACTGAGCCTTTCCTTACACGAAGTGGCCTTCAGGTAAAAAGTTTGAGGTGGCAGGATCAGAGACAAAGAAACAAAGTGCTCGGTGAACCAAGTATCAATACTCCAGCTCATGGGTCAAGGAACAGGAGGCAGAACTTGGGAACTCTGATTTTGGTAGCTAATTCAGAACAAAACCATTTTAAGTTTGGTCCTTGTAACTAGCTGATGGAAGAATTAAAAGATAATGTAAATGTTGGGGGCAAAAAAATTACTTGGAAACATCTCTACCTACCTATTTTGCCAGGAGAATACCGCTGGATTTGGTTTCCATTTCATGCAAAAATTGATAGGATATAATTTGCAATGATGGGCATTATGATGAGTATATAATTTGGGGATGGGTTAGAATTTGCCTCTTTTAAGGCTGTCTGCAGTTATTGTTTGATAAATTGGGTAATTAAGCAATAATCATCACTGTCACATAAATGGAAGGCTAGAATTCCCCTCACTTCAAGAAGCTGAGAAGCTGAAAGAGTGTTAGCCTTATGGACAATGGTCAAAAAGTCACCTGTAACATGCCTTCCACTTGAAAACAAAAGAAATACATTCTTGAGTGAAGAATAAATAAGTAACTCAGTGCTTACACAAAACTCTCTCGATTTCAGGGGAGATACTCTGCATAACCCTTCAGCTTCTCATTTGCTTGTTTGGGGATAAATTCAGACAGAGGTATGTCCAATACAGAGTCTATGAAAAATCATGAATTAACATCCTACACAGCATTCCAAATTCAGATTTTCTAGGCAAAAACTTAAGTGTATACTATAATAAATTAGCAATTATAACTTGATATATTGATAAAGTAATTTTACTAAAATTCTTCTAGTAATGAAGCTATTCTAGAATAAGGCTTTGTCTCGTAGTTCATGGAGCTTTATATACTGAAAAATGAAGCAAAAATCATTGCTTCACTTTTATTTGAAAGCAGGACTTTTGAAGAGCATCATACTAATTCCGTAAAGCTTAGCAAATATTTCTGAGATTTCCAGGAACTATCTTCTTGCGTAAAAATGGTGGTAAAGGAACATTTTCTACTGATACTAAGGTTACTGGGGAAAGTTCATGGACTCAGGGAGGTTTTCAGGGTGATTAACCTCAGGTGACAAGGCTGATCCATAATATTTTTACTCTGAGAAGTAACTCATGCTGATCTGATTAGATTAAAGAGGTCCAGCAGATCATGTTCTTACAACTGTCTGTACCAACACTTGTGGATGCAATATTGTATATTCCAGTATAGAACAAGGCTCTGATTTAAACAAAGAGAGAGGTGGAAAGGCCTGAATTTAAAAAGACTCTCTGACACTTCATTCTGGGTTCCCCATGTAGAAGATGATTGGCTGCTGGAAAAAATAGATCTGCACAGACGATCTTCATTGTTTCATGAATTGTTGTCTCTGAAGCTTTTATTGTTCTGTGTAGATGATTAACACCTTACAGATGATTCTGCACTTACTAGTCCTGATGTTGCCCCAGGGAGAACACGGGTAAAAGTTCCTCCATGAGGTCAGTCTTGCATAGATCATCTCAAAGACCCACTGGCTCAATCTCCTCCTAGATGGAGGGAAAATAGATGTCTTGTTATCGAAATAGTGTGTCATTTCAGGGTTTTGAGACTTAACTAGGACCACGGAAGGAGACACAATGGATTAGGAGTGCAATAAACACAGAAACTGTAACAGAGACCCTCTGGGACACACCAGACTGTGAGAGTTTTGTGAAAAGGAAAGATAAAAGAAAGGTTAGATAGGTCTTCAGTGTGCTGAATGTCTCTCACAATTTTTTTTATAGAATAATATAACTGAACCATGCTTAATTTAAAATTTTACTTTATGGTTGACCTTTTCCAGCTTAATGACACATTTTCAGTGGTAGGACACAGGAGACATGCCAGTGACAGTGATTAAATAAAAAGAAAACCATTAGGAGAAACCATGTATATTGTTGCCTAGCAGAGAACCAAAACATTGTTTTCCTGAAAGCCATATGAATTTGTTTTATAGGTGTTAAAAAGGGCACTGGACATCAATAGAAAAGAAATGCAGGAAAGGAGTTGGGTTGTAGTGGTTGTCCTTTGGATAGTGATCATACTTATTATAATACCTCCACTTGATTTTTAGATGAAAATAAACATTGAATTTGCAAAATAGTGCCAGGCTTAAACAGAGTTAAGGTCACACTCCAAGTAGATATTTTAAAGTGTGCTTCACTATACTGACTTCAATTACTGTCTCTCTCTACCTATTTCCAGATGTTACCTCAAATCTGATATGGATAAATGAAAACTTAATCTTTCCCCTGTTAATCCCTTTTGCCTTCTTTCTAATCTGTATGAATAATGCTAATCTGTTTGCTCAGCCCCAGAACACAGGCATAACCTTTGGGCTGGGCTTGAATCCAGATCTTCACATCCAGGCTCTGCATGTGTCTTTGCTATCTGAGACCTCTGTTCTGGGCTGGGCTAAGTCAGTCTCTGAACATACCAGTTTATATACCTGTCTTAGTAAATTTGAATTTTCCAGCCAATGCACCAAATAATGTTATAGTTTTGATTTGCCAATTTAAATATACTTGTTTTTCTGTTGTGAGACAGAACCAGGAGTAAAAGCAAGGCAGGCTTAAAACTTAAAAGGGTATAAAAAGAAATTTATTTACTACACAAAGAAAAAATAAAATGGTAAATTCAGAATAAGATCTTCAGACTACTCCTTCCTTCCTCTTTCCATTCCTTCTTAACAACAACATACAAAGACACTTCAGTCAGTTACCCACTTAAATAATTTTATTCAGTTTACTTCAGAGAGAGGAGCTTCCTCTTGTTTGGCTATAGGGATTTCTTCTCCAAGGAAATAAACAGTTTTCTTTTATTTTCACGAATAGCAGCCGCCCAGGAACCTGCAATTAACTTTACAGCCTTCCCAGAGCTGTGCTTGTAGGCCATGTCAAACTCATGGGGTATTACTTCTAAGAATGAACTGCTCCTAAGTAAAAGTTTTCTTTATCTCTTTTCTCTCTGTTCATGCTTTATCTTTAGAAAACCGAGATCCCCTTCTTTCCTCGGGACAAAAGACTCTCAATATAGGTGTTTTTGGTTAAATGATCTATCACATGGAACACTTCAATCCATGGTTTACAGGAATAATCAGTGCAGTACAGTCCACCTTACAACTTTTAAAAATATTTTCAGCTGTCTTCACAGCATCTCCTCATTCTCCTCTCACCTAAAGAATGTAGCTTTTGCTTCACTGATTTTGTATCTTTTCTGTTTTTTCTTTTTATTCAAAGGAAAATTGGAGGTCTGTAAGTCTTATCCGAGCACTAAAGAGTTTTATACAGGAGTCACAGGGCTGGGCCAGGCCAGGGATGGCTGAGATCTCCCTCAGCCTTTCTGGGGCTCAGCTCCAGCCCCCACTGCCCATGGCCCCCCCTGCTCCCCACACAGGCCCGGCTGCCTCCCCCAGGCCGTGCGGGGCTGGGCGGGCTCGGCCCCTCCAAAGCTGCTCCGAGGCAGCAGCAGGAGCCGGAGCCCCCAGAGCCGCGGGCCCGCGGGGGAGGGAGCAGGGCTGAGGTTTTATCACTGAGCCTTTCCTCCCCACGGCCATCGGGTCCCCTGGTTTGCAAACGGGGCCCAGCGGCCTCTGAGCCCCCCAAGGGAGGGAGCCCGGGCCGCTGTGACCTGCTCAGCCACCGGAAATAAAAGAGAGCTTTTTCCCGGGTTACCTCCTTCAAAATGTGTGTTCACGGAGCGAACTAACTTCTCCAATTGGTTTCTCAGGCTGTCAATAACCAAACCAGCCTTTAGTTGGTCCCATCAACTCACAAAGGAAGTTTTCATAGAGAAAAAATTGTTTGAGTCTGTCTTTCCCCAGGTGTAACTAACACAGTACCCTAACTATATATAGACAGCAAAAGCAAGTAGTGTAGATCTGATAAATTTTTAGCAGGACACTATTGGATAACGCGAATCCCTAGATGAGATGATGTGGGCCTGGATCAAGGATTTGGGAACATGTAAGAATAGAAAAGGTGGACTATTAAAGATGATCTGGAGAAGGAACTTTAAGGCATAACATCATTTTGAGACGTCTAGGCGAAAAGATTGTTTTTATTCTGTCTGGAGTTAATAAGAGCTTCTTCTTTATTTTTTAACTTTTTCAAAAATTTCTGAAGAAAGGCAGATCCCTGACTTTTGTTCTCTTCAAAACAAGAATTAAGATACATGTGTTGGAAGAATAGTACTGAAGTCCCCCAAAGTGTAAGTATTCAAAAAACAATGAGCTTTGAAGATGGCATTGAAAAGCACCATTTTTACACCAGACAAGGAACAGGTGCAGTAAATGCAACCTGAGTTCTGTTAACTTTTGCTAGTGGAGGCAGTGAGCTGACTGTGACAGCTGATGTTCTCTTCAGTCTCTGAAGCCTGGAAGCTGTAAGAGTGGGCTACCACCTGGGAAGGTCATGCTGGTCTCATGGCCTAGAATGCAGGCTGATTTTCCTAAGATTTGGTGTATTGCTTTTGAATCAATTATGTTAAGCACCAGAAAAATTCTTTCCTTTTCTTGACACTTGAAGTGAATGACCTGTCAAGGCAAATGCTTAATTTTCGAAATATGAAGCCATTTGGCATATAAGCTGCATGGATTTTTGCTTGTTTCATGTCTATGACATACAAAATCTAAACCTATGTTTGATCAATGGAGAGGAGGAAGGGCTCTAATTTGCTCCTGTTTTGTATTTTAAATGTTCCTTTGCATTCCTGTGTGAAAAAAGTGGGGCTTTTTAATAATAAATCTTTCTTTTTTGTTTGTTTCTTTGGGTTACTTGCCTTTTTTTTTTTTAATTATAAAAATGGAAGCTTATTTTTAAGCAGAAAGTAATTTAATTTTTTTTAAAATTATTATATGGACTCCAATTACAACCAAAACTGATTTTTATTTATTTGAAGCAGGGTGTGAATGTTCATCAAATAGATATTGAGATTACCTGAAGGAGTACCATTTCTTCAGGCAGACAAAGCACATAGGTTTATTCCATATTTCCAGACATTTCTACTTCTCTGGCAATTTGAAATGCAAAATTCTTACCTGCCTCTTTCTGGCCTTCATCACACATCAAAAGCCCAACAAACACTACATGAAATTTATTTTTTTTGTCTTTTTGAATGACTATTCAAGCAATCTGTGTTGTCCAGATATCCAAAATCTCTGTGGTATTCACTGTGAAGGATAACTCAATTTCAGGAAGACTGAAGGTAATAGATTTCATGTGCATTACTTAAGTAAAATTGCCACCTAAGTGAAATGGGAAATCACATGAAAACCAAACAAAAATGTCTCGTTAAAACATATCTTAAGCCCAAATGAAATAAGAATATCATGGAGTCTAGTTAAAAATTGAGGTGAAAAATTGGAAGAAATTTGCAGGAAACTTTTCCATTTTGTTTTACAGAAAATGAATGGATATGTTCCCATTCCTGTGGAAAATTTTGGAGGTACCTCACATAATTTATAATTGATTTTCCACTAAACTGTTGAAGAATAATTTTTGCTTCTGTTGCTAAAGTGCAGCACCAGCAAAAAAACCTGCAGAACATCTTGGCAAATTCTTCAGAAATTACCTCTACCTCAAAAACCTGAAAGTATGATATTTTTTTTGTTTGCTTTTAGGTCTTTTCAGTTTTTGGGTTTTTTTTAATTTGAAAAAGAAAATACTGTAAACATGTGGAATACATTAGTTCCATAATGTATTCCTATTCAGTAGGGTCATAGTACTGTAGTACATTTTAGCTCAAGTTTTTAAATTACACTTTAAGGTAAATTTTATAGTTTTTAGATTTGAAATTTAATAATTCCTTTTTAGAGTGCTTGGATCTAATCTATGACTGAAAAGCCATACTTGAGCAAGTGTCAAACCTGCACTTGGTTTGCTCTTTCCTGGATTTCCAAGAGTCTGGGTATTAGGAGTTTTAAATAATAATCTCTTGAGTTTTATTACCCTATAATGAGTCTCTCAGCTTTGAGTTGCTGCTGAATTTTCTGTAGCAACAAAAATGCTTTATTATCTGTAGAATAACTTAAAGAACTCAGAAATTTCATTAAATGTGTGCAAACTTTGCCCAGAACTTGAATGCAATTCAAAGAGCCATTAGAATCAACCTTAATTGAGACGTTCACTAGAAATCAGGGAAAAATTTATCCCTTCACCTGAAGTGCAGCTTTATCTGCACTGTTTTGGTGTCTCCTATTTGACACAGACAGAAGTGAGATGTACATTTTTACTGCTCATTACTGTAGTCATGCTGCAGAGGACAAAATCTTCAGCTAAAGGTGAAGGTTCTTTGGAATTAAATATGCATTTTACTGCTGATGTCAGGGAGATTAGCATTTTGCCCTTAGTTTCCATAAAAATCAACCTGAAATCATTCCCTATTATCATGGTTTAACCCCAGCCAGCTGCCAAGCCCTGCACAGCCCCTCACTCACTCCCCCACCAGTGGGATCAGGGAGAGAATTGGAAGGGTAAAAGCTGGAAATGTCGTGGGTGGAGATATAGACAGTTTAACAAGGAAAGCAAAAGCTGTGCACACAAGCAAAGTAAAGAATTAAGTCATCTCTTCTTATGGGCAGGCAGGAGTTGAGCCATCTCCAGGAGAGCAGGGTCCCATCACACGTGCTGGTGACTTGGGAAGGCAAATGCTGTCACTCCAGACATCCCCCCTCCCTCCCTCTTCCCTCCACTTTACACACTGAGCATGATGTCACATGGTCTGGAATATTCCTTTGGTCAGTTTGGGTCACTGCACTGGCTCTGTCTCCTCTCAACCTCCCACGCACCCCCAAGTTCCTCACCAGCCAGGCACTACAAAAAGCAGCAAAGGCCTTGGCTCTGTGTAAGCCCTGCTCAGCAATAACAAAAACATCTCTACACTATCAAATCCAAAATACCACTGTGAAAAAAACCAACTCTACTCCAGTCAAAACCAGCATACCAATGCACTACATCGATTTTCCAATCTTGTCTTCATATCATCTTTTGCAAAATTACTTACACAGTAGATTGTAGAGACAGCTAAATGTAAGGATTTCACTCATTCCCTCAAGCAAGAGACATTAAGCTACCTTTTATTTCCTAGAGCCCTCTAGAATATATTTTAGTTTAGCTGTGGTATTAGTTCTGGTCCTATCACTGATACTGAGAAAGAGTGTGTAAGGTTAGTTTCACTGCCAGTACTCTCATCGATACATTTCACTCGACACTGGTGAGATTCACAGAGACTGTTTGAAAAATATTTCTGCCAGTATTTTCTGTTGCTTCAGAACCATTGAAAAATGCTGCTTATGAGACAGGTGCATACATTTGTTTCCCATTTCCTAACAGCTAATGTTAGATCATGTATATTATGTTTCGAAAACTTAGCTTTAATCAAGCTGATTTTAAAATGGCCATTATTATCTGTGTCTGGATACACAGCCAAGACTGGATATTATCAAGTTTTTTTACTTGAAAACCTTCAAATAAATGCTGGAATATTAACTGAAAATTCTGAACTGAAATACCATTTACCTGACAATATCATTGCCACATGGGGTTCAAGCCAGTCTTGACTACTTTCTACACGTGTTTTATGCCTTCAAATTATAGCCAATTCTGCACTCCAAGGAGAATATTTCTAGTTTAAGTATATTTTATATTTAATAAATTGATTCCTGTCTTTGGATTCAGTGACTGATACTGCAAATAAAAATTAAACAAAAAATCCTACTTGATCTTTGATATAGAATTTAGGGTTTTTTTCCCTTGCAATGTATATCTGTTGTTCTTTTATTTTTTTGGTGATGACTGATCATTTCTTAAGCTCTAAACACCCATATATACAATTCAGATCAAATGAGCTTCACCTTATTTCAGGTAATGCCTACCTTTATGACACTAAAGGGAAAGTATGAAATCTGACTTCAGATTAGCAATCTACTATTGTATTGTTTCAGTTTTCAAAATAATTGTCATGCTCTCTCTGAAATCTGAATTAATGGCTCAAGGCTTCTATGCTCAGATTTTTTTGCTATGGTGGACTTTGTCTGTAAAGCTTCTCATGCTGCTATTTATAAGTACAACATGACTTTATTTCCTGAAACAACATTAAAAGATTTTTGATTTATGTGACTGATTTGTAATTATTTAGGATGCTAATTCTATTTCATTAAATTTGCTAAGCCAACAGGCTTGATGGGTACCATAAAAAGGAGTCCTTTTTATTTATTAATTGTTTAATTTGGTAATAATGAAATGCTACTTCATAATTAAATCGATCTATAAGCTCACAAAGACAAAAGTGTCAAGGAAATTAGTGGAAAAAGAACTCTCATCCTTTTCTCCTCTATTTAAAAAAGAAATTATATGCATTTTCAAGCTAATATATTCCGAGGAAAAATTACTGTGTAACTTCTCTCTCTCTCAAAGAAAGCTCTTCAGTTAGTTAAAAAATAATGGCCAAAGATTTACTCCATAGATCCTAAAGATTATTTCAATGCAAGGAAAAATAAGAGGACACAACTACCTTTTTATCAGCTGAGTATTAGCCTTATTTTCACAATTTTATGAGTTCCTTTTAGTTACTGTTAATTTAGACTTGTTCAAGCGGGGTAATTGAGATGCAAGTTCCTCTGTGTGACTTGTTCTGGTTTTGTTTTTGTTTGTTTGTTTGTTTGTTTGGGGTTTTTTTGTTGTTTTTTTTGGGGGGGGTTGGTTTTTTGGGGTTTTTTGAAGGAAAAAGAGATAAACTTTTTGGAGTAGGAGAATGCAATTTCATGTAGGACTTAAGAGTGTATCATGAGATCCTCGGCTATTTTAAGTACATCTTTGAACCGATTCAAATGGATGAAAATAATCTTGAATGTAAATGTGTTGATATAAACTAATCCACTTTTTTTTTTAAATGAAGTTATTTGATAAATGCAAAAGAAATTTTAAATACTCCAGACTAAGTTATCTTCCCTTCTTATGTTGCATATTTTCATCTCCTGTGATGTCTCTGAGGCATACAAATTCATTCTAATTCAAATTTATTTTTCTTTCTTTCCATTCTGATTTCATCTTGCCTTTCACTTCTGTTACTCTTTTTCCATCACAGACTCTGCAAACATAATCTGTCCTTTTGGAGCCAGTGATTCTCTTTGACCCAAATTTGTACCCAAGGTGCTACAAACAGTAAGATGCAATAAATAACAAATAATACAATATTAAATTCTGCGCTGTGATTTAAAAAGTGGAAGAAAATTATTAATGTTTTGTACAGCATGAAAAAAATTATTGTCATTTAGTTGCAGGCTGCAGAAATTGATACAGATAGCTGAAGCTCTTTTGATGTTAGCAGCATTGTATTTATCACCATATGACGAGTAATTATTATGTATTTCTTACCATATAACGAGAAAATTCGGACATTTTCTATGATAAGGTGATTTTTTAAAACTTGCTTTTAACTTTGCTGGAATTAAACTACTTGGGTTGAAATTTCCTTGTCTGACCAGAGCTGGATTTGTTCTTTTTAAGTTTCAGTTTCACAGAAGAGAAGTTTTACACATCATCTTACTCTTGTTGCCATGACAATGATGATCATGAGTACAGTCTTTGGAGCAGGGACTTGCTATATGAGACAGGGATGTTTTGAGTTTTAAGGATGGATCATTTACTTCCCCTTGAAAACTTGTTCAGTTTTGGCTAACCTATAATTATTTGAATAGTCTTAATTTACACATCCTCAGTAGAGTTTTGTTAGCAAATTTTCACACACATTTTAGGAATATTCCATGAATCTAAACCATGCTCTGAGTTTGCTCAGAGAGCAGATGGGCAATTTATACTGTTTGAAACATCTTCAGTCTCATTGAGGAAATATCCATTTTCATTGTTTTCAGGACACTGCATGGAGAACATCCACACCATGCAAAATTTTACTGTTTTCCAGGCTGGCTTGTAATGACTGGCTGTGTCTGCATTGCACAGAGCAAGTACAGTTATTCTTGCCTCTACTTAGTGCTGACCTGCACTGCTTCTCATCCTGCCTTAGCTAGCCAGTTTAGGTATCTGCATTTTCCTCCCTCACCTGCTGTAATTATATCCACTTCTTACCTGTACTCACCATAATCTTGCTCTTGCTCCCAAAATATCAGGGAGAAGGTAAAGTGGAGGAAGGGTGTTCAAGAAAGAGGGTGGAGGCTGGGGCTGATCCTCCCTAGTGAACATAGCTTTAAGCAATTTGCTTTAGCAGATCAGACTTTTTACCAAGGTCTTAGAGGCAGTACAAGGGGCAGTGGTTTTATAGTGATAGATTTAACTTGGACATGAGGAATTTTTTACAATTACAGTAATGAGACACTGGAACAGGTTGCCCAGAGGAGTTATGAGTGGCCCATCATTGGAAGTGTTGAAGATCAGGTTGAATGAGGCTTTGAGCAAATTGATAGTGAAAGATGTCCCTAGGGGAAATGAACTAGATGACTTGTAAAAGTAATTTCCATCTCTCACTTTCTCAGTTTCTTCTCCTGCCATTTATTGCATTAGCTCAGGTTGTAAATGACTGTGTTGTGATTCTAAAAGTTGTGACTCAGATGAGGACTAATAGACTACTTCAGGTCAGACTTGTAGTTTACAAGAGAAATTTCAGGAAATTACACTAAAATTACTGCAAGGGTGTTAGAGCTGAAAAGTCAAATACTTCAAAACTGTGCCATAATTGAAGATATTTGCTATTTCCCAAATATTGCTGTGTGAGTATATTGCAATGGTACTTTTAACTGTGCTGTTGAATGCTAAACACTTTTCTTTGCTTCACTGATGAGGCAAAGTTGTTAATGAATGGTAGAATAAATGCTGGATATTTTGACTGTTGGGCAAGATGGATTAAAAATGTCAGAAAGCAACAAGTGAGAAAACAAGATAGGAGGAGAGGGGCATTGCTTGCTCTTCATTTCACTGGCAGATGGCAAGGGATAAAGGGGTGTGAGGGAAGGGAAACTGGATAAAGCTAGGATTGGTTTTACATGACTTTGTCTAAGATAACTGTGCTGACCCATCTGATTTTTCCACGTGGGTCAGAAAGGTACCCTCAAGCAGGAAGCCTTTAGCCTCTACTGGAAAAAGAGCTTCTATCTTTCTGTTCCGTTTTTTTTTTTTTTTTGGCTCCTTTAGGGAAATGATTAATCCATCCTGTGTTTATGCTTTTGGCTGAAGCACCTATTCCTAGAGCAGCTATGCCCTTCCAGCCTAATGATGGGCCATTAACACCCCATGGCTTGCATACCCTTCCTTAAAGGTCCTCACAGCTGGACCTCCTCAGACCCAGCAACTACCTCCATCCTCCCACTCACAGTGAATTCAGGGGCCAAGCTCTCTGCATGCCTATTCCCCTGCAAAGTCAGAAAGGGACCACTATTCAACAACCCATGGACCAGGCATGTAGCTTTAAGCAACAGCCAAAAATCTGAGTGGGAGGAACACCTGCAGCTGAACAGAAATGTGTCAGCAAAAATGTTCAAACAACAAATTTTTATTCTCTGAGAGGGCAAACATGATCCATAAGTTGCCAGAAGATGAAGAGGGAGAGAGATTTGGGGTGGGGGGGGCGGTGGTGAGTGAATAGGAAATAGAAAAGGGATCAGGGTAGCAAGTACCCACTGCTCAGATATTCCTTAGTAAGGTAGCTTGGTCCACTAAAGACTAAAACCCTCAAAATGCCAGTGTAGCAGTCCTTATACACCAGGATTGTTGAGAGGACTAGAAAGGCCCAGCAGATGCCCTGCTGTGTAAATCCTGCTGACATGCCTTACTTCCCTGGGCCAGTTTGGAAGCATAAGGGGTGTTTCTGAGTATGGACGATAGAGTGAGACCCCACCTGGAGTACTGTGCACCATTCAGGTCTTCCCAACGAAAGATGGACATGGAACTGTTGGAGCAATTCCAGAGGAGGACCACGAATTTGATAAGGGGACTGGAGCATTTTTCCTCCTAAGACAAGCTAAGAAAATTTGGTCTGTTCAGATTGCAGAAGACAAGGTTGCATGGAGGCCTCACAGCGACATTCTGGTATCTTAAGTGGGACTACTGGGAAGTCAGAGAGAGACTCTTTGTTAGGAACTGTAGTTATAGGTCAAGGATTAATGGTACAGACTGAAAGAGGGGAAATTTAAGTTAGATATTTGGAAGAAATTCTTTACTATGAGGATGGTTAGCCACTGGAACAGGTTGCCCAGAGCCAGGTTGAGGCTGCCCCGACCCTGGCAGTGTTCAGGGCCAGGCTGGATGAGGCATTGACAGCCTGGTCTAGTGAGAGATATCCCTGCCCATGGCAGCGGAGTTTGGGACTAGAGGATCTTTAAGGTCCATTCCACCCCTTAAAGTTCTATGATTTGATCCCATATCAAGATTCAGCTGATGTTTCTTCTCCGGTGTCTTCTGCAGCTGGCCAACACATAGTGGCCAAGGGAGCAGGATTTTGGAGGAAGACCAAAAGTGTCATAGAGGCTACTGTTTACACAATTTCTCCAGCCCTTCCTGCTCTCCAGGAATCACCAATTCTCTCAGACCCAGTAGCTGTTGTGCAACCAGCCACAATGATTCACTGGGGAATCCTGCTGTGTGTTTGGATCTCTCCCAGTGCAGGCTGACAGGTGTCATGTCTTTGGAGGCTTAGGGGACATCTTGAAGGTTCATCTGAGGAACTTCCCCTTGACATGAGGGAAAACAGCGTTTTAAAATGTGATGGGGAGAAAAGAGAGGATAATTAAAAGAATCTGAGTACAGGGACAGAAATATCAAATGGGATGCTGAGGCAGCAGAAAGGTTGGATAGATGAAGAAGTCCAGTTGCACAGCCTTGAGACCTAGTGTACAATAGCCACATAAAGGCATGGACAAATTGTGTCCTTTTATATTGTATGAGAATTGATCCAGGGTTTTAGATATCAATAGTACCAGGTCATTGTACTATTGTATGTTTCTTTGGAACAACCTTGAAGACTTCCCAATAATGCAGTCACCTCACCAGCAGTTGTTCTACACTGGTAGGTTGGCTTCACAATCTGAACTGATACCTGGTAAGCAAGAATAACTGGGATATTTGCTCTAAATGCCACAACAGAACTCTGATTTAGATTCATACATGTTACTCCTCTGACTGTCCACAAGGCCTGTTGGTTGATCTGTTTTACTACCAATTTTTATCTGCTTTTCCAGATGGATGTTGCTTAGATTATTGAAACTTACCCTTAGATTTTCTAAGAGGCAAAGGTGGAAGGAAACAAAACACCTTATTGGATTGGTTAATGAAAAATATCTGTGCTTCTATTATGTAATTATTGGAGCTGGTACTTCATTCTGAGTCTCAGTTTGTTGTTTCAAATTCAAACTAGCTGGATTTGACTACTATATAACACTAAGATGTGAATTTCATATATTTATTTTAATGAAGTTTTTTTCACCAGCATCTTTGTAAGGGTTGTATGTCTATTTTGCTTATCTTTGTAACAATTAATGAGATTATTTCTCATCATTTTATTTTTCATTTGATTTTATCTTCTAAAACCTAGTTTTTTATTCTTTTAGTTTCACTATTTAAGTGTCTGCAGTTCATGTTTTGCATCTGAGATAGCCTTTAAAATAGTCAGTATTTTACCTCAGCAAATTTCTTTTTTTTGGTTCAGAATAATGAAGATTAACTACGAGATTCTCTCAGTGACAATGTTGTCAGTTTTCCAACCTTCTTTAAGTTTTCTATTTAATTACCCTTTAATATTTGCCAGAAAATTATACTAATGGCTTAGAGGTTTCCTCATCTAGTTGATGTAAGACTCTTGAACCTAAGATATCTGAGTTTGTGAATGTTTAGTTGTCACAGAGACTATCTCACATCCTCCTTTTCTTATGCATGGATAATTATTTGATCTATCAGTAATATATTCAGAAGTAGCTACAGAGCTTGTTTCCTTCCAAATTCCACTGACATACATACTGGACATTTCTGCTTTTCCTTGATCCCACTTCACCATCCCACTGTCTGAACCTAGCTATTGACTTATAATTAATTCACTGAGTTTATTGCTTCTGAAACAACTATAATTGCCCTATTATTTAAAACTTGTTGATTTAGTAATACTCACACATTCATTTGAGTTACTAACCTCATTACCTACTTACTTCTATTTGTATTTTATCGTAATTTCATTGTCTTTTAAAATTTCCTGTCCATGCACATACATGTACTATATGCTTATGTATGTATATAGGTGTAAATACAAAATTCATGTGATTGTTTTCACCAAAAAGATCTTCACTCAAGTATATTTTTTTGAATCTGAGGGATCTTGGCTTCTTGGGCATCCAACAAGAAGCTTCTGAAAAATTCCCAGTTGTTTTAACACTTCTTCATTTAAATGGATTTTCCCAACTCTAAACTCAACTGTTCCTCTCAGTTTCAAAAATCTGCAGTTTTTGAAAGCTCCAACAAGAGATATTTCAGGTAGGTGACATATCCTGTTTGCATTAAATAAATCAAACCTCATTTCATTGGGCAATTTTTCAATTTTGCAATTTTTGTAAAAGCCATTAACTGTTCCTTATTTATCATAATGAGGTCCATTATGGTGAGTAATTGATAATGGACATGACTGAGTTACTTGATATCCCATGCAGGATTTCTGTGTTAAGAAAAAATCCATTCTAGAAATTTCTGAACTCTACACTGGCTGTGTAGACTGAGAAAATGATCTGCAGGATGAAAGTCATTTTGGGTAACAGAATTTTCCTTTCTGTTCCTAACAGCGAGATTTTTTGAGGGGAAGCTCCTCTACTTTAGTGAAATATTGTGGTCTGTTGGAGAGACCCTCTTGTTTGATTGTGTTTGTTTAGCTAATTAGTACTTTAACCACAAACGCTGTGAAGCCCACTCAGTCATCTATGTCTTTCTAATCTTACAGCAGGATATTGGATGCAAAATATCACCACCACCTTATCTGATTTTCCACTGTAGCTTTTATGGAACACATTAGACATGAAATACAATCCTCCAAAACCCGTTGGACTTACCCCATCAGGTTTCTCTATTATTAATCACATAATTTCTTTTCTCCTACATGGCCATTTCTAACTACCCTTATTGACTCTCCAGGCTCCACACGATAGTGCTCATATTACTTCTCAGCATACTTACATGCATTTTGTTTTGTCATAAAAAAATGATGTTTTTATTTGGCCTATGTGCTTGGATATGTATGTCTTGTTCTGTCATCGTGATTCTCTTCTTTCATGTAGTTTGAGTAGATTAAGTCTTCCTGACTACTTCATCTGTCAACCAGAGCACTGGTACATATTTTGCTAAAATTAAAGCCATGATACCATGCAATCTTTTATTTCTATAGAGATTACTCTTCTGTTTTATTGAGCCAAAATCTTCTCTTACTTCACCTACCACCCCTACTTTTGAACTCCATTGTCTTCTGCCTGCTTTTTAATTTTGCTTGAAAAAAATGAGTTTAAGGTTTTTAAAGGATCAGCTGGGGTAGCTTTTTTTTCCTCCTTTTCTCAGCTGCCTGGTTGATTAATGTTTTTAGTGGCTGAAAACCACCTGAAATAAATAATCCTGTCTTCAAAGCTTTATAATTGCCTTTAGTGTTTCCTGTTGGATGGGAGAAATCATCCTGTTGTCTGTTGTGTATTGTGGAATACATCTTAGGCACATGACCAAGATATTTCTGGGGCACTTTTGTGTACTCTGGTTTGAGCACAGCATCAGCTCTCTGAATTTCCCTCTTCTAAACAAACAGATTCGTTCTTACAGGCTGTTCTTTTCTAATGCTTCACACACTATCAGGTAGTTATTTGATACTTCCAGCTGGGAGCAATAGACTCTAGAGACTCTCAAAATGTAAAGTGGAAACAGACTAATATTTGTAGTTTCTCACTTGACTCAGTTGCTTGTCATTGGGAAACTGGAAGATCTGCTGTCATGACTGAGGTGATCCACTGGGGAATCCCACATGTGCACAGATACGAACTTCAGTATCACAAATTTCTTCCCCATTTTGGCTACCAGAGTGAACCTCATGTAGAGGTGAAATCATTTCTATTCACAAGGAAGGGTGCAGATACTAGATTTGGTGTTGGTCACAGAAAGTGATGACTCTTCATCTTTGTTGCTATAGCAAAACCACATGTATACAGCAAAACTTATAAACACTGCTCTGCAAATTCTGATGGAAACTCTGCTGCTAACCCCTCTATTTATATTTCACAGTGTCTGTATTAGCTAGCTTTTATTCAGTGTTCAAGTCAATCCCATCCTGTGTCAAGAATTGTCAGCAAAGTTCAAACACCAGAGGAAGAGCACACACCTCAGGTGGTCTGTGTTAAAGTCAACGATCCATTCCTGTAATTGTTCATGGAACTTCCAGACAGGAGGGTTTTACTGGGCCATATATCCAGCTCTTTCCCCTCATGGTGATCTACTGCCTGAACTCTGCCTTTGGTCTCTCTGTGTTTGTCACCCTGGCTGTTCTATGGCTTGCTTCTACTCCTTGTTGTGGAAGCATTTTGAAATCATTACGCCTTTGTTTTCTGAGAGACAAGATTTATAGGGAAGGTAATATCCTTTATTAGACTGTTTGGTTCATTTGGAAAAAACGGGCATTCTTGTGGGGTCAGAGTCCCTTCATTACACTTGTTTTCTGCCTGCTTGGTTTTTCCATGTCTGAAAGCACTGCTTAGAGAAAGCAGGCCTGCTCATTTTGTTCTTTTTGGTTGCTATATTTTCTTCCAGAGTAATAGAGAGAACACATGTACTTGTGTTATTTTGTGGAGACTTGTGTTCTTTTGCGGAGACCTGTGTGTTTGTTTTTCCAAAATCCCAAATAAAAATAATAAAACCAATTTTAGGCCAAACATCTGTATTTTGGCCCTGGTATATGGAAACCTCACTGCCTCCAGGTTTTTTGGAAAAAATCCTGGACTGATATGATCAACTTCTCTTTTTCTTAGAGGAAAAATAAAAATCTGCTTTACCAGTTACATAAGAGGCAGAGAAAAACCCTATGGAGAATAGCAAGATATATGTATTGATTTAAAAATGATAAAGCATTCCAAATATTTGCAAATTATTTCTTCTGCTGCTTGTACCCCAACTAATGGAAAAACAATCTGTATTGAGTAAGAGACTGTATTGAATATTTTTAAGGTCTAATGCAGTCCTGAATTCCAGACCCATGCAACTTCTCAACTATCTAGCAGTGTTTACATAAGTTTTAACTGATTTAGAGCAATATATTTTTGCTTGACAACATGGCCTCTACATAATGGGCAAAGAGTTCTTACACTCTTCTAGCAATTCCATTCTATGCTTTTCTCACTCTGTTTACTTCTCCCTGAAATGACCGTGACCTTGTGCCAGATTTTCTTGAAGGTTATGCTAATCTTTGTTGGCAAGAGAAACAGTAGCTGGAGCAAAAAAAGTGAAAGAGAATGCCACATGAGAATGAACAGCATGCAGAGCGTGAGAAGTTTCTGCAATAACTGGAACTGGAGCAGCCTTGTCAGCATGCAGTCCCTGGAACAGTAAGTGGGGATGTACACACAGAATGTTCAAGAAAGAAAATTAATATTCAGATACTCAGAAAGGTATTTGGGATAAATCCTTTGCTAAGGCAGGTGGGTGCCCCTCAGGTACTTTCCATGAAGTTTTTAGTATCTCACATAACCCCTCATTTGGCCCCAAAACTATTTTTTCTCATGCTTAAGTCTAAATGAATTTGTCTCCCCCAGAGAGTTTGGTGTACAGCCTTTCACACATAAATGGCAAATGTGTTTATTTGCAGGGTCAAACAAACTTTCCACAATATTTTCTGACCCGATATCAAATAAGAATGTCTTAAAACCTAGTCAAAATTAATCTGCCTCATGTTAGGTTTGTGCAGATCAGTATATTTAACAACATGGAAGTATTCTTACAGAGTGGAGGGAAAGGGTTAATGCCACTCTCTTTAAGGAGCTGGAATTGCTGCTGCTTCCTAGAAGATCCCAAGCGTTGCAGTTTAAGCCACTTCAGGCTCTTGATCATTGCAACATCTGTAGTGTGGTACAGGGCCAAAATGCAAACAGTTATGTCACATCTACTTTACAAGATGGAACGTGGTTTAACCAAGTTGAGGGGCAAGCATGCTGCAAGGAGGCCCCACAATATGTTTGTTTTTGTATAACAGATGAACCCTAAATTAGTACCAGATGTCAGTACTAGGTCTGCTGTATGGGGAACACAGCAGGGAACAAGCAATTATGGTGGAGCCACTGTGAGGCCATATTTAAGGTTGCATTCTGTTTTATGTTGACAGGGAGAACTCAGTCTTTTTATATTATATTAAAGCACCATCTTGCTCCATTCAGCATTGGTCCATGTGTGTATCTACTGGGGGATGATAAAGTGCCTTCTGCTCACCAGATTACTGTCTGCCTTTGGATTTCTATGCCCTATTTCTATTTCTGCTCTGCACTGAGATTGTGAAGAATGATGTGAGCTTCTTCTTCCTTGGTTTGCTTCAACTGCCTTTGGCTTCAGATGTAGCTCTGCTCTCATCACAGGCTGCAATGTTTTTGGCCTTGTGATCATTTTTCTGTCATTTTGCTTGTTAGTTTGTTCATTGGTTACTTAGCAATTTTCTTTGTTTTCCTAGACTTTTTTTGTTGCCAAGAACTTTCCTCTTGGCAAACAAGGAAAAGAGGAGATTTTCAGTTTGAGTTAAGCCATGTGGCTTCCAATAGCCTTTTAGTCCCCTGCCTCAGAACAGTTTAGTCCCCTATCCCACATGGCTTTTTTGTGACAGTGTCTTCTTGCTTGCACTTCCCATCACATGTGTTGAGGGCATGTGTCAGGAAGAATCCTTATTGTCAGGAAGATAATTGCTTTCAGAAAGAATTCTTTATTCTGGAGATTCTGCTCACTCTGGGTCATTCACTTGCTCAGATAAAAGAAAAGATCTTCAGTATCATCTCTTGAACTTAATTGGGAATCTCTGAGGGTTTCTTCAGACACCAGCAGGGCAATTCAGAGGGCAAGCACTGCATGTTTGGAAGGCCTTTTTTTCTCATTAATGTCTGAGTAGTTTTCCTTTGGTGCAAAAGAGTGCATGGGGAGTTCAAGGAAGATAATTTAATCCAAAGTCTTCAAATAAATGTCTCTTGTTTCTTCCTTCCTTTTTAATTTTCATGACTTAGTGGTCCCACAGGCTCCATCTGTAAAAGTATACTGTAAAGGGCTGTGATTTAGAATTTGGCTACCATTCTCTTAGAATCCACAGTGTCTAGCTGATGGCACCCACCTTTGCACAGCTTGCATGACAACCTATATCCTCCAGTGTAGCACTCAGTCATGGCTGAGGTTATCGTAAGGGCCAGGGGGTGTTTGTAGAAAACTATGTGTATAAAACCACCTGGTTTGGGGTAGCTATAGTGCATGGCAGTGAGGGCACAAGTTTGCTCTCAAGAGCATGCCATTCCTTCTAAAGGACAGAAAATGGAGCCTGGGATGTTTGATTTGCTTGTGCAGCTGTAGCTGTTTTGGTCCTGAAGAGGTTCAGATGTATGCTTGTAAGAATTACTCTGTGTTGAGCTCCTGTGATGATGCAAAATCATCAGGAACCACAGGAAGCCTTTGGTATTCACTCACTGGAGTAAAAATTGTATCTTCTGAGAACTGTTGATCCAACTGATCCATTTTGGTCACTCCATGACAGCACAGAGACCTATTGCCATTCAGAGAAAGATCTCTGCAGAGTTTTGCCCAATGGAATTTATCCTTCTAGTAACATATACTCCTTTTCTCCTTTTACAGGATCAGAAAAACACTTTCTTTTGATAGAAACTAATTTTATTTCTCTCTTCACTGTTCTCACCATAATTAAAGGGCTTTTAGGCTGTTGTCCCTACACACTACATGTGTTCATTAGCACTAGGACCTCTTTTCCTATCATTTATCCTCCTGGTTTATGACTTCATGAACACAGTCCTTAAGTGAGAAACAAGTCTTATGGCATTTACAGTCACATAATTAAATCTGGCTCCTCAGTCCCTCACAACTGATAAAAGGTGCTTTCTTCATTTGAGAGTCTCAGAAAAAAGAAACTCATTATCAGTCCCATGGGGTCAGAGTCCACTCTTACCTATGCCTACAGATTTTATTAGCCTAATATTTTCCACAATCAGGCAAACTCAGTGGTACCTGCCACGGGTCTGGGTTGTGAACACAGCCTTGCAACCTGTTCCCCACCTCCTTCAGTCCAAATGAACATGGAGTTTAAGTTTATTTAAAGATAAGTGCCACTTAATGAACTACAGTACCCTAAATCTACCATCTTGGTCTCCTCTAGATGAGTCTGTAGTCTCTCCTGATACTTAGGAGATTATTTAAAAATCATTCAAAAAAATCATAAGGTGGTCTAGGCTTTTGTGATCATAGTGGAGGAGTAAAAGGTTGCATTCTCTTTTATACTCAGTCTATTTTTACAGTCAAATGTTGAATGTCTGTGAAAATTTATACCTCTTTAATCCACGAATAAAACCTTAGAGGGTTGAAAAGGTTAAAAAAATCGAGTGATGATTGGCTGAGTGAATTGATTAAAAATATTCTTTAGTATGTTACTGCATACTTCAGAACTGCATACTTTTCAGTCCCCTCTGCCTTAACATCTCAAAAAGTAAAAGGTATGTATGGAATGAAAGTTTTGATAGATTTACTTGAGTTAAAACATATTTCTTCTCTCTGTTAATCAACCAAGTTTTATTTTCAGTGGCAATTTTATGTATATTACAGTAAGCTAATGGTAAAAACATTCTGCTCAACTTCTGTCCTCTGACTCAATTTCAAGAGATAAAAAACTCAACAAGACATTCCTTTAGTTGATATGCCCTGTGTCTTTAGGGATAAAATCCATATTTTGTCTGGTTGAAGAAAAAAAGCAGTAAAGGAGTTCTTAAGTTATGCAAAGAAGACATTGGTTGTTGAGCATAACAATATTTTTCATGTTTATGTGACACAATTCTAAATATATGCCAGGAGGCAAATCACTTACCCTGCTTGTAGGGACAAAGTATTGATGAATTTTGAGGGAGGCAGCCCTGAAAAAGCAAAATTTGCTATGCTATCAGGGAGACATTCTGCTGCCTGCGAAACAAAGCCATGTGCCACTGATGGCTTTACCTTCCGATGTTTCTTCGCTCTGTTTTGTGTTAAATGTAAAACGTTAAATGTTAAAATGTTAAACTGGTAACACCCTTAGGATGTGGTGTTGTGGCACATCAGTCTGAGGGGGCTGTGGAATAAGATGCTGCCTCAAAAGGGGAGCAGGTACACCTTTAACATGAGAGATACCAATTTAAAGAACATTCTGTAGATTTTCAGTGAATGAGGCATCTCATCCACGAGTATTCTGAAAATAAGACATCTCCATCAAGATTTGAAGGCTCTTGTTCTGGATCCCCATTTTTCTAAGAGTTCTTTTAGCATACAAAGAAGGTGGAGAAATGTTTTCTGCAGGTAATCATGCCAGGGCTCAGACTGCATTATAGGTATTGTTAGGGACCTTGCCAAATGCAGACTTCATGGAATATTGGTTGTTAGGTTAATGGAAAGCTTTTTCAGGGCGAGAGACAAATACTCATAACGCTAATGTTGGTGGAATATATTGTGTGGCTCGCCCTGAGCAAATATTTCCTAGCCAAGGGATTGAAGAATGGGATTTCTGATACTTCCACTAATTAAATGAGGGGTAGAGTGTTCAAAATATTGATGTCTTGGATGATATTCCAGTTGATAACCATGCAGATGAATGAGATTAGGGAACAGGGGAGACACAGCCTTGAATTATGTTCTCTATTTGAAACTCATGGCACAATTACAATACATTGTAAGAAAAAAGTCAGTTCTGGAGCTGTTAGAGGTTTAGAGCTCACATAACACCTGACAGTTCACCCATTTAACTTGTTTCTGAGTGAGAAAAGAGGAAACTCCCAAAATAGGTTGCTGTCCGTGTCTCAGATGTTTTTTGCTTTGGTTACTGTAATCTTCTCCTGTCTGGCCTCATGGTTCCTCTGCTCTCTCCCTCACATCTGTCCTAAATGTTTCTGCTAAAGTCATATTCGTTTCCTCCCACACATTAACACTCCATTGATTTCCTGTCACTTGCCATGTCAAATTCAAGCTGCTCACCTTTACCTACAACGCCCTTATTGTGTGCTCCTGCCTATATATTCAGTTTCATTTCCTCTGACTCCCCCTCCCACTTCTCTGATCTGGAAATGACCTCAGTTCACAGGATTTGTGGTCCACAAAAGAAAAGATTGAAGTGAAACTGTTTTTAATCAACATTGGTTGATTAAAATAATCTTGATTTCTATACCAAGTCATACACTCCCAATAGAATTATATTGACCTAACATATGTTTAGGTTAGTATAATCAAACCAGGGCAGCTTTCTTTGGGGATATTCCTCTTATTATATAAACCTATGATACATGCATTAGTTTGCATTGGCATGCAGAAACTAAACTGATAAAACTATTTTGAGAGCCAATATGAGTGTTGACAAGAAAACAGTTTTCTTCCGTTTTACACTTCTGAGATTTGAAAAGAATGAATAAATATCTTGTCTTCCAACTGAAACAAAGCTCTCAGGGCATTGCTAGAAATAAGAAAGACCTGCACCAGTAACATGACAGTGGGGCAAAAGAATGAAAAGAAGATTGATTCCCTGTGAATGAAACAGAAAAAAGTTGATCCTCGGTATTTCCTGGTTTCTCACACTTTGCCTATTTCCAAAGACCTTTATTTGTCTGTAGTCTGCAGGGAAGCTGTGCCTTCCTTTCCATCATGCTATCAGCTCCTCTTCCTAATTTCCCAGCATGCCTCTTCTATTTTTTTTTTGTGTCTTTCCTTACTGCCTTTTGTAGCCATGGTATAGAGGTGATGAGCATCTAGAGCAGCACTGAGAAAAGACTGATATAAAGAAGAGGTTTGCATGGTACACTTTAGCAGCTGTAACTGTATACAATTTTGACCATGGATATGTTCCAATGTAGCAAACCCAATATCCCATCTGTGCATGCCTCTGTGGATACATATATCTGATCCTTGGTTATGTCCTTTGCTATGTCTTCTCCTGCCCACTTCTGATGTGGGCAAAAGTTATCTCGTTAGTAGTTGCATCTAGTGAATTCAGCTTAACAACTAGCTTCTAAAATAACTCAAACTTCCTCATTTCCCTGTCACTTTCCCTCTGTGAAGTCTGATTATGTGGGGGGTGGGGAGACTGGCGTTTTTCTCCTGTCTGTCCTGGAAGAGAAGGCTACAGCTACCTACAGGTACACAAGGAGTATTTCAACTTATAGTAGCTCCCAGTTCAATTTTATGTACCTAGTCAATCCCCTGAATGTTTGTATGGAGGTTTCATGCTTAAGACTTGTTGATTCTTTCTTTTTCTCATTGTCAAGAAGATACATGCTTGGGAAGGCTCTTCTTGTTTAGAGAACCTAGAGGTAAACACTGGCTCAGTCAATTTGACACGGTTTTCCTTATAAATCGCCTGCAAAATATGTCAGTGCTCAGGGGAAAGATCCTGACTGTTGCCATGCTACAGAAGTTTGTGCAGGGCAGCTCTAAGGGTTCAGTTATCTTGAAATAAAGCAGCAGAATGGAGAAGCCAAGAGCATAGTGCACACTGCACATGTGTGCACATGTTTGTGTGATGGCTATGGTGGTTTTTTTTTTTTTTTTTTGCTGAATTTCTTTGCTTTGAGAATGAAGGTGAAAACAAGTGGATCTCTCTCTTTTACTGAGGTCACAATAGGTCAAATACACAATAGGTCAAATACAATGTAAGAGTGGTTTGGCTTCCTGGTTCTCCTTACCTGAGCTAGCAGTGGCAGTTTATCAAGCACATTTATTTTAATATCAGCAGACATAAAGCAAGTTGAGGAAGAAGGGGTGGGGGTTACACGAGAGGCCAAGGGCAAAGAAGTTTTCGTGCTGCCTCTCAAACACTTTGATTGTAGTTTGGGATTTTTCAAAGCTGCACATGTTGAGTAATATCTGCCAATAAACACAGCTCAGTGGGTGAGAAATCTGTCTGCCTCTTGCTGAGGATTAGAAGAGAAAAGACACCAAATGAGCAGTTTCTTCACATGTGGGTCATGCCCCTCACTGGGGTACTTGCCCCTGACCTAATCCTGTTCTACTTTGTCTCCCTCACTCCCTCCTGTCTTCCTTCCCCCTCCTACTCCTCTACTGCTGCACTACTGGTGGTCTGGTGCATGCTGCACAGATGTTTTCCCCATGCTATTATAAGATTATTTTTCAAGTGGCTTCTTGGAACAGATGTTCCAGTGTATGCACTCTCCTTCTCTTGGCTGAAAGTGCTCTGTGCAAAGAGCAGATTGCATTGCTGCTCTCCTTTTGATCTAAAGAGCGAGCGCGAGAAAAAATCCCCACACAAATGATGCTGGGTTTTGTTTCAGGCAGCTTGGCAATGGTGCACCTGGGTGTGTGTCTCCTGCTTCTTTTCTCCCCATCACTAGTGCTGCTTGCAGATGGTTTTTTCTGTGCCTTTCTTCCTCAGCCCATTTTTTTCCCTTAGTGATCCAATGCTTTACTCCCACTGCCTTTAAATTTTCTTTCATCTAACACTCTGGTATTCGTGCTTCCAAAATCATTCTCTACCCATTGCCAGCACTTCATCTTCATTTTTTCCTTCCCTTGGCAACTCCTGGACTGTTAGGATGGATTAGTCCCATGAGTTTGGGTACAGGACCTGTTCCGCTTTTGGTCTTTTTGTTTTGAATTTATATTCATTGCTTAGTTTCCCAGTTGTCACAGTGAATTCACCTGGATATTGTTGTTGCTGCTTTTTCATTTTATTTCTCCTATAGGATCAGGAACATTTTTAAGAATCAAATGTTCTTATGTGAAAAGAATATCTTTTCCAAGTGCCACTTAATTTAGAGATGTAACAAAGGCATGACACAATGAGGTTGTGAAATGTATGTTATGTTAGGACCTTGTTGCTAGATTTAACCCACTGAATCGCATCTTTTGTGATAAAAAAAATTAATTACAAAATATGGTTTTTTGTCACGTCTTGTCTTTTTAATAGACAGTATGTCATCTTCAACTCTATTTCCCTTAAAAATTCAACTTACATTAATTCAGTCTATAGGGAGAAAAACAAATTTCTGAGCCATTGAGAGAGAATTTTGAGTGGGTTCCTAACCTACTATTAATCAGGTTTAGTTGATTCGGGATGATTTACATTAGCAGAGAATTTGGTTTGGATACATCTTAAAAAAAACCTGCCCATTTTTATTTTTGTTTTAATATGGCCAACATTGTATGTACCCATTAATTCATTTTATATTGTCTTCTTATGGAAAAGCTCTGCAGAATTCAATGGGGAATGATAACCTCACCTAGGAATGTAAAGGATTTTCTTACGGGAGTATTACTTTCTATTACATTCCCAATCTGTCCTAGATTCCTCCAGAAATGTTAAAACTCCTTGTTAATTTATAGATTTGCAAAGAAATTTCTCTAGAACTCAGCTGGGCTAAAATTATGAAGTAACACACCGTCCCAGATTATATTTTTAAACCACAATTGCAACCTAGTGAACCCTTTCCTTCTCTAGCTTCCCTCATAGGATTGTTCTATGGTATTGTACTTCAGTGTGTGTTAGCAATAAATGAATAAAACCCCATATATATATATATATATATGTAGGCATATATGCTTTGGCAGCATTTCCTATCCATTAAACTACTCCTACCTGTGAGCTAACCTTGTAAGAATAGCTGTGGTTTTGATGCACTGCTCTCAAAGCAAGAATACCTGTAAAACTAATGTATGGGTATGAACTCACCTACAATCCAAATAATCCGTTTCAGATAAATGATTCTATTTCCATTCACATTTGGGGCCAGACTGCCACACATCCTTCTTTGGAAACTCAGGAAACTGGCCTTTCGGGACTACTGCTGGTAGGTTACTCTTTCTTCTTGTTTTCTGCACTGAAGTATTAGAAAGCTGCCTGAGCCACCTCTGTATTGTTAGCATCTAAAACGGTAGTGGAAGGGTAGAAGAAGAATATTGAGTAGTTTAGTGATGATTTTCAACAGGCTTATAAAATAAAGTTCATATGACAGAAAGCATGTGATCTCAGGAAACTGGATTCTAATGCTACAGGAAATCCAGTCCTATTTCCTGACCTTTCTATGTGGTTGGTGCTGCAGGTGACATTGCAAACACAGTCACATCCAGCACGAACCTGAAGTTTGCAACAAAACCCCCAATAATCTATCTTTTCAAACAAAAGAAATAATTGAAAATAGGCTGAAAAAGCAGCCATATGTTGGCCATCCAGGCAATTTCTTCTGACCCAAGTGAGACACATATCATTTATAACAGATACTCTTTTGCCTTCTTGTTATGATTCTTTGTTGACAGAAATGCCGTAGGATTTCCAGCCTATTCCAGTGTTCAACTATTCCTGCTGCCCATAAAGTTTTCTATGTCTGAATGACATTTTTGGTTGCCGTTGTACAGGCAGCTGCAGCGGGATTTCTCCAAAAATTCACAATGACAGTAGGAATATCTAGACTGTTTCAACTGGGCACCTTCAAGCCTCTGATTTAGGTGTAACCTGTTATCATAAGTCCTATGGCAGCAGCCAGGGGTTGCCAGGGGTTTATTTTGTTCATTTTGGATTAAATTATGTAAATTAAAGTTTAACACGTATCTGCTTTCTTTTTTATATAACTAAGTATATAACTAAGTATTTCATTAGTTGTGTCAAAATTAAAAATTGGGGGATTTATTTGTTGCTTTTTTAGTTGCTTTTTTTGCCTTTTAGCAGACCTAAAAAATAAAACATAAGGAATTATTATTTTTAAAATGTTGCAAAAGTCAGTGTCACCTAAATTAATCTCTAGCTGATAATGTTCTGTGTGAGGATGGTATTTTAGCTGCCTTTATGTTTATCCTTCTTCAAAAGAACATGGGGTGTGAAAGAGAGCTTAAACTGTATGTTTCCAGTAGATGGTATCACAGATGTCTCTGATGAAGATGTGCTTCCACATTGGATATCTTCCTTACTTCATGGTCCAAGGAAGAGTTGATCTTAAAACACACTTGACTTTTGCTGGACAGAAAAATGTAAAGAACCACAACTCCTCTTGCAGTGGACATTTTGCAGAAGTAAACAGCCATTAACAGCAGGGATTAAAAGCTGCACAGCCCTTGCAGAGCTTCTTGGGAATTTGCTACAAATTTTAATTATAATTTAGACAAAATAAAAATCTAACCTCTTCTGATTGGCAGTTATCTGGATTTGAGTGAGTTGAGAGTTGTCATGACTTTATTCAATAGACTTTATTCATAGAATCATAGAATATTTGGCATCTGGCTCTAGCCCCCTCTGCCATGGAGCAACCCGGACCTGCTTGCTCAAAACCCCATCCAAACTGACCTTGAGGTCTTTTGTCATTATCTTGTAGGAAGGATAGGGTTAAAAAGCATCATGGGGTTCACAGGAAAGTATTTTGTGGGCAAGGATAAAGCACATCTAATCTACAGGACGATCTTGCTTCATCAGTACCTTACAATTGTCCTACGTGACTAATTATAAATAGTTCAGTAATCATCAGCTGGGAAATGTTTGTAATTACAAACTTCACTTCCAAAGCTTCTGTGTCCCTTCTCTCTGAACAAATGTGTGGCAATCTATTAATATTGAACCAAATGTTGCTTATTTAAATGATAAATGGGAACCATGTTATTGGTTAACAGCTCTGTTTGGAAACAGTTTTAGAGGTGGTAATGCAGCAAAATAGGAGGAAATCCAAGAGGCAACACAGAGCATTAAAAGCTGAGCTGGTAACAAGTGGAGGCAGTCAGCTAGGAAAGGCTGTGAGAACTTAGAAACAGGAGAACGAGGCTCTTTGATTTGGGAATCAGGTTTTAAGCCATATGTTATGATTGCACACTTGAATTTAACTCTTAGCTAACAAATAGACCTAGCGTTTGAAGTTGCAAAGTCCATCTCACAGAATGTTTTCCTCTTGGCTCATATAATTTAGGAAATAGGATTGATTTTTTTTCTTTTTTTTTTTTTTTTTTGTCACTGCAGTGCAGTTGATTTCAGAGAAGGCTTAAATAACATTGCAGAAGTCTTCCTTTCCAAAGGACAGCCAAAACTTCCTTGGCTCACCTGCCAGTTCTATTCTGACTCTTGTGTGTCACACAGCTGTCGGCTCACACCACACAGTTGGATGACTACTGAGTTTATGAGAATATTTGTGACCACTCTTAATTTAGATGAAAGCTATGACTCCAGCAGCCAATGGCAGGCAAACATTGGCTGCCTAAAAGATATGAGCACTTTTTTTTATAAAAATGCATTCTAGTTTCTGGCACTTCCTAGATGGCTGAGCTCAAGGGCTGGAGAATGTGCGGTTGGGACACTGTGATTCAGCTGTTTGCGGTATAGCATTCATTATTATCTTCTGTGTTTTCCCACAAGGACAGTTATAAATAATTTTGTGGTGATCAGATGGGAAAAGTAAGCACAATCCTTACTCAGCAAATTTGGAGAACAAGCTTCCCATCATGCCTCCCCCCCCGCCCCCCTTTGTCTATCTGACACCCTGTTGTTCCCTGACCACTTTTCTCACTGGGGTAGTGGCCCCAGCCTGGGTGCTGGTGGTGCAGGGACTCCTCACCTGTGAGGGTGAACAGGAGGGCAAAGAGACGTGAGGAATGCAAGGAACTTGATGCTGCCTCCCCCTCCATATGCCAGCTGGAGCAAGTGGCTGTAGGTTTGATTCAGGGTCCCCTGAAGTCCATGCAAATATTTGTGTTGATTTCAGTGGCTTTGGATCAGCACCTGTGTACACAGATGAAAGTAAGGGCTTTTTCCCATAAGAGGACAAAGTCATGTTTTCCTTTCATAGAGAGAAAGGAAGCACCAATACTGCCTTCCCTGCTCTGCTCCTGGGATAGTCCCTCTTGATGTTGCTGTTAGTTGTTCTAGCTGATCCCTAGAAAGTCTTACTCATGCACTTGCCTCCATTCTTGTTCCGAGACAAAGGAATGATGCATGATGTTTTCTGCCTCATAGTTTTCAATGTTCAAGGGGTAATGAAAGGCCAGGACCATTTTATGAAGTGTTTTCATTGCAAGAGAGGGGAAATTAAGCCTTTATTACCCAAGGCAACTGTAAATCAGTGTGACTTTGATTCTTTAAAAGTGCGTTCCACTTGTGCTACCATGCAATTCCTGTTTTTCCTTTAAAGCCTTTGTACCTGAAGCTGTGTGGTTTAACTGGTTTATTTGGGGTTCGTTTTCTTGGAAGAACATGGATGAGGAACTCACAAGCAAAGTCTAAGGCTACAGTCCAGAAAAGTTTACCATTTCACAAGTCACTAAAGTTCATGTTTATGTTGCTGCATCTCTGAAAACGAAAGTGTAAAAAGGTCAAGCCCCAGGGACCTGCATGATTTAAAAAATAATAATAAAAAAGAATTTATAGCCCATGATTCATCAATTTGATTGACTGCTGTTGCATTAATGATCTGTGTTTAATCCATTTTCTTCACTTTAATTCAGTGGTTTCAAAGTCTGTCTAATAGGTTGATCAAGACCCTCATTATAAAGCCCTACTTTGAAATTTGGACCACAAAAACTTTCTTTTAAATGTCATCGAGATCATAATGAAGATGAAATGAAAAAGATTATGGCAGTAATTCTGTGGGATTAAAAAATTATTTCATATTGTTTTTCAGCTGAGAGGAAAAGATGGCTTTCTGTATTCTTTTGAAATGCAAAGAAGTTCAGTTATTCTATTCCTGGAGTATGTTTCTATTGATCTCCTATGATTCATCTCTGGAAGAAGTCTCTGGATAAAACACTTCTAAATAAAAATCTTGTCGTTTGGGGGAAAATGGACATAAATGGTGTTTTGAGAACCCTTGTAATGTTTTCATAAGTGACAGTACTTTGAAGAAGGCTAAGATTCTGTATTCTGGTCAATGATACAAAAATTTCCAACTCTTTATGGACCAACAGTACCCTTTGGGGCAAAGTGGTGAAGCATTGCAGGACGTAATGAAGGTAAGTATGTTTGTGTGTAAATGAGAAGAAATCAGGGAGAGTTTGGTAACAGAACTAAGCAGCAATAACAGATTTGGAGGTCAGAGAATTGTGGAAAAACAAAGATCACAGAAATTTAGAGAAGTATGTGGCACAGGGAACAGCATCACTTTGCAAGCCAGGAGGATAAGTTAATCATAGAGAGGAGAAAAAGTGAATGAGAGGAATGAGATTTGTTGACTCAACAGCCAAAATCCCGTTTAGACATGGGAGAAACATGAGGGGTGGTCGATTAAATATTAAATTGATACTTGAAGAAGGTGAGTACAAAAAGTTGTCTGATATGCCACTGATCAGTGCAGAAATTAATGTTATGTGATTTCTGCCAGGTTTCTGGAAGAGTAAGGGCAAAAATGGCTGGCAGATGTCCTATTTCCTTGCTCTTAGGCTATCTATAGATAATTCTTTACAGTCCCCAGACCTTTGTGAACCAGCTTCAAGGCAGTCTCTGGCACTATCCAGAGTCCTCGAGAGATACAAATGGTGAGGGTAGAAGTACCTGCTGAGCAGAAAAAAGGGCCTGCCCAAAGGACAGAAAGACTACTTTGGACATAATTATTGTTTGGTTTTTTAATTACTTTGCATATTAGTGCAGAAGTAAGGGTTAAAGTTGAAGAAGCTTGTTTTTATTTTCTGTGGGGTTTTTTTCTCAGAACAATTATCTGAGGAACCAGAAATCCTGATTTTTAAGCTCCTGACTAGTTCCAGAGAATTGTCAGACACATGAGGACAAATAATCTTCATATATTAAGTGCATAGTGCCATTTTCGCCTTTTCTTTACTCCTCATGCTAGTAAATTCTGCTGCTTCAAATGTCTTGGTTGCCTCTCTAGGAAGGCTGGTTGAAACCCAGACATATGGCAGGGGGTTGGCAGACAGGAGGACTCCCAGGTCTCAAAGGTAGCATGTAGCTGGGGTACTTAGTACATATAATTATGGAGAAAGAGTTTGTTTTGGCTGATGTTAATCAGCTAACAAAGTGTATTCAAGCCACAGGGAAGAAGGAAGGCAGAACAGAGAGGTACAGGAGCAAGCTTTCCTGCCACAAACAGGGGTAAGCAAAGAAATGCACTAATTTTAGTGTCACTCCTGTAGGACTAGGTGACACCAGCAGTATGTATTCACTGGTAGAAGACCAGACTGAAGACATTGCTGACCCAAGTCCTTTACTGTTTGAAGGGATGGTGCTGGTTGTCAGAAATTATGAAGAAATGAGTCAAGAAATGCCTTCATTTGGAGCCTGTCAACGTTTGGTGTGTTGCCCTCAGAGCTCTCTTCCTCAGAGTGTGGAATGAGCCTTGATAGCCAACCTGCCTTATGCACTAGAGACAGTTCTTTGATTAAAGAAACCTGGTACTTCTTGGTTGAGTCAAACTTTTGATATAGGGCAGAGTGGGAGGTTTTAGAATTGTGAGGTGTATATATATCAGGGAAAAAAAAAGGCACTGTCTATTGAGTAGCAAAAGTTTGGGAGTAAGACTACCTGTCAGCAAAACCAGACTAAATTTGGCTCAATTTAAGGTATGCTAAAAGCCTGGACTGTGAGGACAGATGGGGCATTTCAGCCAAATACCATAACAAGCAGTGCTTCTGAACTCTGTTTTAGATGTGTGGATGTGACCAAATGGTAATTTATGGGGTCTGCCAGAATCCCAGGGCTTTCCAAAGAGTGATTTTGAGAGTGGAACATCATATTACTGTGACAAAACACTTGTGCTGCCTTATCCAGCTGTCTTAGCTCATATATAAGAGACAAAAATAGGAGAAGTAAGAAATAATGTAGAGTGTCTAGCATATGACAAAAAAAAATATTGTAATGAGTACAAGAAATAAAATTGAGATATAACTTTATCTGATTATGGAACTACACAGTGGAAGGAGGGTGACTTTGGTTGCCTGGCATGTTCAGTGAGCTGTTAATGATGGACAGTCTACTGGAAAAATTTAAGATCCGTGGCTGTGAATTCAAGAGGAACACTGAAGACTGACTAAATGTCACCAAGCCCTGGTGATAAGTGAGAGCTGGACTGTGCACATATCCACCATGCTTGCAGACAAATAGACAGATTGTCATGGCTGTATCTTGGTCTGCACAGCAATAGGACCAAAAAATTCTTCTTGAATCTCGCTAGAGACAGGAAAAGGGAGAGCTTGAAATTATGGTTACCTCTCCTCCCCCTGCTGCAGAGCTGCTTGAATATGATTGTAAATTTATATTGTGTCCCATTAAGGTTTTAGCAACCTTCTACCTTCCTAGTGCTACTTCAGTACCAATTGGTCTCTGCTCTCTGCACCCACTTATTCTTGCCCCCTGCTTCTCTAAGGGAAAGACACTAGTGCTGCCACTAGTAAATGGATATCCAAAATAAGAAACCATAGCCTTTTTTAATTGTGTAAAGATATGAAGAAATATCCACAAAAAGACAAGCACATCTATTTGAAAATGATATCTGATAAGGTAGTACAGTGCATTGCTTTTTTGAACATGAAAACTTTCTCTTGGAAATGTGGAACTCCTGATGACTTTTTCTTTTTAGAAAATAGAATTAGATATTCACCAAATACTTTTCCAAATACTGAAGTCTTCTCAAAGTTGGGTTTGGATGTTGGGGTCAGAGTGGAGGATATGGGCTAAATCAATTGTGAGGAATTATGATTTCCATTCACACTGAAGAAATCCTTTGTATAAAACCTGTCTTACAGCAACTCATCCTTGGAATTTCTGATGTACTCTAAAAGTAGAAAAGTTAAAATGGAATCAGTGGAACTGGTTCTTTGATATGACAGGTTAGAGTTTGCAAGGCCAGTTACTATTTCTCGTATCTGAGGCAGTCAGGTAAAGGCCAAATAAATACGTGGAGTAATTACTCCAGAGAGGGCCTTGCATGGAGTGGAGGGAAATCAATTCTGGAAGAAGTCTCAGAAAAAGAAGATACAGGCAATCAAGGCGTGATTCTTTCAAGAATCACAGACTATTGCTTTGCAGAGTAGTTACAGTAAATCACGGCTTTCACCAGTGCATATAGTGATATTAGGGGCTATAAATTCATCTAAGAATTGACATAGTGGCTCAAAATGAGGCTCCAATAGTAGTTTAAAATGATGAGCTGAACCAGACCAAGGTCTTAAGACTGTAAAAATAAGAATTAGAAGAGAAGATAGAGCTGAATGATAAGAATTTAAACATACAGGTTATAGAGAAGACCTATTACAAAAATTATGCTCAGGAAATATTTCACACTTCAAGAACATAGAAATACTAAGCCTGATAAGGTAGGCTAGATTTGAGTCTTATGTAGGAAATCACTGTTTAGACTTATATTTTCTAACATCAAGATTCTGTGTTTGAGGGAATTACTGGCTTTTTTTGTGAAGCTAAGATCTGGAAGTTTTTCTTTGCTAAAGAGATTTTTCTGGGACAATATTTTGCTGCACTTCTATCTTAGTTTCCCTTTTGAATGATCTGCCTGTTATTGTGGTATTTAAATTCTGTATACAAAACAAAAAAATGCAAACATACTTAGATGACATAGAAGTAGTGAATATACATAGAAAATTATGCCTTTCTGTAAGCAGAAATGTAATACAAAAGTTATGGATCTGTAATTGTAGGATTTTTCATGTTGAAAATTTTACAATTTTATAAACTGAACACCACGTAGGAAAAATACAATCTTGATTTCACATTGCAATATCTGTGACTGTTTTTTCTCATGAGTATCTGTATTCCAACGTGTAAGACCTCTGTTCTGAAACACTTCAATATGCAACTGGGTCGATTTTGTTTAGGATAGTCATCAACCTAAAAGAGTAGCATATTTGGAGTCAAAATCTCTAAAAGGGGTCTAAGAGTTAAAGTTACTCTCCTATATAATAGGTTCAGTGTAACTGCTCAGATATGGACAGATATTTATGAATTTTCAGGTGGGAGTTATTAGATCTAGATCTTATTTAGATTCTGGTCCAGTTTATTATTTTGTCTGGCCAGAAATAAATGCATGTTTTAGATCTCAGGAATTAATCTTGCAAATATGTAATGCAGGTTTAGTTTTACCATATCTGAAAAAGTTTTAAGGAATGTTAATATTATCAGGCTGAGGTTCTCTGGGCAATGGAAACCTGACTTTCTCATTGACTTCCAGTTGGAATCAGCAGAGTCGGGATTTGCATTGGTATCCATGATATATGAGTTTATATCCTTGATATAAACCATAAGAAGTACTTATATGTTTTCAAGCATCCTTTAGGGACTTTCAGACCACTTTCCTGTAATCTTGTGTTCTGTTTCAGACTTTGCTTTCTGGCATACTTCTACTCTAAAACCAAGATGTAAAAAAGTTTAAGGAAAGTAATAGCCATCTCATTTGCTGTCTGAATGATCATAATAATGGGTGAGTAATCAGAGAAAGAGGACCATGATTCTTGTGTAAAGGGGATACATCTGTGAATAACATCTTAGTTGGCATGTCCTTAACAGACACCAGACTGCTGATATCCACAGCTGATTGCAATTGTAGAGCTGGAAGAAAATTAAGGCTGACTACCTCAAGGAAGATGGGGATTCTAGGAGTGTTTTTATGAGTATTGTCATGATTAAATTTATAATTTTTCTCTAAAGTCCCTAATGAAGGAGATATAACTTTATCACATTTTGAAGTGTAGAATAATGGACTAACTCAGGGTGGAGGAGATTTTTTTCTGCTTCTTCTTCTGTTTCTTGAGCAGGGCCAGCTCTGAGATCAGACCAGGTTGCTTAGAACTTTATTTAGTCATGTCTTGAAAACCTCCAGTCTTCCTAGGTCTCCACTACTCAACTTTCCTACTAAAGAGCACTTCTGTGAGGCAGCAGGAGCTGCTATGCTGGTTTATGTACTTCCTTGGGGCAAGCAGGGAACAAGAGAAAATTCCTTTCCCAGATGAAGCTTTCAAGAATTAGGATGAGAAGGTCCCTGAGAAGGAAAGAGAGGTGAGTTGCAATCTATTTCTGTGCATTCTGTTTCTGAGAGTGGTGGGAGCTTGGGTGTGGAGTGGCTGTGATGTGGGATGTGATTATTCTCTTTCGTGGTATATCTGCTTCCTTCAAAATAGTTTTGTGATACTAGCAGTGTTTGTATAGTCAATTTCAAAACAATGTAATTGAAAAATCTACTAGTTAACAGAAAGGTTAGTGGTTACTTAGTATTATAACAGTAAAATTATTTTCATGCAGCAAAGATAGTGGGTACATGAGTGACAAGAATCACACTAACATAGTAAAGCTAAAGGACCAGCACTCAGCTTTTAAAACAGTTGAATGCCATTCTGATAACCATAAGGTGTTTAGCAGGTCTACTGGATGGGGCACAGATAGTCTTATACCTGTATAAATTAAAATTATCATTTAATGCTGAGAAATGTACCAAGGATGTAACACAAAAATTTAGATCCTAGTTTTCTGCCAAACATACATACAGTGCAAATAATCCTTTCAGAGCCTTGTGGAAGAAAGTGCTTAGCAGACTTAGAAAGTGCTAAATGA
Source organism: Sturnus vulgaris (assembly GCF_052056855.1). Classification (NCBI taxonomy): domain Eukaryota; kingdom Metazoa; phylum Chordata; class Aves; order Passeriformes; family Sturnidae; genus Sturnus; species Sturnus vulgaris. Next base: position 34,545,997 of record NC_142247.1, on the reverse strand, counting down.
AGTCAGAAGTCAGTGAACTTGAGTGATGGTATGGCCACTGTATATGTTTAGAAGGGAGGCAAAGCTATCAAGTAATCTCTTAGCCTGTGAGAAAAGTTGGAAAGGCAAAACCTACATTATTTCTATATTTTGTTTTTTAACTTTTTTTCCCCTCCTGCCTATGTTTTTGGGGCATTGAGTTAGAATCTTCTCCTTGGGCAGATAAGCTGAAGTGCTTTCACTGCAGGATTCCACTGACACATTAGATGAACCAAAATCTCTTTCACTGGAAATAATGATCAATGATGTGCTTATTTGAGACAGAAATTATTATGTGTTATAAGAATCTATGCAATGCATGCCAAGCAAAAAAAGAAGCCTTAAATTGAGTGAGAATTAATATCCAATTGGGATGAGTAAGACTGGTTATTTAGGAAACCTGCCATGATTTGTGCATTGTGACAAAAGAATTTGACTGAACATCAGTAAGGTAACTGGACTAGTGGAACGACTTCAAAGGAGAGAGGCCACCCAGAGATTCACAACCTCAATACTATTTCTAAGCAAACCTATTACCTGATTTATTATAAATATTCCACTGAGCATATTGCTAGGGGACTATAGTGAATGCTCCTGTGATTACAAGGAGAAAGACTCAGGGGACAGCCACACAGGAGCTCAAACTAATTTTTCTATGCTTAAGATAAAGTCCAAAATGAGACAAGTTTATGTGGGTAGAGACTCTACTTCTGGAACAAGATGATCTGGGGGCATATCCTTTGGACATACAGATTTGACTGTGATAGAACTGTACTCAGACTGGGAAATGCAACTGCTGGTTATTGGATTGACTTAGGAGTGGTTTCATGTATATGCTTATAAATCACTTGAGGTAGAAACAGACCATATTACCATGGGAATCTATGTGATAGAAACTACTTCACTTTTAGCCTCAGAAAGTGTCCATTTATCGTGGAATTTATAAAATAAAAGCCTTCAATTTGAAAAGGGCATGATTAGAATATGCATGATTATGAGAGGAAGCATGAAGTGGTCTATGAGGGCTCTTTTCAGGGAGGTCCTTGCCTAAGCATAGATTTTTGCCAAGGTGTTGGAAGTGAAATGGAGCATGCTGAGATCGGGAGGGTGTCACTAGGTAGTGTCAAAATGTCCCTGTGCTGACTGTTGGAGAAGTGCTAATGGAATTTTAAATAATCTTTTCTGCTCCTTAGGTCTCATAATGTGTAACTTTCTTTGCTCCAAGGACCTGAGTACATTATCAGAGTTTAAGTACTAATAGGTTTCTAAGAAACAGAATGCTGATAAACAAAGAAGTTGAAACAATAGGAAGATCTTGCTTGCTTTTGTCTGAATTCGATTCATTATTTTGGATTACATTGCTTTTAATGAGAAAGGTTTTGTTTAAATTTGAATTGCTGTATGTTATACCTCAGAAAACAACCACTTATGAATTTGTAGTATATTCTCCCTTCCCCCACATACAGGATTCCAGATGAATTAATAGCCAATTGTGTTCAGCAGTCCATAAATTTCTACTCTTTTCAGCCAACCTTTTATGAATATTTGCATGGGTTAGCAGAAATAGTTTGGTTATGAGAATATATTCTGGAGCGTTGAACAAATTTATTCACATTGAGCACTATTGCAAAACATCATACATCTCACTGCACAGAGATGATGTTAGAGACTTCAGGGCAGAAGAACAGAGGTTTCAGTGCCAGAATGTAATGGGTTTCTTGAACCGAAGGTGGTTAACTGTGGTTAGCCAAAAGTACTATACATCAAGAATGACGAATAGGGCAGAAAACGAACTCCAAGAATGTACAATAGTTGCCATTAATGTCTCAGAGCATATTTCAGGCAAATCAATGGGATTTCTGCTGAGGGAGTAAGTTGATGATCTTAACAATGCCCTTTCTTATAAGCACTCATGATGGTAAATGGTCTCAGAAGAGAATTTCAGGAGTCACCGGCTTTCTGTTTCTGAGAACAAATATAACTGTGTGAAAAACACTGTTCTGTTTAAAGCCAGGAACTGAGAGTAGGAACCTCCAAAAGTGCTCCCGCTTTGAGTTGGTTGGGCACCTTCATGAGCTTCAGAGGTGACACTGTGATGGTAAACTATGGGGAAAAGAGGGAATTACTACTAACAGACATCTCCAAGTCATCACAACAAATTGCTTATGACTGTGGGGAATTCTGAGAGTTTACCCTGTCTTCTCTTCTATAGTTATTGATTTATTCTTTACTAATGGCTTGAATTCATCTATAGTAGTTGTTAGTTTGGGTTGAAACATTTGCTTTTCTTATCTAATTTTCCAAAATTAAAACAATATCTGCAGTGTAAGGGGATATAATTTAGCTACTAAGTCCTGTATGACCCAGCCCATATCCTATGGCTAGTGCCAGAAAATACCAGCACTCCTTTGTGTTACATTGCAAGGTCTAAAATGCTGAAAGAATATTCTCTTTCATTAAATTAAGCAATCTTTCATCAGTTCCTCAGATAAGTCATATAAGCGGTAATTTTATGTACAGCATTAAAGGCTGAGATTCTCACTTTGCAATTCAGAATCTTTGCCCACCTTCCAAACTCTAATAGGGCTCTTTTAATGGGTAATCTATTGTTGCTCCAATATTACTGGTGCCCACTCTCAGAATGCTACTGGTGTCATGTTTCCATAAATATTTGTGTGAATGAACTCTTAGTAATTCCTCTGGCACATCACATCCCTTTTCAACGAAGCAATGCACCTATTTGAAAAAAAAAAAAGTCAGGTTTAAATCTTCAGTGGTATTTGTCTGTGATGGTCCTCAGATCTAAATAACTTTGCCTAGAAATATTTAAATATATTTTTAAGATGTATTAGGACATAATTATTGCATATCAAACATTCCTGGACTATTGATCAGTATTTTTAATGTAATGAGACAGCTGCAGTATTTTCCAGTAAAATTGCTTTTTAAAGTGTGTCTTCGTGGTCTACTGCAGAATCCTGAAATCTCATTCTTTCTGTATGTGGATACATTCACCCTTAAAAAAACATTTATTTTTAAATAAAATGTAAGCCAAATATTTTAGTCAAGGACTGTAGTAATTATAGTCCTAGAAAATAAAAAAGTGATATTTTCTGCTTGTAAATAGAAGTGATGAAGCAGTTTCACAGTTAAATTGCACCTTCTAAATTAAAATACTTTTCATTTACTTCAATTAGTTACTTAAGACTCTTTTGATGACTTCTCATTTTTTCATTATGAACAGTAAGAAAATTGACTTTATAAAAGCTCTAGCATGTCTTTACCTCCTATTTGTCTCTTTCAAGGCTGAAGAGCTCAAGACTTCTCCTCAAACATAGGCTACCCCATGCTTTTCATTCTTCTTGTAATTTTTTTTGTACTGATTCTGGTTCTTGATTTGGTTAGTTTTTATTGGGGTATTTTCGAGAAGTCACCAGAACCACATGGTAGCTTCATAATGTCTTTTGCTTTGGTTTTGAGAGTAGATGCTTAGAGAAGTGCATTAGAGAAGGTAATTGTACAGAATCCCTCTACTGTCCCAGTGCCTAGAGCTTACCTTAGTAACAGAAGCTCTTTTGTCGGAAATGTCTACAGCAAAGATTAACCCAAATTCTCTTATCCAAGTCACTCTGTAGGCCTGCATATTTTGGAGTAAAAGTGGCTGGGTATAAAAAGGAAGAAAAAATCAGGGACTCCTTAATTTTGAGGGACGAAGCAGTGTGAAACTCTTACCTAGGAAGTACATTCTGGGTTAGAATTATAGAAGTTGTTACCTTTTTTTTTTTCAAATGTTACTTGGGGGTGGTGGGGGAAGGTTCAGTGCTTGAACCCAAAATAAATAAGTACCTGCAGTCAGCCCAAAATCAAATTTTTCTGTGAATTGAAACAAATAGTCATTGCCAGTAGGAATGCTCAAACTCTTATGGAGAAAATGCAGTTCCTACAGTCTGATCTCAACAGCAAAGGTTCTCAGCAAATATTCACCTTTTGCACCATATGCTTGCGTGACCCATGGTAACCCCATATCCTGTTGCTGTGAATGAGAATAAAGGCTTTCCTATACATGTTTTCATTTTTCCTGTTTCTGAAAGAAATGGGATGTTGTTTAACAGCAAATCTAATTTGGATGTGATTATTGCTGTTGAGAGAATAAGTGCTAGCTGGCTAGGTAGGGAGCCAGAAAAGGTTTCTAGCTACAAGCGAAGAAATCAGCAAGATGGGACTCAGCAACTCCATGCCCTTGATAAAAAAAATAAAGAATACAAAGATTTGAGAGAAGGTCTCTCTCACAGGCATAAAGAAAAGGCTTTTGCATGTTGGGTCCTGAAGTATATCACAAGTATATCACTGGGTTGTTACAGTCCCAAAGGACCTGTAAGTAAGTGGGAGAGATCATAAGCATTTGGTGTTTGCAATGAGAAGATAAAGTAAGAAGAAAAGTGTGTAACCCACTCCTTTGAACTTTTGTGTATCTGCAAAAGAAGTAGAGGTTTGTAACTTTTCCTGAGAGAGAAGACTGATGCTTTGCTCTGTTCACTAGTATCATCCTGGCTGTGGCTGGTCTGGAGGTTGGGAAGGACTGAGGCACTGTGTTTACAGTGATATTACAGCTGTGTCCACCTCTGGGCAAAATGTGCTAGTATGAGATGAGTAAATAAACACAAAATAACAGCGTGTTGGGGCTGAGGGGGAAGAAAGTGAGAGAATTGGGAAAAAGGTTGACCTCCCCTGGCCCCTCCATCCTGGTAGAGGACTGCTTCTGCAAGAACAACCAGCCAAGCATAAGATCTTAGGCCCTGATAAGTACATTATTTAACTCCACCCTGAAATTCCTCAGATTGCACACAGTCCCCTGGTTCCTTGGAAATTTTCTTTGGCGTAATTTTTAATGACAGTAGAGAACAAGTGCAAGACAAAATGAATGCAACAGAAGACTGGCAGAGTTTGCAGTCAACAGTTTGTATAACCTGCATGATTCTGAAAGTCATGTTTCACATTTATCTTGAGGGGGTTTGCTCTGTTACAATCCCTCACCCCTCCATTGTGTGCAGGTATCACTACCAGCAGCAGAAGTAGTTTCTTTTGCAAAGAAACCATGGTCTGTTCTAAGCCAGGAGCTGTTCCCCGTACATGCCTGGATTGTAGCATGACTGAGAACTCTCCCCCAGTTAAGTTGAAATGGAGAGTGTTCAGTAGATCTCTGTGGGACTCTGTTGCTTATAAAAATAAGAAAACATGACTTATGACAGAAATTGTCATTGCCGAAACACATTCTTTAACTTAGAAAGATTATGAAAAAATTATCATTGAAATTAAGTGGCTCTGTTGGAAATCCTTTTCCTTTAAAGATTTCAGGCCAGAAAATTGGGTGCATTTCTAATATTTTTTTTAGAAAAAAAATCACCTAGAGAAAGCAAGTATCCTTGTGAAAACTTGTTGGTTCTGTTTGTTTTCCTTGCCAAATCCCCAATTTTCTATCACATAGTTTCAACAATTTTTTTTCTGAGAGCCTGAAGACCAAGAGAGATCAAATGAAATCTATGAAGTGCTCTTAAAATTGAGAGGAGGGGTAAAATCCTACAAAGGAAAAAATGTTAAGTTGTTTGGACCACAAAAGAATACTTGGGGTGATTTCTAAGACTTGTCTGTGTCTTGTTGATTTGCCCTGAAACTGCTAAACAGCTAATGAAGCAAAAGTTCAACTCGAACAGTTTAATCTAGAGCTGACGGAAAAATACTTGGAGTAAAACATTTCAATATAAAATGGCTTTTTTCCAAAACCAGAACTTTCAGGAAAAGCTTTCAGTTTCTTCTAAATTTTCTTTTTTTTTTTTTTTAATTGGAAACAAATATTTTGTTCTTCTATTAATATTTTTTCCTGCCTCTCTCTGCACCCTACTTTCTTTTGCCTCTGGATGCAATGTAAAGACTAATGTCTAGGGATTGTTTACTCCTGACATTTTCTTTAAGATTTTCTTACTTTGTTTTGTTTGTTTATTTCTCAGCTTTGAAAAGGCTTCAATGTTACAAATAGAGAAATCCTGAAAAGTCTCAGATTAGATTTTCTGTTAAATAAAATTAATGTTGTCCAAAGAAAAAGAATGGGCTCAAAAATTGAAATTTAATTTAAAATTTGACAAAAGCTTCGTTGTTCAAGCCACATACGAACAAACTATGTCAAAATATTTTTTCCCGATCATCAGATTATTCTGTTTTCCTGTAGGTTGCAGGCCATAGCATATTACCAGTTATTCCAGCTTGAGCTTTGTTACTGTGCCCAACAAATGTGGGACTTTTGGGACTGCTTGTGGTCCTCCCTTCTGTTTGTGAGCTTTCCAAGGTTGGTAGATGCTGTCAATTACCACTTGAAACTTGACTGATAATCTTGCTACTGTGCAAGAAAGACTGGAGTGCTGTAGATGTGCTTTGCACTTTCTTCAAACCTCACAGGGCGCTCACAGGAATGGTTGAATTTCCATGTAGATGTGCCTGGGCTCCTGCAGAAACACCTGGGTTTGACACCAGGATTCGAGGCTGCAACACAAGGACCTGGGCAGATGCTTAGACATTTTGTCTGTGCTGCAGATGAACTGCCTGAGGCACCTTAAGTCCCTCTGTACAGCTGTTCTCACTCCTGAACAGAGATATCTTTAGATACAAGCTTAAATATTTTACTGACTCTAGACCTCAGTTAATGTGAAATATCAGAGGAGTCAGTGCCTCTGGGAGCACAATCCACGGGCTGAGTGCAAATGAAACACGAATGCTAACTGAACATCTGAAGCAGAACCCAAAGGACAACAAATAACTGCTGGTATTGGGTGAAAGTAGGTGTCAGGCTATGGAAGAGTCAGGCTTTCCCTGAGGTCTCACTGCAAAATCTCAAGGTTTACCAAATTTTCTAACCTTGCCAGTTGGCAAGCACCAGTGCTATGGTCCCACTATGGGAACCATGATGGAACCCACTGGCATTAGGGTAAGAAACTCTGTTCTGCTCCCCTTGGCTGCAAATAACTTAAGTGTTCTCCCTTACAGTTTTTTAATTTGAGAATGGATAATGGAAAGTCTGAGAGAAGAGTCAAGGGGCAGCAAGACAGGAGGCAATGGAACTCGGTTATGATTATGAAAGAAACAGGAAAGATTTTGTTGTGGCATCCTGATTTTTAGAGGATGGTTGCAGGAAATGTGTGTCAAGAGAAGGCAACAAGTAACTATGAGATTAGGAAGAAGTCCAAGAATTATTCTAGATTTGAAAAATATATGATCAAGGATATAAAAGAAAACAATTCAATGGAGTAAGTGAATTAAACAGAAGAGCTTTTGATAGTTTTGAGGAAGGAGGAAAAATATGTAGGAGAGGAGAATTTAAAGCAGAGAAACATAACATAGGAAAGAAAGTAATGATTTGAGAAATGTGTGTCAAATTTGATTCAGAAATAATAGCTTTGAGTAGGTGTGAAGGGGAGAAAAAAGATCATAGAGGAAGTGGTAGGGGCTGCAGAAAACACATGGAGATGGGGAAAGGATCAGGAGCTCAGAGAAATGTAACAGTGAATTGTGAAGAGGAGTATTTTGGGGGGAAAGGCATGCAATGAAACATTTTTTTCCTTTTTTTTCCCCCCCTGTGTTGTTTGTTTATTCCACTGCAGGCAATCTGATCTTTCTCTCCCTGTCCATGTTGTTTTACCTCTGGGTTTTCTGGTTTGTTAGCCATCCCTATTGCTAGAGGATTTGGTGTGCAAAAACCAGAAGGATATGACTGTGCACAGTGTCATCTGTGTGTGCTTAGCTAACAGCAGAGGAATCAAGCCTAGACTGACTCTAGCAAGTGAAGCCATGCCAGGGAATATTCCTGAGAGCTGAAGACCACTTTATGCTATGAAATTTTTAGCATGGATGCTGGCAACACTCTGACCCAGGTCAGGTAGCACTGTCCTAGATGATTCCCAAATATGGCTCGGATTCAGTGCGTGCCAAGGGCAGCTCCCAGTAGGCAGTTTGGATGCACTCACCCCAGTTTGGCTGTTAAAGGAAGTGAATGGGATTGAGGCAGCCTGTTCTGTGCCAGATGTTGCTGTGGGCCAGGGAACATTCCTTAGCACATTTAGTTTACTAGCATGGATGTAGCCAAAGAGTGCATTGTTTCTTCTCTTTAAAAGAGAGGATGCAGTTGCTCCTTAGCTTAGAACAAGGTCACCTTCCTTTAGCTAGAAAAAGAAGAGTTAGAAAGCTTTTGGAAGAGGCATGTGAAAGAGAAGAGACAAGATACACACAAAACAGTAGAAGCACTTCCAGTGAAAGAATGGGAAACTACAAAACTAGAAGTGCATGTATAAGTCTGGGGTGGGGAGGGGAACTAAAATGAAGCTAGAGCTTTATCTGGATATGTTGGAACCATTGCCTACCCTGATGAAAGATCAGTGCTGTATTTGTACAGATGATAGCATGTGCTGTCTTCTCTGCACTTATAAGCACTGGGACAGAATATCAGACGTGGGAGTGGACAGTGTTCCTTGTTTATCATCCTCTTAATGGCTGTGCTCATGAAAGCATGTGTGGTGAGTTAGGCGGCTGTAGGCAGAACGTGCAGTCTAGAAGCAGCATGAATCTAGTGGAAAATGTGCAAGTGCTGAACCTGCAAATTGGCAGATGGTCTATCTGATGGAGGTACTTGGATGTTAAGTACAGCTAGACCTGGAAGTAAGTACACAACTTTCAGGTCTTTCTTCATTTCCTACTAGCATTAGTTAAAGTCCACATGTTGATGAAAAATGCTTTATAAAATTATAATTAATGTCTTTAAAAAATTGTTTTGTTTTACTGACTTACCTAAATTGTACCTTTGTACCTAGGTCCAGCCAGTCAGCTAACAGAAATTACTGACTGAAAACAGCTTTTAATGTGAATACTCTGTCAATGAATGCAGTCCTCGGTTGTGCCAGAAGTGTTTCTTTGCTCTGTTAACAAGGAGAGTCCACAGGAAGATCTGCATGTTTGCAGGACATTGGAGAGTTGAACAATGGAGTGTGTGCAGTGCTGTGATCTTTTCCAGTGAAATCCTCTGGCCTTGTATTCTCTGTCTGTTTCCGTTCAGGTCAAGTGCTTCTCATTTATTACTGTCTGTCATCTGCATGACAGGAGCAGCGAGAGGCTCCAGCTGAGATCAGCTCCTGCCACTTCCAGGTACTGTGCAGGGACTCATACTTACTCAGTTTATAGCACAAGTGGCTGGGACAATAAAAGGGATGAAGTAAAGGGCTTCAGGTGGAAGATCAAGAGCTCTAATGCGAGTAGATTAAGATGAAATCCTGCCCTCATGTCAATAAGTGTTTTCTCATTCATTTCCATGGGATGTGACCTGGATTTCTACCCTGGCTGACTTGTCCAAAATTGTAGGGGAAGTCTGCATCAGAGACAGGAATTGAACTTTGAGTCCTTGTCCCATGACATTGCCTTTCCTGACAAAGGGGTGAGGTGATTGGATCTTCACCGTGCATGGTTCTCTCAACAAAATTAATGGAAGTTTTGCATGTTGAGTGACTACAGGCTTGATGTGTTTGTTCCTTGTACATCTTTTCTCTTCACCTCTTGGTAGAACCTCTGAGTTCTGACTGTGTGAGATGAGTAAACTCAGCAGGTTCACAAAGAAGGCACATATGAACCTTCTACAGCCTGAATGAGAGCTTAATGTTGGAAGGAATCCAAACCTCAAAAGGAAATTCAGCTGAAATGACCAACTTTTGCCTGGTTTGGGGTCAAAACCTAGGGAAAACAACACTTCAGATGGTTTCTATATAAAAAAACATGAAGCCACCCAGGTTTATAGAAAACCACTTCAAATTTTCTTACTGTGCAGCCAGGTTCAGAAAGAAAGTATGGAAAATTGAGTAATACTGCTCAAGTTCCAGATTGATGGCACAGATTCAAAATATTTTAAACCTGCTGTACTCTAGGTTCATTTCACTTTCAAAGCTTGGCAGGAATCCAGCAGCTACCTCAAATGGTATAGTACCAAGATACTTACCAGACATTTGTAGTCTTCTCCACCAAACCATTTGCTAAGCTTTTTTAGACCTTTTTTTTTTTTTTTTTTTTTGGCATTTACATTTAAACCTCAGGGACTCGTGTTGATCCTACCAGAAAACTCATGACTTCCCGTGTTCCTTGGAGTTTTATTCTCAAGAATTTTAATTTCAGACAGGTCTGCCCCAACAAAGGAGACAAAATGCTAAAGTCTAAACTAAACACAATACTAGAGTTCTCCTTAATGATATGCCATCAGCCTACAGTGCCTGTAAAAAGACAAGACTGTAGAAATGCAGCAAAATCAGTAATTTTGGTAGAGCTAGACTTCAGGAAGACTTGTTCTTGCAGCAGTTGACAGTTGTCAGCTTCATCTTCAGTACTATGTGAGAGCCTTGCTTTCATGGTGAAATGTGATACAATAATCCTTCCTGTGGACTAAAAATGTGTTTGCTAAAACTTAACGGTGTTAGATAAGCAAACAATGATGTGTTGGCCACTTACACAGACCAAAAGCCTGGAAAAGAACAAACTTCCTAAGAAAATGGTCCTGGTTAAAATCTCACTGAAAATATTTGCACTGCTTTCCTCAGAATTTCAGTACTGTGCTTAAGCCTGCACTAGATAGTCACTAGTTTGGAATTAAGTAAGGTGAAAAAAAATCACTATGATTTCAATAAGGCCTTTCTTCTTGGGAAAATCTGCTAATGGTGGCACTTGAATGAAGCATTCAAAACAAAAAGAATTCGAATTCACAACATGTATTTAAAAGCTCTTTTCTAACTCAAAGCTTATATGCACAGACATGCTTGAAGGATCTCAGGTAGAAGTTTTGTTACCTCTGATTACCTTTGGTTACCTCTACCTGTTATCCATTATGAGCTGAGAAAAATTACTTTTCATGCATCTGAGCATTCATAAATGTGAATCAGGATAGCATCTTTAGTCCATGAATAAGATACAAAAGCAGATGACACAGAAATAAAAAGTAGCTTCTCTCTAAGAAAACACATTACACTGTGTTTTTTAGCAGTCCTCTGGTTGCCTTTAACCATCTCTGAGCCAAGAACAAGGTTTTCATAGAAAATCAATGCTGTTTTCAACTTTACTGAATTTAAAGTTTGCTAACATTAACCATGACATTATGGGAATAACATTCCTTCTGCTAGTCTCTTTTATAATGAGAAACAAAATTGAAATGGAGGAGAAAAGAATAAGAAGGATATAAACTGCAAGTAAACAATATGACACCTACTCTGTGGAAGAAGAAAGCCCATCTTACACCATTTTACTTATGTTTGTATTGTGTCAGATAATACAGAAACTTGCAGGATACAGATGCACTAGGGAATTACCTGCAATTAAATCCTACCACTGCTGCAAAGGAAGAATTTTGCCCAACCTATGAGAGTGATAAGTGCTTAGATAAGAAAAGTTCTGATTTCATTTCAGTGCTACCATCTGGTGGGCAAAATGCAGACAGCAAAAATCCCATTGCTGTAACACTGGAACATTCTGATATAGTGAGTTTTTGTTTTAGTTTGTGAAGGAAACATAAGATATTATTAAAACAACTTGAACATCTGGTTTGGGGATAAAGTCATTTTGCAGTGCTGCTGCCAACCCTCGGGGCCAAGTGCAATGAGAACAACCTTCCCTTCCAGAGTCTCCATAATGCATGACACCAAACTAAAATTTCATGTCTAACACAAATGAAGAACAAAATATACTGGAGCTGTAGCTGTACACATCTAGGGAAATTCTGCTGATAGCTTGAAAGCCAGAGAATTGTATGAGATTGAAGCTGTAGAATTTTAAAAATGAACAGCAGGGAAGAGGAGTTTTATTTTATTACAGGTAAGTTAAAGACAAAGTTACATCAGGAAAATAAATAGAAAGGAAAATCACGAGTAAATCTATGTGATTAGTTATTGAAAGGATCTGTTAAGACACCATAATGAAGAGCAGTGCTGTTTTCTTTGGTGCACTTAGAACTTACACTGTGAAGGTGGAAACAAGGGTCAGATCCAGTCTTCTCCAACGACTGCCTGAACTTTTGAGATCTGGAAGAAAAAGGACTAATTGTTCCAATTTTGTTACTTACTTTCAAATGAGTCTAGCCCACAACTTCTTGCCTGTTAAGATGTAAATAACTGTCATAACCACACCACTTTAATTTTTACAAAACTTTGAGGGAGTTTTTACTGAAAAAACATCTTCAGGGTAGAAGTTCTGGTGTCATTTAACCTTAGTATGGCTGAGATTTTACCCTTGGCATTCTTCAACTTTTCTATACTGTCATTTTCTCAGATGTAAATAAGAACTAACCACTGATGTTTCAAATGCTTCTAGTCCCAACTCAAATGCTCTTTTTCGCTGTCTGCCTGCATACAAAAATGAACTGTCTTTTTAAAAGCGATTGAAGTTGTATTATACCATCAAGGATTGCTGTCACTTTTAAATTGGCATAAATCTATTAAAAGGAAACCCAGCTAGCAAAATTTAATCAATAATGAGGTTTTTGAGCAGGTGTGAATACTGGTGTCTTAGACTGATGTATTCAACCCTTTGATTTAACTTGGCAAGCTTTATATAAAAATCTTCAGTGATTAAATGCTGATATTGGTATTTTTTGAGTCTTGGGTAATGTAAATCTACTACTTCAGAAGGTCAGCCAGTAGGTGATTTAATGTCTCTAAGAACTTCCACTAATGAGTACAACAGTAATTCATGATAATTTCAGCCTTGGTAACAAGGTTCACAGAGATCTGGTCAAGCATTCCAGAACTCCAGCTTCATCAGGACATTTGTACTGTGGTTGAACGAGAATAAATAACCTTCTCTGAGATTCGTCTCTTATATTGTTCTACTGAGTTCCTGCCAGCCTGTCAACTAGAACAAATATTCACTTCTTCCAGTATAGATTAAAGTGATTTCTATTTTTCCCACTACAGACTTGGCCCTTGACTTAGAAGTGATAGAGATCAGATGCAAGAAAGACTGAGATGAGTTACTGTGTTATACGTAAAGAAACGGAAACCATTTTTTGTCTCTCGATAAAAAATATTCCTGAGGTTTCTGAGGTTTAAGCCCCTCTACACATTTCATGTTGAAAAGGTGAATAAATAATAGAAATTCACAGACTTTAATTCCAGAAGAGCAGAAAGAACAACTGCTGTTCATTTAATCAGATTTCCTACAGCAAGTATTTCAAGGGAATATGGAAATTTGTGGAGTTTGTGGTGTGTTTTGCTTTCCTTTTTTTTAAATGCAAGTGTATTCTCTTTTGAGATCTCTTTTTTTGCAGTACTCCAGAAAATCAATGATTCGGTGATTGCTCCCATTAAGACCTTCTCTACATAGGAAATGACACATGCTGGCTCAGAGATGCTACTTCTCCCATACGTACTGTTCTGTATTTCTTGAGGAGCAACACTATCAGAACATCTTTTGCCAAATAGTGAGCTTAAAAGAAGCTCTGGGAGTTTGATACACACTTTCCCGTTGGTTTAAAGAGTTAACTAGGCATTTATTGTCAGAGACAGGCTACTGGGCTTGGCAGAGCTTCTCTGAGCCTGTGCTTGTGTTTATTAGCACATTCATGTGAGGCCGTTACTGCTTTCCTTTATCACCTCAAATTCACTTCAAAAACCATGAGCCCAAAAGGAGATGCAGTCTAATATGGCACAGAGCAGCTTGGCTGCCTCTCTTCCTGGACAGAGACCTCAGAGGAATCTGGGGGTCAGGAGGAGCTGCCTCAGGCCAGAGGCCATATCCCAACTCAGTGGTACTGGCTCTTGGATCCAGCTGAATTAAAAATTTACCTTATGCCCCAACTCCCATGGTGATGAAATCTTCCCTATTTGAGAGGCAAATGATTTTGGATCCCCCTTTACTGACCTGTATTGCATCTTTCCCTTTCATTTGAAGCCCCTCCTGTATAATCCCAGCCATAAATTATTCCCTAGAAATTGCCTTATTTAACATACTTCTTCATTATGATTGCTATGGTATCTTTTTTTATCAGATCTCAAGTTCTGATGTGAAAACTTGACCTGATAAATTTTTCTTCCCCTCCTCAACATTCAGTAACCCTACTACACATGTGTGCATACATTTATTTATTCATTGGCTTTGAGTTAGGACAGTACATGTCCAGGGAAAAGACATAAAAACGTGGCCAAAAGAAAAGGATGAAAAGAAAGCTGCAAGGATTTCTTACTCGGCTTTAGTACCTTTTGAGGAAAATTCTTTTTGACATTTTTTCACAGTTTTTGGCTTGTGCCTTGTGGTAGTTTGCAATAACCATTTTGAGGTAAATACTCCTTAGAGAGTACGACTGGAAAGATCTCCACATCACGATAAGGGCTGGTAATACTGTAGAAACAATATTCCTTTGAGATGATCCAGGAGGTCTGCTAGGTTTTCTGTTGCATCACTCCATTTTTTTCTGATGACCCACACAGATGGGTGTATGAAAGTTGTCTTGGGCACTGGTCTCCTATGGAAGGCATGATTGCCACCATTGGAATGACCTGCTCCTTCATGAAGCTTTTCTGGCCTTCCTAATTGTCTTCATTCCAGACTACTGGCCTTGCTGCTAGTGCCCATGTCATTAGACGTACTCATAGAGTTTCTTGCTTCTTCCACAGGGGGCCAAAATTGGGTTTTAAATGGAGAATAGCAAAGATGGAGCCCTGCAAACACTGTATATTTTTTGATATGTCTAGCAATATTAGATTTGAGAGAGGCAACTTCCTGTATTTAATGTTTTAGCATGCTGAGTGGTGAAGTAATGACTATTTTCAATAACAGAAGTTTGTTTTTTTTTCCAGTGGAAGCTCATTCCCTTTTCATACAGCAGCTGCTTCCTACAGGGTGACTTTAGGGCTGCAGACATTACAAAGAGGTATTGAAAGCGACAATGGCTGGATGTGCTTCAAGTACACTGGAAGAGAACCCTACTGGCCCTCAAAGTGCCTGGGATGGGTGGCATGGGATTAGAGGATGGAGAATGGTACTCCTATTGGATCTGAAGCTGGATCCCAAGAGTCCATCTGTTCTGGGCTTTTGTTACTTATCCATGCATTAGCAATAATTTCACATATATTCTGCCAATTCCCCAGGCTTGTCTGGTCGTAGGGTTCCTTCCGCCAGATTTTTCCGCCTGTCTTCTGGAGCCCTTCTCTGGGGGATCACTCCCACTTCCTTTATGTCAGAATGGATAACAAGGCACTTACCTCAGTAAGCCAGCAGAGTCTATCCAACCTTTCCCTGCAGGCTTTGCCTTGGATAACGAGGGGGATTGTCTCTGGCAAAGACTTGTGTCTTGTGATACAGTCCTTTTAAAAGCTGTGGTGAAATAGGGTTTACAGTGATGCAGGCTATTGAGAATTTGATTTCTCTGGTGCTGTTAATAGAGTTGATTTTTCCCCTCCTTCAGCTTTGTGTCATAGCAATACTATCCATTCATTTTACAAATATATTAATCCTTTCATGGCCAACAGTGACATCTGGCACTATAACATTTGATAGTGGACAGCAGAACAGAAAGCAAAAATGTAACCTCCCTATAGAAATTTTAGAGATTTCAGGGGATATGTATGGAATATACCGACTAGAGGAGAACCTTCCTGCAGAAGTAGCTGGCTTTCCAGGCTTTTGTTATTGGTGCAGTATAGAATAAATGGTACTATATCACCATTTAACTTTTTGCTTGAATAGTACCACAGCCTAACGAGTGAAATTCTTGGATTCCAGTACTAGCTTTTTCAAGACCCAGTAGAATCTAGTGAAATTCCTTTTTTCTTTTTTTTTCTTTTCTTTTCTCTAGTACTAAGCTATGGAGATAAGCATTTCACCAGACCTGTGGAACACATTCTAACAACTTTCCTGAGTTTTACATTACACATCAGCTTAATAGATGTGAGGGGGAAAAAAGTGAGTCTCTTTTAGAAGGCTTAATTAAAAATAAATGGAGTGGGTAAAAGCTGGTTCTGACTTCACTGGACCTGGGATAAGGATGATGAGTATATAGTATTTCCAGTGTAAATCCTCCTTTATACCTGTGTTTGAAGACACAGTGTCTTCTTTTGTAACATAGGATTACTCAACAAGTCACAGATAGCTGTAAGACAGACAGCAGACAAAACTGCAAGCAAACAACTAAAAAATAAAAAATAAAAAAATGAAAAGACCAAACCATAGACAATACATTTCTGCAAAGGCAAGATAAAGTTCAAAGAGAGAGCTCAGACATTCATTTATGAGAGATTTATGACTCTACTGGAGAAATATTTAAATATGACAGTTCCCTTGTTTATGGGCAAAATAGCATGTTCCCATGCAGATAAATAAAATGCATTTCAATATTCTTACACTGGTCTTTGTTTATATGAGTTTATTCCAAAATTCAGACTAAAGATAAGGATTTGCTACTGCGAATAACTAAAGATTCATCCAGATGTTGGTGTTGTTTCTTAGAGGAGTAGAAAGCAGATTTATTGAGAGCAGTAGAGCTGTTGTTGATGGTTTCTTATCTTTGGTATTACATTTTGTAATGTGTGGCAGAGATGAAAGCAGTGCATGGAATGGATGAATGATATTTCAATAATTGGTATGGAGCAGTTAGTAAGAAGCATATTCTGTACTGGATGGTGGATAATCTTAAAATATCCAGCCTCATCTTCAGTGCTTCTGCTGAATTATACGCCCTTATTAAAAATCTGATTTTTCCTTATTTCTTTTTCATTGTTATAGGGAAAAACATTGTGGTTTTGATATTTAGAGTTGTGGGGTTTCTTTCTGAAGAAAAAAAAAAAAGGTGTTGCTCTGTTCTGTAAATCTGAATGCTGTGTTAAAGATTGGGTTGGAATGTGAGCCCTTTGACTATACTATGGATTAACAGATAAGGAAAAACCTGCTCACTCCTCGTGCACAGAAGGACAGCTGCTATCACTGAATGTGATTGCTTGAGAACAATGGACGCTGGAGGCCCCATTCAGTCCAACAGCCAAATCTTGGCTCATATTTACATAGGAGAAATACCAATAGCCACTCAGTGAGACCATGAACAGCAGAGAGTGGGGATTGCAGGCAGGGAAGCACCAAAGCTCCACTTATTCTTCCAGAAATTGGAAACCTTTTTATTTCCAGCCTTACTTTAGTCCTAGCCAACATGCAACCGCTGACATTGTTATTGTCTAGATTTTCAAATTTCTTCTCTCCATCCAGTTTTATACTTCTCCTTATGTCTGCTGAACTTGCAATCATTGGGACATCCCACAGCCTTTGATTTGCTGGGCTGAACAACCAGTTGGTTTAGGTCTTCTTCTACAAGGCAGGTTCTGATCAGCTATGTGGCCGTTCTCTGTACCTGCTTTATTTTCAATACATCTTTGCCATATGTGGGTGGTCAGAATTGTATTATATTCAGAGTGGAGGTTTGCCAAAGCTTTCTGGAATGACAATAATGCTTCCCTTTCTTTAGCAAGATATGCTAGAGTCATAGCTGTCATCTTTGTGGCTGTGTTTCATTAATGGCTAATTAATGACATTAATCATCAACTTTTTCCCCCCTCTATCCTGTTAGAGCTGTCCTAACAAGATCCGTAGCTATGCACTGTAGCTAATAAGATAGTTTTGCAAGGCAGTGCTTGGATATTCCCATAAAAGTTTCAAATGGGAAGTTCATTCTCTTCACACTTTCTAGGCAAAATTGACTGCTCACTCTGATCTCAGTAGCTAAAAGATTGTTTAATAGGTGACATTTACAGTTAGAGACTTGTAAAGTGAGGTTGGTTTTGTGGTGTTTTTTTCCCCTTTTTCATGCTTTGTTGTGATTATGATGAGAGATCCAGTGATTAAGATGACCAGAGTCATCCTATGCCAGATGGTCACACATCCTCTTGATCCACAGAGAGAAAGGATTCATCAACTGAGTGGCAGGACCACGTTTTTTAGACAATTAACGTTTTCCTTGACAGTGACATTTGGCAACTGTGCTCATGGCCAGAGCTGGAGCCTGCTTAGCCCTGCCTGCCTTCCCTCACACCTGCCTGGAGGAGCTGCCTGGGCCAGGGGTCAGTTATTAAGAAATTCACACAAAACCTCACAGATGTGGAGGAATAGAAAAGCAGAATAACAGTCAGAGGTCCCCTCGTTCTCTCAGTAGCGCACACCTTGATGTTCCCTGATATCCCACATCACCACCTGCTTCCTAATGGGCTCCAATGCCCATCTCTCAAACTGTTAGCTCCAGAATGCCTATTGAAGAACTGCAGAGATCATAGAATCATGTAATGGTTTGAATTGGAAGGGTCCTTTAATGGTAATTTTCTTCAACTCACCTTATGTGGACCACGTGTTGATTTGTCCTCTATCTAGGAAACAAATTTCAATCAGTCGATGCTGTTCTCTATATTGTGGTCATGATACTCACCATACGATGGAGTTTGGGACCTTTGAGTGGTTGCTGAAAACTTCTGTCAGTAGGATCTAGTCCCACCAGTCTTTGATTCCTGCTTGATATAATACCCCAAACCTGTTTCTCCACATTTGCAGGGATGTTATTTCAAGGATTCTTGAGACACTGGTTCTTCACTAGGAAAGCGAAGTCAATGGAGAGGCAGACTGGATCTTTTGTCAGTTCTAAAGATCCCTTTCCCTTGACCTCAGAAGTGCTGCAGGCATTTCCAGGGTGCATCCCAGCCTGCTGGTTTGTATTATTCTCCAAAGAAAGTAGAGAAAAGCAAGAGGAAGCTTCTGGCCAGAATGTCTAACAGCCCACAAAGCCAGGCCTGAGGATAGCAGAGGATCAGCAACAACAGCATCCATTTTTCCTTGCCATTGCCTAACTCACAACTGGTTAGAGGATTTTAAGAAGCCTGGATAATCCTCTGTCCCTGTTTCCAGTGTTAGGAGCTTAAAATCCTGACAAACTAAGTCCTAGTCAATGTCTTCAGAATGGATTAGGTGGAATGCTCTAGGATTTACTAGAACTCCATTAGGAATACACTAGGAATAGAGTTTATCTCTTCACAGCCTATTGGTACATTAATGCTGCTACTGCTACTACTATAAACACCAATAATCATAAATATTACAGGTTATAAAGTATCTGAAGGACACCTAAGACTGATATAAAGTGCTATGTATATTTTAGATAACACCATTCAATTTTTAATCTACTTCATGTTCACTTTCCTCAGGCATTTGTTGTTGACACTGGTTATTTTGTCACTGTAGCCCAAATTTCTCTTTGAGGCATAATTCTCTGCCTTCCTCTCCTAACTAATTTGTTTTGATTTTTAGCTTTCTAGTGGGTGGAAAATATGGCCATCAGCAACAAGTGACTCTTTTGCATGGAAGACACATGGCTCTCTTTTTTTTTTTTTTTCTGTAAGACCACTTTGGTGCCTAAAAGTGGCTTTACTGCTCTGCTCCCAGTCCCATGATCCCAGAGAATTTGATCAAGTCTCTCAGTGGTTTCTCTACCACCAGGAAGTCCTTTTATTATGCTGCTCATAGCTCCCACAGGGCTGTTTCTCGAGCTGGAAAGCAATAAGGCTTTAAGGTCTTTCCATCGACTCTGTTATCTTGCTGCCCTACCCAATTCAGGACGTGAGCTGAGTGCTGCAGTATTCCCAAACTGCCATGGTCTCTAATCCAGAGCCCTTCCCAAAGGCTGTGGAGCCAGGTGTGAGGCATCTTTATGTCCCCGGGCTGCTGCACAGTAGTCTTGCTGGAGCTGGCAGGCTGGCCTGGACTATAAGTGTGCTCTGAGAGGCAGGCAATTCAGAAACTCAGGAGCCACTTCTCTGTGTGCTGGCCACAATTCCTGCTTCCCCTGCCAATGTGCTTATGGTTTGGCATTTGTAGACACACCACAGCTGTCCAGTTGATAAACTGACACACTCTGGGTGGCCCTCATCTCTTGAGATTTTACAACTGCTGTTTGCTCCACCAGACAAGAATTGAAGTCTTCCAAACTCTCCCACAGAGACTTTCCTGGTACTCTGGTGTCAAGTTCAGAACAAGAATCTGGAGCAGACTTTTTATTCCTAGTATCACTTGTTTTCATACAGTGCTGCTCTCCTTCAGCTAGCCAGTGCCTGTGATGCACACGTGTTTCTGTTCACTGGTTCGTCCTGCTCAGCAGAAGTCAGAAGTTATTTACAGAACCTTGCAATCCATTAGTCCTGTACCCTTGAAGGAAAAAGGTCTGTGTATGCACAGTGAAATTCAGGATTACAGCTCAAATGCAGTGCTGTGCAGGTACATTTATATGACCCTTGTGCCCCTTTCTGTTGTTTCCTTCATGCTCATTGTCCAGGTTAAAGAAAGATGTATTACCTACTCATGTACAGTAAAATAACATTGAAAAATGCCATATGTGTAGCAGTGTTCTTGAGAAATACAACTGCATCTAATGTGAATTCTGTAGTAGCTTTCAGGGAGTGGTATGTGTCCTTCATAAAACTTTTGCTTTGCTCACGTATCATGTGGCTACTTCATCTAGTAAAAAAGGAAGGAAAAAAATAACACCAACAGGAGGTGATGTTTCAAGCATGGGGAAATGGAATAGTTTTAATTTTTAGTCGCCACCATCAAACTCTTGTGAGGCTGGTTCTTTTCCAGCTCCACATTATGGCATTCAGGTAGCAGTGAAATGCACTTACAGATAATTCTCATTTAATGCCAATTGCTACTATGGTGGAACAACTTTTGGATTGCAGACAGGAGAGGTATTCATTTCCTTTTGCGCTCTGCAGTAGATTCATTGAAATGTGTTAGCTCAGCTGTGTGCAGATATGCTGATGTAATCAAGCCAGGTGCACACACAGGATTTTCTAAGAGGAGGTGGAGATGAGTCTGGAACACTGAGGAGCTGGAGAACTGTACAGGATGTTTAAAGGTCACAAGGATGCTTAACATTTTGTATCAGACATGTGAGGTAGAAAAATAGCACAGGGGTAGAGTCTTTAATGCACTAAATGGCAAAAAGGGAACCAGTTGGGCATTTCAAGGTCCAGAATTCCAGAATATGTATGGTGCAAGGGAGAGAGGAGGGGACTGTGCTTTGAGTTTTGATAGAAAGGGTTGAAGAAGCTGGGATTATTATAGGAAAGGCAGGGTATGGAGTAAGGATTATTTAGGGAACATTTTACTATGCCACTTGAACCCAACCAGACTTTTCGGTAGGCAAATACTTGTTTCAAGCAAAACAGACACAGAAGCAGCTCTTATAAAATGTATAAGATGGGTTTTTTTTTCAGTCGTCCAAATACTGCATTCTAGTTCAGCTTGTTGATTTTTAAGAGAATGTCTTTCTTTGTCTTCCCAGGAGCAGAGAGAGAGATGGGACAAGGGTGTACAAGAGGACAGGCAGATAAACAAGGCTGAGTTTGTAGAGAAAGCTTTCCAGATTGATTCTTGTCACCAGAGACTTGTACACCATTAAAATTCTTAGATATCTTCTCAGATTGTATAAGTGAAAAAGACATTACATAAACTGCCAGCATTCTTCTCCTTTTTCACTTTGAGAACCACCCTTGTGAGACAATTGTAAGGAATTTAGTGGGGTTGGCTCTAATAAGTTTCTGTGAATAGTACTCTAAAAATATAGACACAAGAGGAAGCAGTGTTTGGTTTTTTTGGTTTTGTTTTTTAACAGTTACAGAATTCTACAAAAAGGATACAATCCTTTTAAAAAGCTTTGTAGGTTACTGTGAGAAACTTTTCCGTTTTCCACAGTAAAACAGTAAAACCTTTTCAGTTTTATTGTTCCACCTTCAGTACAAAGGAGGCGCTGGCAGGTATTTTCAGTGGAACTGAGTACATACTTTCAGTTCTCACAAAATCCCAGCTGGATTATGTGTTTAATCCACAAAACTTCCTGCGACCTGATAACTGCAGGTTGTTTCGGTTTTCCATTCTTAAAGAGTTCACCACTTTGACAGGGATTGTTATTGCACCCCTACAAGAAATGGCATGCTGCTGCAGCCCCAGAAAGCCTGCATGTCCAGCTACAAATTCACTGGAAGAGTAGTTGAACAAGGAAGTCATGTCCCTCCATGCTGGTCATCAAGGGTGGCCATGACAAATGATTATCACCTCTGGCCACCTCAAGCAATAACTCTGTGTTCACCCTTCCTTCTAGATCACAGCTGCTATCTCTTAATATTAGTGGTATTATCCCGTAATCTGGGAGGGAAAAAAACATGTTTCTTTCTAGTTTCGGTAAAAGTTTTGTGAGCCATGAAATCTTGCATGAAATTCAAATCCAGTTATTTTAGTTTCCAGGTTATATGGAGGTCTGAGGTCAGTTTCTCACAAAGAACTGGGATGCAGGGCAGTGTGTGGTCTCACACAGAGTTCTGGCACTGGGTCACACAGGGAAGCCCTGGCTCATACCTGTCCCTCTTCAGCTCTCTTGTTCCCCCATGGGGTTGCTCAAAATGAACTGACTTATGCAATGAAAGCTGGCCGAGGTCTCTGTTGGTAAATCCACTATTACAGGCCTTTGCATAATAATTCCGGGACTGGTCATTCTCTCCATCTTCCAAGAAATTTGATAGCTAAAGATTATGACACCTCTGCAGAGTGACTTTTCCAGAGCAGTGACCATTCCCTGTGAAATTCTCTTCTTCTGTTACTGCATGTCTCCAGTCACATTGGAAACTATTTCTTCTCTACTTTTCTACCTGCATCAGTTTAGTATTACTAATGTTGTTTCCAAGGTCAAATCTATAGCAGTATTCATTTTCATGAGGATCACTAGTAACATCTTAAACAAATGCCTTCATAAATGACACTTTTTGTCAAAGGTTTTTGGGGAGAACAGTACCGTAGACACATATGCACACACACTCTGCAGCTGGGAAAAAAGGCTTTTTTCAGAACTCTTCTTCATGAATATTTTTTGTGGCCAAAAACTAGAGTGGGAAAGAAAAAGATAACATCTGAGTTGGGATGACCAAAGTACATAGAGAGAACAATCTAGTCTCTTAAAACAATGCAAGAAGTTAGATTCCAGTAGTAATTCAAGGGAAGGCAGAAGGTTGGGCCAGATCCAAACATCTATGCAGTCCCAGTGACCCAAGCTATCACATGTGATATACCTCACTTCTTTATTTGCTTGTTTATTCTGAGTGACTACAAGGGCACTGGATGTGATAAAAAGTGGACAATGTCCTGAGTTCAGCTGGAGTGAGTTAGGATATTATCTTTCTGGAGCTTCTCCCTACAGTAATGATGATACCCGTTTTGGGGTTAATTTTCTGTTGAATAAGCACGTCAGGTTTTAAGGCACTGGTCCAGACTGTAAACAAGTCAGTCTCTTTGGAGCCTGCTTTGGCAGCTCTGCTGAGGTTGCTATTTGTATTAAAATATTTGCTAACCTATTCTTCATAAAACCAGGTATGTTTCCGTGAAAAAGAGAGGCAATGTTGACTGTCCTCTTGCCAGCAGCAGCAATCATATTACCTTGTTATCTCAGCTAGCCCTCCCCCATGCTGATGCCCTAAATAAGGGACTGCTGAAATTCTGACCCAGGGCTCATGACATTTCTGCTCCACACAGAGTTCTGAGTATCTGTGCAAAATTCAGTCCCACCATTTCAGTGGCACTGAGATCAGAAAAAAACCTTACTGCTGAGAGAAATCAGCTATAGAAAACCCTGGAATGAAAAATTTTAGATGAGCTAGATGTTTTCACATGTGGCTGACAAGCAATTTAAAGCACTAAGGAGAGTTCAAGAGGGAGTCAAGTGATCCACATAGATATATGGACACTGGAATAATTTGGATATATTTAGGATACAGAATAGACAAAGAATTCATCTCACCCCTGAGCTGTTTGGGGCATTTTGGACTGCGTTTTGGTTCTCAGGTTGTATTAAGTTTTCTGTAGCATGTCTGGCCCCAGCTCTAAATAGATCATTGTCACGGCTCTGTTCACATTACATGGTTGGGGAGAGGAAAGAAAACAATCTAAACAATGTAAGACCACCACAATTACTTCAATTGCTTTTATATGTTACCCATAAAATTGTGGGCATTTTTGAGACATACAAAAGGCATGGACATGGACTTAGATCTTTTAGCCTAAAGCTTTAGCCCAGTGTCTATGCCTTCCCCTTTCAATGCTCCCATTGCTGGCAGTAGTAGATCCAGGATAAAATGCAGGAAGTTCAAGATGTTCCAAGATGAAATGAGGTGTCTATAAGGAAAAAAAGAACTTGCTTCTAGGGACAGAAGGTTTCTGTCCCTTTAGTATAAATGTGCAATCTGAAGACATAGTAGGCTTTACCTGGTCAAGGGCTTATCCTTCCATTTGCCATTGGGCAAAATAGCTAGTGATAACTTTGCTTTCCTGTTCTCCATTACTTTTCTTTTGATATACAGTTCAAAGTCTAATGAAGAAATGTGAAAAATATTTGATGCTGTAGACACAAAAAAGGAGTTAATTCATGTACTCTGGTGTTTGATTTTTAAATGATGGGATATATCTATAAGGCACAGAATTTTTCTTTGAAATAGGCATGATTTTTCAAAGCTAGCCTCATTCTGCTCCCACCAAAATGACAGGTTAAGGTTTCCTTTCTCTTCAATAGGAGCAAAGATACATGATAAGAATGTTTGGTAGCATTCCCTGTCAAAGAATTAGGACTAAGCATTGCTGCTGGGCAGATCCTGAAGTGATTTATCAGCTGATGAAATTCTATGTGCATTCACTTTACTCAGTGCAGATGGATCAATTTATATCTAACTCTTTGTTCTGGGGATTCCTAGGGACTTATGATATAACTATGACAAGTACAAAGGCAAAATTAATTTTGTGGGAAGTGGTGGTATGCTTGTTACTCCAACTTATATTGTTGGAAATTCAAACAAACTATGGTATCTTTATTATGCATTTTGGAGTTTTTTGATTCTCATGTAATTATAGGCTGAGTTACTTCGATATGGATCTGATCCAACTTCTGAGTATTTTTTTGGTTTGCATACTCAGTATTAAAAATTACTTTTTTCTTTTAAAGTGACAGGCTTCCCATATTTTTCCTGTCTTTTTTTCATTAGCTTTTCTTGACAGTAGTCCAACTTAGCTGCTTTGCCACCTCTGCTGCTTCTGTCATCTCCTAATGTTGAAACTGACTCTTACAGAGGCTGTTTTTCTTATCTTTGAGTTTTCAGAATAAGGTCTGTATGTGAGGTAGTTTTGTTTTCTTCTTTCTCTGTCTTCTTTGCTGTCTCTGCTTCTTGTCTTTTGGTTTGGCTTTGGCTTTTGTCTTTCTGGTTTTTTGGCTCGGGTGTTCAGTAGTAGAGGCACAGTTATTGTGTGCTGGCTGAGAGAAAATACAAGATGGAGAAGTTGTTCCATAATTTAGTTTGATGCAAGATCTTCCATTTTAATGTTGATTTTGACCCCACCCTGACTTTGTCAAGCTGAAATTAATCCACCTGAAACTGCGCAGGGAAACTTCTATGTCAGACTACAATTTTCCAGGAAAACGTGACTGATACTAGGCAAAATATTTGGGAGATAAAAAGATATTTTACAAAGTGGGGTGATCTCACTTTTTGGAAAATTTCCTGATGTTTATTTTAAAGAAATGTCATGACTCAAAACTATCTTGACCGAGAGCTCCTAACTTGGGTTACTTTATTGTCCCTGGCAAGGATTGGTACTTTTGACTCGATTTGGAAGGTGGAGGAGGGGGAGTGTTTATAATTTAGATATTACTTACAACAACATCTACATACATTAGAAACACATCAGCTTTCCAAATACCACATTCTGGCTTGTGCATTGTTTATAAACCACAGACCCAAGAGCCTTTGTGCTGTTTGACCAGTGTGCAGCACTACACACTCCTTTGGAAGCACACAGCCAAAGGCTACCAGATGCCTGAACAGTTGCTATTATATCCATCGAGCAGGATGTGAGAAGCACTCAGTTTGAAGCATCTTCTGATCTCCACAGGAGTTTCTGCAGAGGCTGTCAACTTCTTGGGCATCCTTAGGATTGTGCTGGCTGCCTCCCTCCGCGCCTCCCAAACGTGAGGTCTCAATGAACCCTCCTCCCAGCCCACTGCTTGACTGGGAGTAGTTCCCTGTATTAACTGTGGCTTTTAAGAAGCATTTACACATTTCTCTTAAGCCCCAGAATGCTGAAATATGGACATTCTGTAACCAAGAATTGAGTCCAAGGAGAAAAGTGTAGTTGAAAGGGAATGTGGAAATGCTTGTGGACAAAAGGATAATCCTGAAATAACATCATTATCTGAACTGCTCAGGTACTGGCAAATAAACACATGAAAAGTACAGAATTAGGGCAACGTGGACCCAAACACCTTGCTAGAGAAAATGGCTTTGTTATACCTCAATTCTAGTACATTTAAAGACAACTTTCTCTGCTGTGGAAGGTCTGCACAGCCTCTAAATATTCTGGTCCATATTTCCTGGAGTCCCAAGCCTGCTTTTTTTGTGTTGTTCTGCTCTTAATAAAACTGATGTAGGTCAGGCAAGTACTTTATTAACTGGTATTACTATGGCACATACTCGGACGTCTTAGGAGTGAGTTTTGAGTGAGCTGTGATTCCACTGAAACGTGGAGGTGGCAGACTTGGCCTGCAGCTGCAGATGAGTGCCAGCAGGGCAATTCTGGTCATGGGAGCAGGAAATTCAGCAGAGGCTGCAAAACTCTCCCAAGATGGGCAAATTAGCCCTGACTAAGCTCCTTGCTGGCACAGTGAGTCAGCTACCGGTGTGCAAGCAAGGCAGCTTAGGTTAGATAAGTTTACATTGCAAAACCATTCCATCTGCCACGTAGAGAAATGTTGAAACATTTTGAAATTCCTCTAATAGCAGTACCTTTATTCATTATGAGTCTGGGAAATTGTACCACCTAGTAAAACCATAGTCCAGACTTATTCAGTGTGTAAATAGTCACAGTAATTAATTCAATCTAGTGCAATCAATTCCATTTCCAAAAAAAGGAGACCACACACCTCCAAGATACCAGTTTGAATGCTTCTCTTTTGAACATCCCAGTGGTCAGGGGAAAGTAGTGAAGCTGAAATGCTTCTTTCTGAAATCCTCTCTAGAGCAGTGCACTGATAAGGAAAAGTCCTCCTGTTGTGGCACGCATTTTGCTATTTTGGACCCAAGACCTCTGTTCCACTCTGAAGCAATGATAAACAAATTTATTACATTAGTGAAATGGGCAATTGCTGCCTCTTCAGTAGAGACCTTGTGTACTCCAGTGATTAGATTTGGAATAAGTTGTCCAAGCAAAAGATAAATAGAGCTAATAAATTTAAGTGCATCTTCTGAGAAGCATGAACTACCTTTTGCCCTGGGAGGGGGAAATTTTGACTGGTTAATATTTTCTAGAACACTATATTTCCTTCAAGAAGAGCACTTCCTTCGAAATCAGTCTCAACTGTGTTTGCTGTCTGATTCAAGCAATAACAGAAACACTTTGGGGATAAAGGATCATTTTCTAGAGAATGCTTTGGTAAAATGAGGGGTCTTTAGCCAAATACGACAATAGTCAACATAGTTCCTTGTGTACTTCACAGTTAAGTAATCTTACTGAAAGTTCAAAGGATTGGATTAAATTCCTCTTGGATTTCCTGTGATAATCTCAGTTGGATCATCTGCTCCTACATGCTAGAGTTCAACAATGTCTGAATCAGTTAAGGAAAAATGACGTTTATTAGACACAACTTTCTTTTGCAAACCTTCCTCATCTGATTGGGACAATGTATGCTATTTAAAGGGCTGTGCCACAACTAATGAGAATTTTGCATAGATAACCAAAAAATTATGTCAGATGGGAAATAATGAACTCCATTAGCTCTTTACAATAAAATATATTTTTTTTAAAAGTGTTTTTGGACTAGGTTTCTGCCTCTCCATGCGCTACAGTCCATTTAATTTATACTGCAAATTCTGGGGAGGTTTTAGCAAAGGCTAAATAAATCCTGCATCCTAAATTCATTACTGCATGAGAAGTAGTTTGGTGAACTTTAAAGATCAGAGTCCTTCAATATAGACTTGTATTTAGAAGATGTGGTTTGTGGGTATTGAAGGATAAAACATCAATCAAAAGGACAGATACTTCTTTTGCACAGAAGAATTATTCTTTGAATTTGTTCTTTGTGTAAGTATTGGCAACACCCATTGGTTATTTTTCAGGACATCTACACTTTGGGAAGGATGCTTATATGTTTGTTGTGTTAAAATCTAAGTAATCTAATCTCAACTAATAGAGACTAACATAACACCACAGATATTAAATTTACTCAGCTAATTATCTCTTCTGATCTCTGTGAAGTAATTGAAAATTCTTCTGTCAACTTCAGAGGACCAGGTTTTGCTCTTTTAAGTGTTCAAACAGCTATATTTAGGAATTTTGATGCTGGTGAGTGCTTTGAATTCATGTGATAACAGAAGTTCATAATGCGTTGTTCTATGTGGTGCGAATGCATATGTTGTTATTTTGTTTGGTTTAATCTACTTTTATAGAGTACTTGAGGAGAAATAAATTTGTATAGTTTAGTCTTTAAGTTAAATGACTGTAGTGACCTCTTTTGGCCTAGATCTTAGTTTCTCTATTTCTTATGCAGAATTTCTCCTGCAAAGATTTACCTCTATGACAGAGGCAAAGTTGCTAATTGTGCCTATTAATAAATATGTATTTTGCTTGAGCAAGGTTAAATGACTGATAGTGATCTGTACCATGAACAAATACAAGTATGGAAGGAAGTTTGTGCTGCCTTCCCTGAAAGAATGCCTTTGCAATTTTTATAGGACTCATCCAAAACTCAATAAGAGAACCCTTCAGTCCTGTTAGAGAGGCAGAAACGTTTCCAAGAAAAAAAGAAAATTTGAAAATCTGCATTTTCAGCAGTGATTATTACTGGTTATTCCTCAGTTTCAATGTTCATAAACTGAGAATTCAAAGGAAAATTTGGAAGAAAATCCAATGAAAAGGGGCCCCAGCTTTCTGCTTTTCAGACTCCTCTTTTGAAGCGCCTCCACCCAGGCAACTGAAGCACCAGTCATTTTAGAACTCTCAATCTCATTCTTCTCTTTTCCTCATCTTTTTCTCTTTTCCTCTTCTCTTTTCTATTAAGGTCAAATCCTGCTTCTCCTGATGCCAATAATAAAGCTCCCATTGATTTCAACATCAGCAGGAAATATGCAGTTTGTTATTTACCACAACCACCACAATGAACCTCTGGGAAGAATTCATTTATATTCATTCCAACAATGCCATGAAAAATGGGCCCTTGCTATTTTATCACATCCAAACTGTTGCTCTAACTCTAACATCCTAGCTGTTGCTAACAAGTCAGTGATGATTTGTAAACCAACAATTTATGGTAACCACATTCCATCCCCATTATGATGTGTGGTTTGGAAATGGAAAAGTAATCAAGACCTCCTGTTAAGAGACTTTATTTCAGTTGAGGGTTTCTGTAAATAAAAGCATTTTGAAAGGATCATTGCTATATGATTCTAACTCCAAATTGTTCATTTGATCTAGGTCCCATCTATGCTCCAAATTCCTGCCAGGCTCTGTCTGTCAGGAGTGTGAGATCCCCAACAGTGGCATGAACATACTGGCAAAACTGTTTTTATCAGTACAAGTATTTTCACTCAACTGGATAGTTTCACTAGACTGGAACAGCAGTTCCATTTCTTGGAGACAGCTATGTCCGTTCCTTGGAATACTTTGTAATACTTTATCAGCACCCTATAAGGGTACTCTGACATAAATAAAAGCCTCCTGCTACAGTTACAGTAAGAGATGAAGGACTGTAGTCAGACCCATGGTATGTAGTGATGCCCTGGGGAACAAAGAGCCTGCGTAGTTTGTGCAACACTTTGTCTTGGTTGTAAGGATTGTGGGCAGTCACTATGACACTGAGGAGGACTTTCCAGCACTTTGATGAGAGACCACCTAGAATTACTGGTAAATAAACTCAAACAAGGGAATTTTGTTCCAATACTAGGTTCTGGTACGAGCCAGGTTGAAAACCTTCTTTTGATCTATTTGGTACTACCACACCACGTCTTCTCAACCCTGTGCAGGAAGCCCAGCAGCATGGCTTTGAGGATAGAGACTTTATTGGGTGACCTGCTGAAAGAGAGAGCAATTTAGGCAGTCTAGAGAGTGGCCTACTAATCTGCCCTAACTATTATGTGATATGATGATAGAGACCACACTAATTATGAGATATTCTCTTCCCACCTCTTCCTCTCCAGGAAATATCACTCTTTGATTAGATTACATATCTCAGAATTGAGCACAATTCACAGGGGTAGAATGTCACCTCATAGGGTTACTCTGATTTTCTATTGAACAAAAGACTGACTACAAAAAATCACTATCACTCTTAAAATTTACTTTTATTTTGTGACCTAATTCTATGAAGAAGATTTAGAATGTATGAACCTTCAGAGGGTGTTCATTGCCTTGGCTATATTTTATTAATTATATGAAAATGAATAGCTATTTAGTTATTAAGTAGCTTTCTAAGTAGTTATCTCTGTAACATTAAGGGGAGTTACATGTTTTAAAGGGAAGTTTACCTCATGTAGTACAGCAGACTGAAAAATAAGACACAAATCCTGGCAGGAGAGCTTGTTCACCATCAGAAACTAAGCATAGGTCCATGATAAAATGGATTCATGGGCTTAGCTCTGGTTTAATGCGTTTCTCCCCACTCCTGACTCGCTGCTATAAGTAGAATGTCTGCTTGTTTGTGATGGCACACAAATGCAGTTCGTGAATCTGCATTGGACTGCTGGAATTTGGTTGAGGAAAAGCAGTTTGTATCATGGAGGGAATAATGGCAAAGTAGTTTCCTGATCTGTCATAGTTATGCTGCCACGTGTGGTATGTAGCAACAAATGGTGGAAGATCAGAGAAGGTTTTAGATAGGTCTGTCTGAAACCAGTAGTAGTGCCAAGGACAGAACTGTCACTTAAACTAGTTTTAGAAAAGAGCTCAAATATTTCACTAGAGAGATGCCCAAGTTATTGTCCTACAAGCTGCTGGACATGGGTTCTGGTGGGCCTTGAAAAGACAAGCTGTCACACTCTGCAACCACTAGAGTGTGATGATAGGGACCACTGCAGCCCAGACTGGTTCATCCCCCCGGAGCAGCATTTGATAATATCTGGCCTCCCCAGCTCTGGAAACAAGTCAAAATCTCCAAGCTGGATTTTATCCCTATCACTCATTCTTTCCACACAGCCCTTTGGGGCATGGAATAGATATCTCTTCTTTATTCTCAAATATTTATTCTTACAGATGTATCAGGCCTTTGGCCTAATATATCACGCTGTTCTTTAATTAGAAAGTTAGTGAAAAGGAAGAAAATTACCCACATTTTTCCAGCAGCAGGAGTGTCAGGTAGGAGGGCAGGAGCCCAGCCAAGCCCCGTGTTTACATTAATCTGATGCTGCGCTACCACCTTGTGGGCAGAAGGTAAATAGCGCTGGGCAGAAGGGAAATGAAATAAATAAATAGCTCTGGGCAGAAGGGAAAGAGCGCTGATCCGCCTCACGCAGGCACCGGGAGCTGCGGGACAAAGGCGGCGCTGGCCGGGCAGGGACCGTGGGCTGAGGACGGCACCGTCTGAATCCTCCAGGCTGAGACGGTTCGGGATCTGGGCAGCCAAGAGAAGCCGAGCAGATTGTGAAAATCTGCTGGAGCTCTGAAGTGTGATAGCAGGTGAAGGGTACCCTACAAAGAGATGTGACAGTATGGTTTTCCTGTAGGATATAAAGAGAAGCAAGTAGGATGAAATCATGTTCCTATTATACTAGAGTACCAATGCCTTTATATAAAGTAACTCTTCTGATCTGCCTGCTCTTAACCACAGTCCTCAGAGCTACTTATAAGTTCCTTGACTGGCTTCCACCTGCTAACTCCGACTGATAAGTCCCTTGGCAGTGTGTTGCCTTGGCATACCAACACCTCCATAGTCTTCTCTCCACATTCCAGTATTGCTACAGCTCTCTTGAAATTCAGTGCTGTGCTTCAGGGAAGAATAGAAATAAGAAAGCCACCTAAAAGTCAAGTTACTGAATATGTTTTTATTAAGAATATTATTAGTAGCCTCTTCATCTCTTCAGGATTTAGTACCCCATGTCACTTAACAGACTTCAAGAGAGTATGTATTCAAAACACTATCTTCCTTTTCTCTAAAACTGAAGCAATCTCCCTGACGTCCGAGACTCTGAACAATCAGATGTGCTGTCTGATGTGCCTCCTCACACATAACTACAGAGGGATTTAAAAAACAAGTGTTTCTCTGACATCTGTTACATGCCAAAGACTTCCATGGAATTATTCAAGGAACGATTTGACTGGCGCTTAGTGCTCTGCTGTGGTTGTTGTGGGGACAGCTGGTCAAAGGTTGAATCTTGGAGGTCTTTACCAACCTTAATGATTCTATGACTCTGTGATTGGCTGAAGGTAAAAGCCTTTGGGGAACTGAGCCTCCTGTTAGTCAACAGGCCAGAGTTCCAGGTGTATACTGATGCCAGGTTGTGGGGTGGGATGCGATGCAAAATCTTACTGAGGGTTTCCACATGCAGAGAATATGTCCAATAAATCCAGTTAACTTGATGTTACAGAACAAGCCTTTCTCAATTGCTCTTCATTTAGAGCAGTCCTCTTCACATGGTAAATTAGATGTCTGCTAGAGTGAACATGTGCCCTTGGGTCTCTAACATGACACAGGTTGCCTTAGTGGAAGGTGGTAGAATTCTTTCTGCTTTCCTTCTCTCTCACCTCCTCCATCCACTACATTTTCATAAACAGTTTGAGCATTTAATCCAATATTGCCTCTTCCAAGCTCAAGGATGATCCTGACAGACAGGAAGCCAAAGAAAGATGAGATGAGGCCTGCATGGATAAAACGGGAGCTCTAGACAAACCTCGAACACAAAAAACCCCCCAAAAACAAAAAACATGCAAGAGGTGAAATTAGTTTCAGATCTCCCATAAGGAATACAGATATTATATCATGCAAGGATGAGGTTAGGAAAATGAAAGCCCAGCTGGGGTTGAATCTAGTGAGGGATATAAAGGAAAACAGGAAGGAGCTCTACAAGTGTATTTACAGGAAAAGAGAAAAAAAGTGGGGGGGAGTGGAATGTAGGCTTGCTGTTGAATGAGACCATGGAAAAGACTGATGTGTTCTTGGCTGGAGATATGGGACAACCAGAATCTTGGTGAAACAGTGCACCTGATGATGATTAGCCCCAGGCGACTGTACAGACCAAGGAGATCCACCAGCTGCAAAGTGTCTCGGCAGAAAGGGCTTGATGGACTGCCAGTGCTGGTGGACAACAAATTGACTATGAGCCAGGAATCTGCCCTTGAAGCAAAGGTGGCCAACAGCATCCTGGATGGCATGAAGAAGACCATTGCTGGCAAATGGAGTCAGGTGAACTTTCCTTTGTGCTCACCAGTGTTGAAACCATGTCTGGAGTGCTGCAGCCACAAGGATAAGGACAAAAACATACAGGAGTGAGTCTAATGAAGGAACACGAAGATTTGAAGGAACATGAAGATTATCCATGGATTGGGGCATGTGGCATACAGGAAGACACCGAGAAAGCTGCAATCGTTTCTAGCCTGGGAAAGGGAAGGCTCAGCGGGATCTGAACAATCTGTATAAATACCTGATGGAGACAGTAAAGAGGGTAGATACCCTTCTCAGCAGTATCCTGTGAAAAGAGTCAAGACAATGGGCACAAAACCAAATAAGTGAAATTCCTTTCAAATTTTAAAAGCCTTTTTTTTTTTGTTAATATTGTGAATGGTCAAATGCTAAAACAGGCTTCCCTGAGAGTTTGTGTAGTGTCTATCCTTGGAGATATTCGATACCTGGCTAGATTAGACACAATACTGAGCAACATACTCTAGTTGTCCCTCTCTGAGTAGGGTGTTGGAGTACAAAATCTCCAGAGGTTGCTTCCAAACTCTGTGATTCTGTACAGTAACACATTTATTATTCCAGGCACATTTCTGATAGGACCAATGCTTCTATGTACAACATTTTTTTCCCTTTTTGGTAGAGAAGAAAAACATTTCTGTCTTTTGATTCTACTTTCAGAATAACACAGTTATGGTGGGATTTAAGTGAGTCCTCATGCTCTCTTCAGCAGTTTACTCTGCCCTACTTCTCCTGTTGCCCAAGGAAACTTATTGAAGCATCACAGCTCATCTTTATCCCCAGCTTCTGTCTTACAAGGACATGTAAGAGACCTAAGAATATATTATCTTTTCATGTAGCATAAGCACAGGATATGCCTGAGGCATGAAGAGCAGTACGTGCACTGCAGGCACTCTTCCACTCCATCTCTGTGTGACAGTGGCCCTTTAATACAGGAACAGATCACACATCCCTTACTCTGCTTCAAGCACAGCAAAATTGCTGCTCAGGACCACCATGCATCCAGGACTCTCTCCCATTTTTCCCCACCTGCTGTGCTTTTGGTTTTCTCTTCCACTGACCAATAGTGTGAAATAGCAGAGCTACTGTGGAGTAACAGGTTGTGTACTACATATCTTGAAGATGTGCTAATTTCATCTCTCAAGATCTTGTTAGTGAAAGATTTTCATGTCATGCTCAAAATAACTCCTTTGCTGAGGGTGGAAGTCTGTTAATGTGACAAACGCTGAACCTGTTTCTCTGGAGAGAAATTGCTAGCAGAAGACTGTGATGGTGTTGTAGGAGGAATTCAGAGCAAAACAGTTCTTGATGGTTTTTGTTGGTGCCCTCAGCTACATGAGTACCTTCTTCCTCATATCAGTGCTGCTCCTTATGTAAAAAAATATTTCCTCTCGCTCTATGTTTCCTAAATGATACAATTTATCCTTCTCTGTGTTGCACACAAATATAAACAGGATTTCACAATCTCAGATCTGTTATATTAGAAAGCAAAATACCTGAACTTCCTCGCCTGGATTCTCAGGCAACATAGTACACCATATAGCATAGCCTACAACAGCTCTTCTGAAATTCTGTTGGAATACCACTTTTTATCAGCTTAATACAGAACGAAGCCATCAGTACTAATCATATGGGGGCCCACAGCCCTCTGTAATAGTTTTAGTGTCTTTAGCTGTTAGTCAACACTAAGGCTTTGGTAAATTTCTTGAATGTGAGGAAGAATTTACCTAAGTTCATCAGGAAATTCTTTGTAGAATCCATATTTTCCATTTAAGCAGTAGAGAGTGATGTGTTCTCTAGCTTTCTGTATAATGACATCATTACTTCTTTACTTTATGTTTTCAGTCTAGACAAATAGAGATGTCAAGGCAATAGGAAGTCAATTTTCCCCATGAATTTTTTTTCATAATCTATCTTTAGTTCAATTTAACCAAGTAATATCAGTACAGAAATTAATGATGTATCACAAAGTACAGAGAAATTGCCCAGGCAGCCAATATAGTCAGAAAGCCAGTACCACATTAGTGATGGGGTGGGATTATTCCCAAACTGTGTATGCACATGACAGCAATATTGGATGATACATTTGTAACAGAAAACCCACTCTGGTGACCTTTAATTTGTTTTCTGCCCAAGGATAAAGATTACAATTGCAGGAAAGTTACTAAGCAACAGTGGCTAGCAAGTTTCATTTACAGCACTCCTTCCTCCTCAACCTCCCTGCAGCTCACACAGTATTTCACAAAGGGGCTAAACCTCAGATTCAGTTGCAAAGCCTGCCTTTGTAGGACACTAGAGACACAGGAATCGAGTTAAATCATTTTGTTTACTCAAATTTAAACCAAGAAATATGAACTAATTCAAGAGTCAGAACCAAATTGAAATGTCTGAAGTACAAGAATTAAACTCTGTACAAAATTCATATAATCATCCAACACACATTCCATTTCTAACCCATCAGTTTTGGGATTCATTCAGGAAATACTTAAAAACAGGCCTTTCTTCCTTTTTTCCTTATTTCTTTTCTTTTTTAATTTTACAGGTTCTATTGAGACTGCTCCTTACAGCCTTGTACAAAATACGATCATCTGTCATCTTGTCAGATGTTATTGAAAGACAGCATTTGTTAATTAACAGATTAATAGATATTTTCCTTCTATGAATTAATTTTAATTGTCTGTTTATATCAGAGTATCTAAAGTGTGCCAGTCTACCACTTCAAAAAATATTCCATAATTCTGACAGTTGGGGTTTTTTTTCTCTGTCAGTAAACATAATAGGAAAGTACTAAATCTGCACAGTGATATGACTGTGAATGGATCCTCTATTTTTACTTCTACATTTTAGCTATTAGCCTGCTCAACAGAAATTTAGCTGTTGATTCTGAATCTGCAAGTGAGATGAAACTGGCTTCACTAAATTCAGCAGTACCTGCTGTTTCATTGCACGCCATGCCCAAACTCCACAACTCCACAACTTCAGCAACAGCTGAAATAGAACACACCATTGTAAACAGTATCCAAAATTGTTTTAAGGCAGGATTCTTCTACTTACTGTACCTGACAAGTGTTAGATACTATGTTTTATATTTATGTTTAAATCTATCACAGTTAATGTTGTGAAAGATTATCTTGAAGATTAACACCACTGGTTGTGGATGGGAGTAGAGATTTGTTTTGGATACATCAGATAGTAGCTGTTACCTTCTTTACCCAAATGTAACCATTTTGCCAGGTCTTAATTGCCTTCATCAAGGGCCAGGTTTAAGAATGTCCGTGTGTTGCTCAGGTTCCACCCAAAACCCTGGGAAAATAATCTTGAACTTTCTTGTGTTCAATGAGCTAATTCCCCCCATTTGCAAGCACAAATCAAAGGGATCAATAAAAAACATTTTAAACTAAATAAAAAAGCTCTTGACAAAATGGTTAAACAGGGTAAAAGGGAGCACCTAGCATACAGTTACAGGAACAATAATTTTGCAGTCTTCTGAGAGGGCAGTGCTTGGCCAGCTGCTTGCTTTTGCCTTCCAAAGGCAGCCTTCACTCAAAATTTAGGACTCCTGTGTCTTGCAAGGCAGCAAGGCCTTGTCAGCTTCAATTTTCACAGAACTGTAGAATCAAAGAATTGTTAAGGTTGGAAGAGACCTTCAAGATCATCCAGTCCCACTGCCCACTCAGCACTACCACTGTAACTCCTGAATGATTAAGCCACATCCCCCAGTGCCAGATCCAGATATTTCTTGAACACCTCCAGGAACGGTGACTCCATCACCTTCCTGGGCAACCTGTTTCAATGCCTGACCATCCTAGCAGAGAATAAATTTTTTAGATATCTAGTCTGAATCTTCCCTGAAGGTCATTTCTTCTTGTCCTCTCACTGCAGGCACAGCAGAAGAGACTGATCCCCACCTCCCTACAGCCTCCCGTCAGGGAGTTGTGATGAGGTTCTCCCAAGCCTCCTCTTCTTCATGCTAAACAAACCCATCTCCCTTAGCTGTTCCTCATAAGATGTTTTCTAGACCCTTCACAAGACTTGTTGCCCTTATTTGGTGTGCTGTTTTCCACCACATAAAAAACTATTTTCTAAAGATCTCTTTTTCTGTTCTCTATCTTTTATATCATGTGTTCAAAGTTAAATGACTTAGATAAGGCTAACATTCCTCAGTCTGGTTTAAAACATCTGAAATTACTTTGATTCCTCCATGCTCTCACAGGTACAGAATTTCTTCCTTTATACCACAAAGCTCCCGTTCAGACAAAAATGTTTCTCAGATATAATGAAACAGCCTATACAAAGCAAACATGTTTCAGGCATATCTACTGGTCCTTTCTGTTCCTCATGCCTTTGCTCTGCCAGTTGTCAGCCTTTCTGGTCCTTTTCTAGTCTGTCTTTCTTTCCCCTGGGGAATTTGTGTGGTGGGAGAGGGTGCCAGAGATTTGCTTTCACTTTGGGCCTCAGCCACCAGCTTTACCCAAACCTAATGTATATTTAATATGATACAGCCAATAACCCTTTCTGCCAACCTCTGATCATGTGCCAGCTGAAGAATGCTGCAAAGTAATGTCTTCTGACTAAATCTGAAAGCCCACATATAAACTCCTGATTAGTGGTGGGTGAGATTACTGGGGCTGTGTGTATGTACCCCTCTGTTTCTGTGCCAACTGGAATTTCTCCATACTGTAAGATATCTATGGAAGCAGGCTCCAGAGAACCTTCTGGTTTTGCAGTAGGTGCGTAAGGCAAAGCTGCTGCAGGGTTTTTCCTGGGAGCTTCATTTCCTGACTCAAAAAGTCGGGTAACACTTCTGTGCACGGTTAATTGGTGGTCATGATTCACTGGGGGAGTTATGGCGTTTCAGTGATGGCTGCAAGGAGATCTTCATGCATGAAGTGTACATGGAATTTAATGATGTAGGTTTCTTTGAGAGTACACTACCTTTTCCATGGAAGCTTGATTTGTTTTCTTCTTTCTTCATCGATCAGCAGAGACAAAGAAGACTGAGAGTAATGAAGTTTCTTTACTTGGAAGGTCTTTTTTCTTTTGTTTTTTTCCCTACTCACCCCTCCTTCATCTCACCCCTCCCACCTCAGCATTTCTTAGTGGTAAAGAAAGGTTTATATTCACCAGGTAGTACAAAGATCAAAATGTTAAGGGAACCAGAGGGAAGTGATTGAGAAGGTCTTTCTGAGGATGACAGCTCTGCCTTGTAATACAATACTATTTCTCATGGGAGTGGGTGGGAGGCCAGCCTAAATTTCCTCTTGCTGTCCTGCCAAATTCCCCAAATTGCATAACTGTGTATTCTCCTTACACAGTGGTACCCTTGGCATCACTAGCAAATCTGCAGGGAAGCAGTGAAGCAGCTGGAGACTTGAAGGTGGACCAAAATTGGTAGAGGACAGACTTGGTTAGCCAAAAAACAAAACAAACCCGAACCCACAAACTGAATTTACTAACTCTCCCATGTATAACCGAACAGCACAATACAGATTTAATAACATACACTATTTTCTTCTAAATGCACTCCATCTAGGAAAAATAAGTTTATCGGGATAAGCAGAGGGCCCATGGGGAGTTCATCAGTTCAGTTTCAAGTCACAAGATGTGTTTTACTTGGCTTTGGAACCTTTTTGTGCAAGATTAATATGAAACTGCTGAAATGCAAACTGACAAAAAGACATATTTTTACTGGTTGGTGCTTTTCCCTATGTGCCATTATTTTCATCAGGAGGCCCCATCGCTGCCTTTCCCATCACTGCTGCCTTAGACTGACAGGAGGATGAGGTACTTGTTGGCTTCTGTGAGGAAATGAAAGAATGACTATTGGAAGAGCAGAATGACCACTGTAACTCATAAGGATGTAACCCTGATGGCTTTAGTTTTGTCACTACACCGAATCAAAAGAAAAGAATTTGGACCTTCTTGGAGGGGAGTGTCAAGCACGGCTAGTCTGGTGTAGGTTCTGCCTGAGCAAGCAGGGCAAGATTTACCTACTTTGGAAAAATATTTATGCATCTTAAAAGTTCAGGTAGCCAAATCCATTACTTTTGCAGCTTCACCAAGTTTCACTGCAGCCTACCCTAGCCCTGTATGCCAGCTGACTACCACTAAAGCAAGGAAAAAGCAAGTACACCCACAGTGGTTTTGATAATCTTGCTCTTATTGCCTGTGTGCAGCACCTTAAACAGGCTCAGTGCTGTCACTGGGATTGCTTGAGAGGTTGGGTACTATTCAGCATGTGTAAGGGTAGGAGTATCTGGCTCCAAAATGGTTTCTTTTTCTCTCCTTGCTACAGGATCTGGAAAAGACAAGGGTGTGTGGGCGGGCCTGGAGTCCCTCCAAAGAAAGTGTGAGGCCTTGGGCAAAACAAATCCATCAGGTCTCTCATTTCTTCCAAATATAGGTCTGTTCTGAGTAATAGCCAAACTCAAGTCTAAATTCCACATTGAACCATTTCAGAGGGAATACATGAAAAAGACCCTATGGCCCAGAGAGTCCGTCTATAGAAAATATTTTGATAGCTCTTCCGCTCTGGCATTATCTTCCACTTAAAAAGAAAGAAAAGGAAAACACACAGAATTGGAGCACATGATTCAATTTTCACTGAAAAAGAACTGATTGATGAAAATAATACTTCTGAAAACAATATGTTGTGAGCTATCAAATATTTTTGCCTATGCACCAATTGGCAGGAAGCAGACAGATAAATTATTACAATATGTAAGAAAACAAATTGCTCTGAGGAGGAATGGTATTTGTGTGTGTCTGTTTATGAGCAGGATAAGTAGAATTAAACCCATAAAAGCATGCTGAGAGATCATCTTCCATCACAGCAGAAATGTACTGGAAGCAAAGGAACTCACTTCAGCTCTGTCCCTGGCTGAATTTCTAGCAAAACATGGTTTATGATATGCAAGTGTTCTCCTGGAGTATAATTTTTTAAAAAATTAAAATAAAAAAGGAGCTTGGGATGTTCCTGCTGTTAAGAGGAAGGGGGTCTCATAGCCATTTTTGCCAAGATACTTCCAAATTTTCAGGCATCACCACATTTTAATAAAATGGAGCACTTGCAGGAGATCCACAGATCCTGAATATTGCTGCTCATGGGAAAATTTTTGGAAGTGCTGTAGATACGAAGCTGTAAGAACCAGCATTCCATTAACTTCCAATAAGACAGTTTCTATAGAGCCTGACAAGTGGAAAAATCACAGGGAGGTAAAGTCTGTATGAAATAACAGCCTCTGTGGTGACTGTCTGTGTACGTGTTTGTATCCCACAGCGAGGAGTTCAGGCAGAGATGGTAATTAATTTCCCGATAAATCCTTTTCCATCAAGAGCCAAACCAACTCACATTTTCCTCAGAGCTCAGATCCTGTACACTGGCAGGTGGTAG
Organism: Sturnus vulgaris; assembly: GCF_052056855.1. Lineage (NCBI taxonomy): Eukaryota > Metazoa > Chordata > Aves > Passeriformes > Sturnidae > Sturnus > Sturnus vulgaris. The sequence continues at coordinate 34,505,075 of NC_142247.1, read as the reverse complement.
GTAGCACTGGACAAAGCAGCCATGTGCTAAATACAATTTTGAATAAATAAGCAGAGCTTCTAAGTGGCACAGGATAAATTTACCTTTACATTTGTTGATAATTATCACCCATTTTGAGCCATGAGATCCACATTTTCCTGACTTATGCCATGCCTGTAACCTGCATCGACCACATCTGCTTGCACTGCTGCTAAGAGGAGAGGGAACCCTTCTTGTCTGGTGCATCATATTATTTTCCTGAACTATCCTCTATTTGTACATTGTAGAGGAAGGAAGGGGACACAAACAACATGAAAGTCTGGAATAGGCAATAATAAGACTGATTCTGGGAAACATGACCTGTGGAACATAAATAAATTTCAGGCACATCTCAGGATCTGGAGAGGGAGACAAATTGCAGAACATACCAGATATTTTTTCCATAATAAGGCTATACAGCTGCTAGTGGTTGATCTTAGATTTTCCACTAGGTGTTCCATAAATTTGGCCTTTTGATCACTATTATAATCATCATGACATCAAAAAGAGGCAAAGATTTCTAATAGTATCCAGGGGAATCTGAATTTCATGAAAAAAAGCAATGGAAGCCTATTTGCTAAACGGCTTTTTACAAACCTTTCCTTACACAAGAATTTCCTTCCTGGAAGTTTAATTTCCCATTCAAATTAAACATCCTTGTATGTGACAGAGCCAGAGTACCTTGGAGCTTTTATTTTCTGCCTTTTCTTTCAATGAAGATACAAATATTCTGTGATCTTAAATATGATGAGAAATCATTTTGTTGTATTTCAAGGCTACTGAATGAGTACTTAAAAATAAATAGTGAGCAGAAGAGCTCCTCTAACAAACTATTTCATTTACATGTTTTTAGGGGTCCATTCATAGTTTGTGGGCAATAGCTGATGCTAATTGCTAGCAACAAGGAGTCAGCTGCAAGGACTGCTCACTGTAGCCAGATGTTGTGATTGTGCCATTGAGACACCAAGTACAAAGCTGTGTGGATGAAAAGTTACCATGCTATTTTGTGACAGATAACTTGAAAAGGTGGCAAAGAAAGAAAAATAACCTGTAAGAGTCACATAACACATAAGTGTGCTACAAAGAGATGTAGCTCATACCACCTACCAAAAATTGGAGTAAGTCTTGTTTGTCATTGGAACATTCTAAGCAGAAGCTCATTATTTCATCTAAGTCAGCAGTCTAAATTATGGTGAAAAGATTACCTGAACTAAGCTAGTTCATGCATTTAGGGTTTCTGCCTGTGAGTACAACTTCATCACTAAGCCTTCAAGCACTAGCACCACCTACAAGTATCTCAGTGAGAGGTGAGATGTACTGCTGTGGTTTTAAGAGAGGTTTTCAAGAGCCAAGCAGAACTTTCTCAGTTCCTCTTTTATCTGGTGGAGTGTCCTCTTGATTTTCTGTGGTGTGTTCAAAACCTCTATGCTGCTGGTGAAGGGGTCATAGTGCAGAGCAAAAGGCTTCTTGATCTTCATTGTGTAGTTCCTGTGGGGAGACAGGACAGAGCTTCTAGTTCAAAAGGCATTTCCTTAAGTGCAAGACATGCAGGACATCATTCCTCAGGGTGTAGACATGGCCTTACTGGGGAGCAGAGAATGCTGTGATCTCTCCTCACTGCTTCTCCTGAGGTTTGCCTGGTGCAGCACATCCTGCCCACGGCTGAACCTCTAGCAGCCCCAAAGATCTGCAGTGCCTCATCTGAGCCTGGCTGGCTGAGACCTGTCTGTGCTCTCACAGCTCTGCATTCACACAATTCAGAGTTATTACAACCACAAGCTGAGGAATGCAGGAGCACAGCATGTCTGCCGCCTTCACTTCCAAGAAATAACCTGGAGCAGCTCTTTCTGTGTAATATTCTAAAAACCTGTTGATACTAGGCATCCTGGGCTATTTTTCTGTCTCTATTAAAAGAAAAAAAACATGATTGCTTGCCATTTTCGACAATATTTCCATTAAGTGCACGCTGGTAGGAACCCCCTCTACTGATGTTGCCTTATGTTTTCCGTGCTGACAGATTCTTGTGCCTTCAGTTATTTTGAGCAGCCTTGGCTGTGCAAATGTCTTGAAAAAATGTATGAAAAAGTTTCATGCCTGAGAGTGGTGTATTCCTTGTCCTCATACGTTCTTTGCAGGTTTGCCTGAGTCAAATTCTTTGCAAGTCCTCTCTCTTCTGCCAGTGAGTTCTCATCCATGTTTTTACACATATTAAAAATTTAATGTGAACATTCAGATTTAAGATGAGGAGCCTAATTAGCCACAGCTATAGCCCAGCAGACAGTGCTTCTGGGGAAGAGGCAGGGAGAGTAGGGAAGGAGTCTGGCTCAGGTTCTCTTCCTCTAATAAATTCCTCATTTCAGCTCCTACATGCTCCCCAGTAGCTCTCTCTACAACCAACATCCTGCCTCCAGCCAGAAATGGTCATATTGTTCTAGCTGTTGGAGATGAAGGCCAGAATTTCAACCCTGCTTACTCAAAAAAAAAAAAAAAAATCAAAAAAGAAAAAAAAATCCTTACTGGACATCACACAGTTAAGGAAATGTGTTTATAAACACCTCAAGCTAATTTGAAATAATGTTATTTAGGTTGCAGACAGCTAGCTACTTTGTGGAAATTAGATTGCCCATGAATGCTGATTCTGGATTCTTCTGCAGATATAATCAGAAGAGAAAGGCAATCTGGTTTTTATGCCCCCTGCTGATCCGCATTAATTCCAGCGACTGCTATGAAATTTCCATGTAGCCTTGGGTAAATGAGCTCTTTACGATCTCCTGTTTGTATGGACTAGCACATAGGGTGAGATTGCACACTCACAGTTCAGTTACAGAATTTACTTCAGAAGGTGCTAAAATGAAGCATTGTTAAGATGACACGTGGGATAGGGCATAGCAAAAATAAATCCTGAATTTCTGTGAACCCTTTCTGAGATAAACAAGCTCGTGCTTAACTTTGTTGTACAAAAGCCACTATGCAGATGCAGCGAGACAGCCTGGCATGGATGTTGCAATAGTAATAGATGTATTTGAGATTAAGAATTAACCCAGTGTGCCCCCTCAATGAAAATACCCACAAACACTTTACTTACTGAAGCTTGACCTTGGCATCTTCCAGATTTTCTGCTATGAAATAGACAGGCTGGAAGGCTTGATCCTGATAGGGGTGAACTGCAGTCACTTCTGGATCAAAAGGCTTGTGCTCAGGCTTGTTTGACAAAGCATACTTTGTAGCAGAAACAGCACCGGTTAGAGCAGGTGAATGAACAGAGAAAGAATTAGTCCCTGCTGGCCTGGGAAATTCTCTTTGGGGAATAGTTAAGGGTAATAGAAAGTCCTGTTCTTTCATAGCTAAGAGCTGATTTTCATAACTAGCAATTAATAAACCAAATGACTTTTTTTTAAGATTAAAAAATATATATATTTTTTTTTCTGTATTAGTGATGTACAACTGGATAGCATAGTCATATTCTCAGACAGGGAGGGGTAAAGTCCATGCTACCTCCTAAAATTGAAATATCCAGAAGAAAAAGATATCATGCTGCTTTCTTTCAAATAGTATCACAGAAGTTTCACAGTCCTGTCTAGCATTACTTTAGAGTCCCCTAGCCCATGTCACAAATTTCATTCTTCCTGCTGCAATGAAGAACAGAAGACAGAATGCTTCTGGTATTTTATGCACAGCTCTCAGGCCAGTATAGCAGCCTAAAATCTTCCCTGAAATCCATGACGTAAATAAACACTCTACTGCAAGTGTACATTTGTAATTTTGAACCCACAGAGTTTCTAGCATATGTTCTTCTCCAGTTCTTTTACATTGTCCCCCCAGCAATCAGGAGGCTTACAGAAGCCACTTCTGTCCACATTGCAGTCCATAGGTACATCTATATCATTTGTTTACATATACTGGAAGCGTGTTTTAAATCAGCCACCAGCTTGGCATTTGCACAGAATCCTGGGAAGGCAGCTCTGAGTTCCCAAACAGGTTTTCTGCCCCTGAAACCCAAGTGAGGTACTTTAAACCTAGCTCAGCTTCAGTGACATTTGAACTGCATCACGAATGTGCCTGGTTAGGCCTCCAGCTGGCCAGGCTGGTGAAGTGTCCTGGGTACAAACCAAAAGGAAAAAGAAGCTCATCCTGTCAAGGATGAAACAATTTTTTCCACCTTCAGACTGGATAGAGGACCCCATTCACCTAGGGACACTCTTTTAATACCCACCCTTCTCTGAGATCTGCCTCTTTCCCTTTCTTTCTTCTTCCTCAGTCTTCGAGGACTCCCTTCACCATTTTATAATCCAAATGTCAACTCTCAGGGTACTACTTGTAAATAACTGGTATGGGTGGGTGATGCTGCTCAAGACTTTCAGTTCAATCTGCTAGCTAGAAAAATTCAGACAGTACTCCTAAGCATATATTTAGACATTTCAATGAACTGGTTCAGAAATAAATACCAGGCTTAAAAAAAAAAAAAAAAACCAAACCAAAAAAACCCAAAAAACCAAAATCCAAAAACCCCCAAGAATATAGAAAAGATGGTGTTTTTCTTGCTCTTCATTTCCAGTGTGTAATTGAAGAGTAAACCTTGGATAGCACTCATACAATCTAAGATGGTTGGTATACACAAATATATGCTGCTCTTAGAATCCTAGAAGCTCTGGGGAACTAATGGGAAAAGATTTCAGTAACTCAAAACCTGACAGGGGTCCCACTATACTGTCAATGTTAAAGCAGAACTGAAATCCCATTGATTTCAGTGGAAGTTCAGCTCGAAACCGGATGGCCTTAAAGGCCTCCACAAGTTAAGTACTGGGTGTGCTGCAAGAAAAGCATATGTAGCACTGAGTGTTGCCAGAAGTGTGGTATGAGCCATAAGATTTTACAGTATGTAGGACAGAGTCCAGCTGAGTGTTAACAGAAGAAGCATTTGGGATAATGTAGAACAGCTGACAGAATATAGTGAAATAAACAGTGCAATACTGAGAGCTTTTGGGGAGGAATTCTTACAGTTCAGAGGAGGCAAGTTTGGCCAGCAGTCAGACCCATTACAACTGCACAGTTTAGACTTGGGGATGGTTGTCCTTCTGATACCTAGCTGCTGTTACTAAATGCTTTGTTAGATAACAGGGATTCAAGTGAAAGACTCATGCAGAGTGTGTCTAGCTCTACTTCTCATCCTCTGCCTTTCCCACAAATTATGCCCTGAGTTTGGGCAGGATCAACTCATCCACAGAAAAGATATACCTGAAGCTGAGTTCAAACTGGTAAGAGTGGGTGCTGTGGAGAAAAGAGAAATGTTTTGAAGATTTCATAGTCAGGATGTGGTTCCCTTGGTTACAGTCACACACCCACAGACAGTCAGTCCAGGCTGCAGTTCAGGGATGTTCCCAGGCTTCTTGCTGATGCTAAGTTCTCATATAACATAAGCTGGATGACTGCTGCTTGCCTCTCCCGCTGGTTAGTTGTTATCCTCTTGTAGCCCAGCATCTAACCTTAGTAACTCATGCCCTTATTCCCTCCTTGGTGACTGAATCATTCTGCTACTCCTGCCTAGAATCCTTCAGGTACAAGGAAACACCTCCTTTGCTCAGTCTGCTGCAGTGTGTCTCCTTCAACACACGACCTGCAGTGAGATTCCTACAGTATTTGTTCTATTCACTGCCAACAAAGTACCAAAACTTCACTGCCTGTGCCAAATATGTTGATCAGCTAAATGACAGGGAATCAAGTCTGGGACCTCCATGCAGAAGTTTGTGTCTGGGCCCATTGAGAAGACTGGCAGATAATTGTTAGGTTGGATAATGGCTTTCTGCCAAGCAGCAACAAAACTTATCTAGAGCAATAAACTGAAGTCTATCATGAGCCTCACTATCTTCCAGTCTTCATCTTCCCTAACAGATCTATCTAGAAAATGCTTTATTGCTAAAAAAACTCCCTTTTGTGAAACAGGCAGGGTACTACACATATCTTCTCTCTTCAGTTGTAAAATAAGCAGTTGGTACAGGTTTGCAATTTGCTAAAAAGGTGCTTAGGCATTGGACCTCACCACTTTAGCCACACTGCCAGTTACTATACTGAAGTTAGAATCAGATGCTCAGGCAGACTATAATGAATAAATAGAAATATTTCTACTTTTTGGTTTTGCTCTAAATAAAAATCTGTGATATGACATCAGTCAGCTAAAGGAGGAAATGTCAGCACTTAAGTTCATGGATGTAATTAACTTATGTACACCAAGTTTCAGGAGCTCAAGGTGAAGCACACAGCACCACTAAGCCAATGCCCCAGAATGTGCACAGTGAGGAACTTGCAGAGCTCACAAAGGGATTCTGCAGGGTGCATAGCAAAACTGCTGGTTAACTGCTTGCCCATGTTCAGATTTAGGTGTTATATACAAGATGAATATGCTGAAAGGGGGATAATCCTATTTATTACCTGTTGAATATAAATGCTATCACCCCTGCATGTATTTTGTAATATGATGGATGAACACAGAGGTAGACCTAGCTTTATCAAAAGTTTATCCAGTAGCTTTACCCAACAATTACCAATGATAAAACTAATGACAAAGAAGTTGCCGTTTATCAACTCAAGGACAGTTAGGACTTCCACTGTCAGCCTCAGAGGTGGAGACTTTGAGATGCAGTTGTACTCTGTTGTTCTATATAGCATAGTTTTATGCACAAGTAGTCCTGGTCTAGGGTTTTAATCAAAAGCAGAAGAGCTTGTTGGTGTCTGGGGAAGAAAAGGGTGGAAATAGAGGAGAGAGAGCACAGGTCTGGTGCACTCAACTCCAGACACCAAAAGTGAGCATTTCTGATGAGATTTTTACCTTTGTTTGAGTAAAACAGAAAAAGGAGGTAATCACATGCAGATAGATTTTGCTGTGCATATTGTTATGAAAGCTACATAAATATAAGCAGGATTATTACCTCTGCCCTTTAGTACCCTGTTTAATGTGTGAGTGAATTTGATTTCAAACCATAAGGTACTAAGCCAGGCAGAGTAGAATAAATGTTGCTTTGATTGGACATTTCTGTATTTTACTGGGTAACTAAAAGCAAGTTTATGTTTCCTGCTTGTTGTCAGTGAATATAGCAAGTACTGAAGGATTGCCAGATAAACAGTAGCTTCAGCAGTACATAGTGTGAAGCTGATGAACAATCAGGCTGAGAATAGGCTGCTATGTAGAAAGGAAGCTATGGTTATTCCTCTAGAGGGCTAATGAACATGCAGATCTTTCAGCTCATCAAGAGAGAAAGCTCTCCACAGAGTTACCTCACAAAAATCTCCAAATTGCAAGTGTTGTGAGGAAAAACAATGCTAAACTCAGCAAGTGGTAAAAGTGAAGGTTGATATCTGGGAAGGTTCCTCCCTTTCTCTGTGTTAATTTCATCTGCCCTTCTGTGGGGACTCCTACTTGAAAAGCCTTGGGAAACATCAAAATGTTGTTTTTCCCTCCTGTCAATTGACTGGGAGGTGGGCTGACCTGTACACAACTGGGAGAGTTTTGTAACATGTTTATTGTCTTGACAACCCATCGATCTCCAGTTCTGGGAGTCCAAGCTATGCTAATTCAGCCACAATTTTATGTGAATGTATCGTGTATCTGGCTGTTAGGCTATGAGTTTATGTTTTAAGCTTAAAATATATCTCCCATGAAAAAAGAAAAAAAGGTTTCTGGTTTATGATAATGCTTGAAAAGAGTGGTATTTATTTTCCTTTGGCTCTTACCAATTTAAAAAAATCATCCAATATCTGCACAGCTTGAAGCACTTGAGCCCTACTGATACCAGTTTAGGGCTTTTGCATTTAAAAAGTGATCACCTGCATCAATGTTCTTCAAAATTAAGGAGAAATTAATATCTGTTCTATCAGCTGTTTGGTCAAAGGAGGGGACTTTCTGTAAAAGTGTACAAGTCCTCTTTCTACAGCTAATCTGCCTAAGCAAGGGAGTATGAAACCTGTGTTCACAGATTTTCATCTATGTAAAACTAGAGCTGACATTAGTTTTGAAATGTATTTAGAATGAAAAATAACAAAGCAATTTCTTTTTGTCAATGTCCATGCTATTTCCAGTTTCTTTGCTCTTCATTTGGTCCAGTCAATTGGTGCCTTTCTGGTTTATATGTGTGAGAATATCAGTGGCATGGACAAAATAGCCAAGCTCATAATAGGCATAATATTGCCCTCTAGTGAGTGATTCAGAAAGGAACATGAGTTTTGTGTCAAAGTCAGCTGCATTACTACTGGCAGAAGCAGGAAGAAACATATCTAGTATTTTATGGGATGGCTGCTTTCATTGCATTTCATCTCTTTAGATGAAAGACAGGTACAGTATCACAGTAGCTTTTCCCCTACTCAGTAGCTTCTGTGAAGGGAGAATTCTTTCTTTGTAAAAGAAAAATCTGAATTTTGAATCATATTAATTTTTGTAGAAAAACATAGTTTGCTTTTACCAGAGTTCAGGAAAGTGGATCATGGAAATATTTCAATAATATGCATTTGACACATACCATCAGCTCCCCATAAGATGAAAGCAGTCCTGCCCCGTAAGCTTTGATCAATCCATTTTGCTTGCAGAGGCCAAACTCCACAGTGAACCAGTAAAGCTGGGAATAAGAACAACTTGTGAAAAGCAGTTTAAAAAATCAGGAATTTTTAAGCTTCTCATCTTTAATTTTATTTTATCCTCATTCCTTAATATCTTTGTATCTTCAAATTCTATTATTGCATATTTTAAGAATTTTTTTTCCCTCAGCATATAACATATCCTAAACATAGCATTTGTTTTTTCAAAACTTGTTGTCCACTTAGAAAAAAAAATTCAAAACTTTGAATGATAATACCTAGGCAAATAAAGTCATATCTTTTTCTCTCTTTAGAAGATGTTACAAATTACCCTGCAACTTCTTAGCCCAGAGCCTCACCGTAGTCAGTGGAAGGTGACAGATTTCCACCCACAGTCCGCAGAAGGACAGGTAGATCCGGACAGAGGGTTCAAGACCTTTGGAAAGGTGCTTGAAAGGGATTTTCTCTCCTTCTTTGTCCATGTAATCTCATTCAGAAGAACTGAAAAACACCTTTTTCTATATTGTGCCAATTATATCTCAGTCATGCTCCAGCAGAAAATATACATTTCTCTGAGCTTTTCTTGTGATAAAATCATACTTAGGACCATATTTCCTTTACCTGCTGGACAGCAGGTGGACAAAAGTAACTCCTGGCTGGGACAAACATTTAGTGCTTTCCTTACTATAAAATCTGAGGAAATGGAGAGTGGAGGACAAGTCCTGGACCCAGCCCAGAGAAGATGGATGGGCAGTGTGCTAAGGGAAAGCATGGTAAATGAGGCATTGCAAGAACATGGCTTTGTCTCATAACTCTTCAAGGTTGCTTTAGAGACACAGAGCACTTTGCTGCCTCATACACAGGGATAAACCTTGGCTTCATAGGTGTGGATTTTCAGGAGCCTGCTTAAAGATCCGCAGATAATTTGTAAAACTATGTGACCCTCTATATTATTCTGTCTATTTTGGCATTTTTGTACATTATCTTTCTTTCTCTCATCCTCCCTCACACACCTTTTCATTTTATTGACTTGGTTTTAGCTTTCAAATTTATCTCTGAAGAAACAACATGCCAGGATCTTTCTTTTTGCAGGATCCTGAGTTGCTTTCTCTACAGTTCAGCAAATAATTGAGTGTTTATATTCTGTTAATAATCTTGATTCCATCATTTCACAGTGAAAAGTCTGAGTATCTTCTCATGTAACAGGAGGTTTTTTTGGCTGCAGAATGAGATATGGGAGGAGGAGGAATTCTTTTTAGTGTTTCTGAAGATAATCCTGTATTTGGCTTTTAGTTAGTGAGGTTCTTTCAAGCTCTCACTGTTTTAACAGAGTACAAAAAATGTATTAGAGGCACTCTGGATGACAAGGACATTGGCATCTCTGGTGCATGGATCCACCTGCTTAGAGAATGAAATAATGGCATTTCAAATTTCGTCTTACAAATAAATGTTCTGGACCATAGCAACAAACAATTTTGAGATTCTTTGAAGAAACTTCTAAGCTAGTTACCAGAATTCTCTTTATGAAGAACAGAGAATGACAGGGACTTCCAGAGATAAACACAGAAATTGTGTTAGATTTTCATGTCAGGATAATAAATACAGTTCAGGTTCTTCTCTATCTTTACTTTTTAGAAAAGGAACTCAAACAGTAAGCCTAAAACAGGTATATAAATATTAAACATTTGAATATTGGGATTTTAAACCAGAATAGATTTGCTGTTCAGAATATTTGCATGGCACCTACAAAACTGTATTCTCCCAGACCCTGAACTGCAGGGAGCCCTTTAAAAAGGTGCCCTTGTTCCACTTCTCCAAACCCTAGAAGAGACATGAGACCCATTGCAGGACAGACTCTTCTGATCTTAACCCTATCTCTTGTCTAGGCCTATTCAGTTCAGGATCAGGAAGAGGTGTTTGCAGAGGAATGCTTTATAAACCACAGGCCTTAACCCAGAGCCATCAAGACCTGGGGAAGGATGCAAAATGGCTCTCTGGGTTTTATAATTTTTTAGCCCTAGCAAAGGCTTGGATCTTAATCTCACTCTAGCCTCTCTAGACCCAGACAGTGGGAAAAGAAATGTGGACTGTCACTATCATAATCTCCTCACATCACCAGTCCAGGACCTGGATGAAATTCCAAAGGATTCAGCACTTGATGGTAGTCTTACTTAGTCCTAACCCAAGGATGGATATGTGCAGATGGATTTTAAGTGAGCCACAACCTCCTTCCTGACTGGTAAGGAGCTTCAGGAGTGACATTGTTCTCTCATTCACTATCAGTACTAAATGAGTCTCACTCGGTGAGGGTAGGGCTCCTCTTCTCCTCTGAAAAAATCATCAAGACTGGTAAATGGCTGCCATTATCAGAAAAAAAAATCACCTGGCCTCCAGACGACTTTCAGAACAAGTTAAGATGGCAGTAAGGGGCTGAACAAATCGTTTTGACATTTGTAGACAGTCTAGTGACTCAGAACTGAATGGCAGTACCTGCTCTCAAATTGCTTTTAAGTGCTCACCTATTTAATGAGGTTAATGAATATGGGGTGAGACAAATTGTGATGGTTCTCTGCACCTCGTGTAGGAGAAAATACAGGTATCACACTGGGTATCTAGTGTTTTAGGTGAATCTGGAATGTCAGTTGGGACCATCCTGTGTCTGAAATTGTAAAAACTCAGCTTAAGCAATATATTCTTATAAAACCAAGAAGTGTAAGTATTTCCTCAGGTGGAATCACACTATTCTGTGCTCCCCCAGAGGGAATCCAGTCCCTGCTCCAGCACCTTCCTAATCTGTGAAGGAGAAGAGACAATCCTGCTGATGCTCCCATTTCTGTAGTCAATCTGAGACACAAAAAGAGCCTTCCCTGCACAGCAAGGGACATGCAGTGAGTCGTTTGGGGTTTGCCTCTAATATTAAACTGCCATCTGTACTTACTGTGGCCAGTTTCTCAATCTCCTCTTCAGATGATCCAAGAGAAGCCAGTCCAATATCCTAAAGCAAGTAAGCAAGCAGACAGTGTTACACTAGTGTGATTATTCAGCCCAAGGGAGGGAAAGAGGGGAAGGGGGAGGGCCACATCATTTCTAGCATGAATAGCATGAACTATTCATTGTTTTTGTCACCCAAAATGACCTTCCATGGCTTCCAGGATGCCTACCTCTCCCTGGCCCCCAGCTACATACCACTGGGAGCCACATTAGATGAGTGTTTAATCCTCAATGTTCTCTGTGTAACATTAACCATCTCTTGTCTTAATGCTGGACTATCTATACCAGGCAAAAATTTACAGGGAGGCATGAGAGGGAAGGACAGCAAAGGTGGGTTTCATCTTTGCCATTACCTTTCTGTCCCTCACTTTTTCTGACAGCCCTTATGAGCAGGTCAGATCTGTGCTGGGATGACTCTGTTTAATTTCCTCTGTGCTCCCTGTTAAATGTTATTCTCACAATAGGAATCTGTAGATGTCTCTTTTTTGCTATCCCAGGAGCCATATCATGCAACAAACAAACAAATTTAGGGCATTTTCATTACTCGTCTCATATTGAATGGAGAAAAAAGAATCTTCACGGAGTGAATTTCAACTGTGAAAACACTTTGTGGGAACAGAAAAGTGAAATGTGAAAATTCACTGAATGTGATCTCATGTTGGATAGTCTGTGTTATTGATAGGAAAAGAAGAATATTGAAGCTTTGAAATTGCTGTAATCTCTTATTTCTAATATGTCTTAAATTCTAGTATTGAACTGAACTGAAGAGGTTTCTTCCAGAATAAATTATGGATGGCTAGGATACTTGAAGTACTATTCTTCTGATTCTGTTAATAACCAATATTTATGATCAAAAAGGTAACTGGCATGTATTCAAGCTGATACAACTAGAAACCACAACATGTGAGGTGAACTGATTTTCTTTTAAAGATATTTCTTCAGGGACCTATTTCATGTTGGGACCTACATCATATTACCCCTCTGATCTTGTCACCAGTTTCCACACTGGCCACTGATTGATAAGCCTGGACAATGAGATCTGCTTCCCTCTGCTGTGGTTTTGAGGAACATTCATAGTTCTGAAGTCTCTAATTATGAGAGGTCATTGAGTTCATTTGGGTCTGACACTGACTGCTCTTGCTAAATAGCCCCTTCTTGTACAAAGAAGCTCTGTTTGCTTTTTGGAGCCTCCTCACCAGTGTGAGCAATGCTGTGAGAATCTGGTGAGTTGTAAACGGAAAAACAACTCTGATAAATGACATGGTGATGGACACAAAGTCTCTTGTGAGACAAGAATGCACATCCAGAGACCAGTGGAGCTTGGAGACTCAGCAGCTGGTGCTGTGTAGGTTCATGTGGTGTAGGACAGGAAGCCGGGGGAGCAGCTCGGTCAGCAGAGCTCAGACTCCAGCCCCACAGAGATCCTTCTCCAGACTGACTCAGCCTCCCACAGAGAAGTCCCAGAAGCTCTGCCTGCCCTTGCTTTCACACCATGTCTGTAGGGAGCAGTGCTACCACTGTCTTGGAGGAAACATCTCCCTGGCCACTGCTAGCCCACCACGCCTAGAGGTCATGACTCAAGCACAGCCCAGTCTTAGAACTGCATTTCATGGTGACCTGCATGTATTTAAGGCACCTTTGGCCTGCTATGCAGTGCAGTTGGTTAAAGAGCCAGCAGAAAATGTTCTTACCTGTGAGAACTGGGCAAACTCCTTGTCAGCCAGCATGGGAACATGACCCAGCAACTCATGGCAGCAGTCTCTGGAAAACAAGTGACCTTCTTGTTTATTAAAGACTTCCTTTCCTGCCCTTCACGAACTCCTTGTGAAGGACTTTAGCCAATAGACCCCAAAGGGAGCTGGTGTGAGTGCTGCTTCACAGTGGCTGCCTCCATTCCTGGCCTGGCTCTGCAAGGATCAGAGCATTCCCTCCTGCCACAGGCAGCCAGCTGACCCCTGCCACCTTGTCTTTTGTCTCCTTGGGATGGCATGGGCACTAACCTTCTATGTCACAACATCTCTGAAAGGTCCCTGTTTTGAAAGGTCCCAGCATACAACAAAAGCATCTGTGTGAACTGGTAATTTCTCATGAAATGTAATTGCTGTTGTCTGGCCAGCACTTACTGGGAGAGTTTCACAGCAGGAAATCAAAGCCCAGCAGATGGTAACTGAAGGCAGGATGAAAAGATTAAACCAGATATTCTTCAGTCTTTTCCTTCCCCAGACAACTTTGCAAGAGAGACAGAGAACCACACCCTCTCATGCATGACTTCCCCTTCTAAATCTCCAGCTACCAGATTCTCATATTGTATTATTCTTTGGACTACTGGATGGAACTCCAGGGCCAGTCCCAAGAGAATGATCCCAAACACATTCAGAAGGATGGAATTATGTCAGGGCATCAAACTTACGGTTCTGGGGAATGCATAGGAGAAGAGAAATGCCTTATATACTGTGTGCACTGAAAGACACGAAATGCCAGGCTGCCAAGGAAGTCCCGAGCAGACAGCTGTCCTGCAGCTGGTCTCAGCTGGAAACCTGTTCTATCTGCAAAGGGAGAACAAAGGGACACCAAATTCAGCTGTTTCTGGGGTTAACTACACAGCACGTTTACTTTAACTAAGTAGTTTTGGGGATCCCTCCTGCTCTGTTGGAATCGTTCCCTCCACCAAGCATAGCAGGCAAGCCTTGGCTTATATTGATGTGCCCTTGTGCTGGCACAGGACCAGTTCCTGCAACATGGAATCCCCTATCCATCCATCCTGTGTGTATTCCCATAGCAATGTCATGAGGTGTGAGAGTTCTGCCCACCCCAGTGCACATTTTTGCACGTATACATTTGTCTGTGTTGCACATGACAGTGGTGTGGTTGAGGTCACACATGGTCCTTATGATCAAGCAGGGAACATAACCTTCATCTGTTTTTTTTTTCCTTTTTTCTTCTTCTCTTTTTTTTACCATTATGTTTGTCTAGAACCCACTACACAGCCTCCCAGTGATGCAATCATAGGTGTTTTCTTTGCACATGTCCACAGAACAGGACAGAAGAATGCAGCACTTTTGCACTGAGATTTCAGCTTGTACATCCAGTGTTACCTCAGAGCACCCTGTCTTACCATGAAAGGACTGCGAGAAAAAACAAAAAAAAAATAACCAGCCTGGTGGTCAATAGAACTCACACTCTACATTTCCATGGGAAACATGTTGGTGGTCTGCAAAGCTAAGAAAATTGAAAATCACTGCTTTCAAAGTGAGCCAATGATAATCTTTTTGAAGTCCTATATTCAAAATCTGTGTTGCATTCTCAGCTCCCATAAATGACATTTCATCTTCTTTAAAGCATAAACTGCATTTTAAAAAAATCAGAAATGGCTTTATTCTCAATTCTTTATCCATGTTCTATTGTGCCATGAAGCCTTTACCCTTTTTTTTCCCTTTTGTATGTAAATAAACAAACAAACAAAAATCCCACCCAGAAACTAAGCCATTTACAAGATTTGTTTTGGTTTGTTTTTTCATGTTTATTCCAAAATTTCTTGTCTTACTCTGTCAGGCTATTAGTAATTTTCCCATTAAAAAACAAAACACCCAGTGAAAGAAAAAAAGGAAAAAAATTCAAAGAAATTACGAAATATATGAAGAAATATAGGAATGAGACAACAACAAGGAGTGCTTCTTCCTGACATTGTGATAGACTAGGTGGTGGGCATATACAGTTATCTTGCATTGCTCCATTCAAGTCAAAGGTAATTAGTACAGAACTGCCTCAAAAATGAACAATTAAAAAAAAAATCCTATGGAGATTATGTATCTACCTTTGTCTATTTGCTGGTCCAATCCAGAGGAATGTGACCATTTCAGAATCTGGTAATCTTTGGGCTGAATTTGGAGTGAAAATTGCACTAGCTGAAAAATACATAATATGAAAACCAAGACCTTAGTAACTCAGCTTTGGGAGGACTATGAAAGAGTCTAGTGAAATTTATATAGCTTTAGCATCCACGTTGGAGAAGGAGGGAAAATGAAAATTACAGCTTGTGTTCCCTGAGATGTCCTTTTAAATAGAGGCCAGCGAATCAGACAGTGCTGATGGAACAGACTTGGCCAGTTGCCTTGAAAAGCCCTAGGAAAAGTTATCTGCTGAAGGTAATATCTGCAAAATCCGAACTCCTAGTTCATGACTGCACAATAAAACCAGCAATCAGTAGAGAACTGGGGGAGTGGCTGGTTGGACCTGCTGCCCAGAGATCTGGTAAATCAAAGGGCATTCAGAGAAGGTCTGGAGCAGTTGACCTAAAGTGATCTGCAAGGTTTAATTCCTGGCCTAAAAACTGGTGTGTGCAGGCAGCCTGTGCATTGTAGTGTGAGCTTGCTTGAGTTCACTGGCTGTAATTCCTTCCAGCTGTGGAGCATGACTGCCTAAATCCAAACATCTTTCCTAGAAAGAAAGATGTGCCTAGGTTCATCTAGTTAACCCTTTAGAAAAACACGTGCCGTGTGTAAACGATCACACTGTTAACCACTTACTTCCTTTTAGGTAATTGTGAAATATTTATGAAGTACAGTTCATTTCTCTTCAAACCAGTCTCACTAATAGGTAATAACAGATAGAAC